>NW_027362807.1:5170000-5632500 GCF_046119375.1 Phyllobates terribilis | reverse complement strand
CCATCTGTGGACATCGGGCCCTCATACCACCCTCATGGATTCGGTTTCTAACCGTTTGTGCAGAAACATGCACATTTGTGGCCTGCTGGAGGTCATTTTGCAGGGCTCTGGCAGTGCTCCTCCTGTTCCTCCTTGCACAAAGGCGGAGGTAGCGGTCCTGTTGCTGGGTTGTTGCCCTCCTATGGCTCCCTCCACATCTCCTGGTATCTGCTCCATGCTCTTGATACTGTGCTGACAGACACAGCTACCCTTCTTGCCACAGCTCACACTGATGTGCCATCCTGGATGAACACTAACCTGAGCAACTTCTGTGGGTTGTACTGTAGACATCGCATCATGCTACTGTATCTCTAGGGGTGAGAGCAATGGCAAAATGAAAAAGTGACCAAAACAACAGGCAAAAAGGATGAGAACAGAGAAATGGTCTGTGGTCACCACCTGCAGAACCGCTCCTTTATAAGGGGTATCTCGCTAATTGCCTATCATTTCTACCAGTTGTCTTTTCCATTTGCACAACAGCAGGAGAAATTGATTCACAATCAGTGTTTCTTCCTAACTGGACAGGGAGATTTCACAGAAGTGTTATTGACTTGGAGTTACATTGTGTTGTTTAAGTGTTCCTTATATATTATATAATCTCCAGCTTGGGTATAAATATATAATAATATGTGCAGTCATTTTTTTCAGAAAAATTAAAAAAAGTTATGAAATGTCCTATAAATGTCTGTTCCATTTAGGCTTTTAGTTGAGATTAATCTGTGCTGCACTGTATGCACATGTCATAGAGTTGGGAGTCAGGGAAATTGAGGAGTCTAAGTTGGTGGCGTGGCTTACTGACTCCACAGCACTGATTAGTACACAGTTTTGTCTCAGTTAGTCGTCGTTCTTACAGATATAAGAATATTGAATAGCACAGTGGCTCAGTGGTTAGGACTGCAACCTTGCAGTGCTGGGGTCCTGGGTTCAAATCAAACGAAGGACAATATCTGCAAAGAGTTTGTATGATCTCCCCGTGTTTGCCTGCGTTTGCTCTGGTTTCATCCCACTGTCCTAAAGCCCCCATCTCACATAGCGAGATCGCTGCTGTGTCACGGTTTTGGTGACGCAACAGCGACCTCACCAGCGATGTCGCTATGTGTGACACTTTGCAGCGATCAGGCCCCTGCTGTGAGGTTGCTGATCGCTGCAAAGTGTCCTGGACCATTTTTTGGTCATTGCCCTCCCGCTGGTCAGCACACATCGCTGTGTGTGACCAGCGGGAGCAGCGATCAGGCTGGTAACCATGATAAACATCGGATTACTAGGGGCACACGCGCACCTAGTAACCCGTTGTTTATCATGGTTACGAGCCTGCTAAAGTGAGCGGTAACCTCCCGCTCACTGTAGCAGAGTGGTAACCATGATAAACAGCGGGTTACTAGGTGCGCGTGTGCCCCTAGTAACCTGATGTTTATCATGGTTACCAGCCTGCTCCTGCTTCAGCAGGCTGGTAATCTGGAGCAGGACATCGTGGAAAGATTCTTTCCACGATGTCGCTGCTCCCCTGATCGTTGGTGAACCTGCCTGTTTGACAGCTCACAAGCGATCACATAGCGACGCAGCAACGATCCCTGACAGGTCGTATCGTTGTCGGGATCGCTGCAGCATCGCTAAGTGTGACGGGGCCTTAACACATACTGATAAGGAATCCAGATTGTGAGTAAAATAAATAAATATTTACATATATAAGGAATAGGAAGCGATAAGGCATCAGTAAGTTGTATAATAATTGTTACTAGTCAAAGCTGACCTTAATCATTAATATCAGACCTCAATAAAAGTGTAGGAGTACCCCTAATATTTTGGTGAGATTTCCCCATTTTTCTGTTTATTTTCTCCTATCATCCTTTTTGAAAATTGAAAACTTGAAGCCAATATAACATTTTAGTGGAAAAAATGGTAATTTTCCATGCACTCAGCCCAATGTTATACAACTCTATGAATCGCTTGAGGGTTAGAAATGCTCACTACACTGCTGTATGAATTCCTTAAGAGGTATAGTTTACAAAATGGGGTCACTTGTGGGGGTTTCTGATGTTTTAGCATGTTAGGGGCTCTTCAAATGTGACATAGCATCCACAATCTGTTCCAGCCAAAATTGTGCTCCAGAATTCATTTGGCACTACTTCCCTTCCAAGCCCTGCTATGCACCCAAACAGTAGTTTTCCACCACAAATGCAGTATTGGAATACTCAGGCGAAATTGCACAACAAACTGTATGGTCCATTTTCTCCTGTTACCCTTGTGAAAATTAAAAATTTGTGGCAAAGGGAACATGTTTTTGGGAAAAATTTATTTTTTAATTTTCAAAGCTCAACATTATAAAATAATGTGAAGTACCTGTGGGTTCAAGCTGCTCACTACACTTCTAGATAAGTTTCTTTAGGGGTGTAGTTTTCAAAATGGGGTCACTTGTGGGAGGTTTGTTTCCACTGTTTAGGCACATCAGGAGTTCTGCAAACGCGACATATGCGCTATCTATTCCAGCCAATTTTGTGTTCCAAAGTCAATTGGAGTAAGCCTTGTTAAAATGCAAAGTTTGGGGCTAAATTAAGATTTTTGTGTGAAAAATTAAAATGTTAATATTTTACCTTCCATATTGCTTTAATTCTTGTGAAGCACCTAAAGGGTTAACAAACTTCTTGAATGTGGTTTTGAGCACTTTGAGGTGTGCAGTTTTTAAAATGGTGTCACTTTTGGGCATTTTCTGTCTTATAGACCTCTCAAAGTCATTTCAAATGTGATGTGGTCCCTAAAAAAAAACGGTTTTGTAAGTGTTTTTGGAAAAATAAGAAATTGCTGATAAACTTTTAATCCTTTTGACTTCCTAACAGAAAAAAATATATAAAATGATGCAGATGTAAAGAAGACAGTTGGGAAATGTTATTTATAAATTATTTTCTACAGCATGACTAACTGGTTTAAAGGGGTTGTCCGGTCCAAATCGATAAGTCTGCAGTCAAAAGTGACTGCAGAATTATAAATCCCCCCAGCGTGCACTGACTGTTTCAGACCCGGGACTGGAAGGTATGTATGACTTATATATACTTCCAGACAGTGGGTGTGGCCTTGCTCCATACACTTGTATTGAGCGAGGCCGCCCCCCCACTCGTGAAACGGCCGGCCAGTAGGCATGGTCAACTAGTGGACGCCGCCTCACTCCACACAACTGTATGGAAGTGAGGTTATAACCACTGACCGGGAGTATGTATACCTCATACACACCCTCCAGTCTCGGGTCTGAAACCTACAAATCCTCATAGCTCACAGTGCTCACACTGGGTGGATTCATAATTCTGCAATCACATACAGTGAGTGCAGATTTATTGATTTGGACCAGAAAATCCCTTTACAGATATAAAAACTGAAAGTTTGAAAATTGCTAAATTTTTGCCAAAATTCCGATATTTTCACAAGTTATCTCTAAGTAAAATTTTCCACTAACATAATTTTTTCGAGACACATTCTACTTTATCTCAGAATCACTGGGATTTGTTAAAGCGTTTCAGATTTATTACGACATAAAGTGACACTGATCAGAATTGTAAAACAGATTCGGGGGTGAAGGGGTTAACAAGATACAATTTTCGGTTAAAACATTTTTTTTCAACCGTATTTACACAGGAAAATCGCATGACAGAAAACATGATCAGTGATAACAAAAATTCTCCAGTAAATGTCACTTGCTTAACCCAGCAGGAAGTACGGCGGCGTCTAAAAATCACTAAAGTTGACAAATCCCCGGGCCCGGATGGGATACACCCGTGAGTACTGCAGGAATTAAGTAACGTCATAGATAGACCATTATTTTTAATCTTTAAAGATTCCATTATAACAGAGTCTGTACCACAGGACTGGCGTATAGCAAATGTGGTGCCAATATTCAAAAAGAGGACAAAAACCGAACTTGGAAATTATAGGCCAGTAAGCTTAACCTCTACTGTGGGTAAAATCCTGGAGGGTTTCCTAAGAGATGCTATACTAGAGTATCTGAAGAAGAATAACCTCATGACCCAATATCAACATGGGTTTACGAGGGACCGTTTCTGTCAAACTAATCTGATCAGCTTTTATGAGGAGGCAAGTTCTGGACTGGACCAAGGAAATGCAGTGGATGTTGTGTATATGGACTTTTCAAAAGCTTTTGATACGGTTCCACACAAAAGGTTGATACATAAAATGAGAACAATGGGGATAGGGGAAAATATATGTATGTGGGTTAAGAATTGGCTCAGTGATAGGAAACAAAGGGTGGCTATTAATGGAAAGCACTCAGACTGGGTCTCAGTTAACAGTGGGGTACCACAGGGGTCAGTATTGGGCCCCCTTCTTTTTAACATATTTATTAATGACCTTGTAGGGGGCATACAGAGTAATATTTCAATATTTGCAGATGATACTAAACTCTGCAGGGTAATCAATACAGAGGAGGACAATTTTATATTACAGGAGGATCTATTTAAACTAGAAGCTTGGGCTGATAAATGGCAAATGAGCTTTAATGGGGATAAATGTAAGGTAATGCACTTGGGCAGAGGAAATAAAATGTATAATTATATGCTTAATTGTAAAACACTGGGCAAAACTGTAACTGAAAAAGACCTGGGTGTATTGGTGGACAACAAGCTCACGTTTAGTGGCCAGTGTCAGGCTGCTGCTGCAAAGGCAAATAAAATAATGGGATGCATTAAAAGAGGCATAGATGCTCATGAGGAGAACATAATTTTACCTCTATACAAGTCATTAGTGCGACCACACTTAGAATACTGTGTACAGTTCTGGTCTCCGGTGTATAAGGAAGACATAGCTAAACTAGAGCGGGTGCAGAGAAGAGCGACCAAGGTTATTAGAGGACTGGGGGGGTCTGCAATACCAACAGGTTATTACACTTGGGGTTATTTACTGTGGAAAAAAGAAGGCTTAGGGGTGATCTTATTACTATGTACAAGTATATGAGGGGACAGTACAAAGACCTGTCTACTGATCTTTTTACTCTGAGGCCTGAGACGGGGACAAGGGGGCATCTTCTACGTCTGGAGGAAAGAAGGTTTAATCATCATCACAGACGGGGATTCTTTACTGTAAGAGCAGTGAGACTATGGAACTCTCTGCCGCATGATGTTGTAATGAGTGATTCACTGTTAAAATTTAAGAAGGGCATGGATGCCTTTCTTGAAAAGTATAATATTACAGGTTATAAATACTAGATTCCTTGATAGGGCGTTGATCCAGGGAACTAGTCTGATTGTCGTATGGAGTCGGGAAGGAATTTTTTTCCCCAATGTGGAGCTTAGTGTTTGCCACATGGGTTTTTTTTGCCTTCCTCTGGATCAACAAGTTAGGCTATGGGTTGAACTAGATGGACTTAGTCTTCCTTCAACCTTAAAAACTATGTTACTATGTAAGATACAATTTTCGGTTAAAACATTTCCAACATTCTGAACATGAAAAAGGCTTCTTCCATGTGTGAATTCTCTGGTGACTAAGAAGAAATGATTTCTTCACAAAACATTTCCCACATTCTGAACAAAAAAAAGACTTCTCCCCTGTGTGGGCTCTCTGATGTTTAATAAGCTTAAGCTGCGATTTCTCTACAAAACATTTCTCACATTCTAAACATGAAAAAGGCTTCTCCCCTGTGTGAGTTCTCTTGTGCTTAACAAAATTGAATTTTTGGTTAAAACATTTTCCACAATCTGAACATGAAAAAGGCTTCTCCCCTGTGTGAGTTCTCTAGTACTGAACAAAACAACAAAACTTGATTTCTGTGTAAAACATTTCCCACATTCTGAACATGGAAAAGGCTTCTTTTCTGTGTGACTGCTCTGGCGTCTAGCAAGATGTAATCTCCAGTTAAAAAATGTCCCACATTCTAAACAAGAATATAGTTTATCCCCTGTGTAAGTTCCTTGATGTGTGATAATATTTGATTTCTGTATAAAACGGTCATGCCTCGGGATTTGATCGGCGGTCCTGTTCTTTTCTGTTGGCGTCTCTGTCCACGGAGCCACAGCAGGTTCTGTACCTGTATGGGTGCTGATTACCATTTGCCTTTGTCCATTCATTTCGAATAGCAATTGTTTTTCATTTGTTATCTTGCCTGTCCTACTAGTTAAATCTTCCCCCTGCTGGTCTTCGCTGCTGCTGATAGTCTTTAGTGGATTCTGCTTGGAGTTCTGGTCCTACTTCTGAATATCTAGGCCAGTCCAATAAGTGTACTGCTTAGGTTTCTTCCTATGCTGCATGGTTCCTTAGGAGGTACATGATACACTCGACAGCCTTTCAGGGAGCCAGGTCCGAGTTGTCTTCTCTAGTTTTACCTTCAGGATTTATACAGGTCTCCCCTGTGTGAAGTCTGTGGTGTTTAACAAGGTGTGATTTCACTACAAAACATTTTCCACATTCTGAACATGAAAAAGGCTTCTCCCCTGTGTGAGTTCTCTGATGTTTAAAAAGCTGTGATTTCTTTGCAAAACATTTCTCACATTCTAAACATGAAAAAGGCTTCTCTTCTGTGTGGGTTCTCTGGTGTCTATCAAGATGCGATTTCTGGTTATAACATTTCCCACAATCTGAACATAAAAAAGGCTTCTCCCCTGTGTGAGTTCTCTGATGTTTAATAAGCTGTGACTTCTTTGCAAAACATTTCTCACATTCTAAACATGAAAAAGGCTTCTCTTCTGTGTGAGCTCTTTGGTGACTAACAAGATATGATTTTTGGATAAAACATTTTCCGCATTCTGAACATGAAAAAGGCTTCTCACCTGTGTGGGTTCTCTGGTGTCTATCAAGATGCAATTTCTGGTTAAAACATTTCCCACAATCTGAACATGAAAAAGGCTTTTCCCCTGTGTGAGTTCTTTGGTGACTAACAAGATATGATTTATGGTTAAAACATTTTCCACATTCTGAACATGAAAAAGGCTTCTCCCCTTTGTGGTTTCTTCGGTGTCTATCAAGATGCGGTTTCTGATTAAAACATTTTCCACAATCTGAACATGAAAAAGGCTTCTCCCCTGTGTGAGTTCTTTGGTGACTAACAAGATATGATTTATAGTTAAAACATTTCCCACATTCTGAACAGGAAAAAGGCTTCTCCCCTGTGTGAGTTCTCTGGTGCTGAACAAAACGTGATTTCTATGTAAAATATTTCCCACATTCTGAACAGAAAAAAAGCTTCTCTCCCATGTGACTTCTCTGGTGTAGAACCAAACTTGATTTCTGTGTAAAATATTTCCCACATTCTGAACAGGAAAAAGGCCTCTCCCCTGTGTGACTTCTCTGGTGACTAATAAGAGATGATGTATTCACAAAACATTTTCCACATTCTGAACATGAAAATGGCTTAACCCCTGTGTGAATTCTCTGGTGTTTAACAAGATACGATTTCCAGATAAAAAATTTCCCACATTCTAAACAAGAATACAGTTCCTCCCCGGTGTGAATTCTCTGATGTGCAAGAAGAATTGATTTACCTACAAAACATTTCCCACATTCTGAACATGAATATGGCTTCTCCCCTGTGTGAAGTCTCTGGTGTCTAACAAGGTGTGATTTCCCTACAAAACATTTTCCACATTCTGAACATGAAAAAGGCTTCTTCCTTGTGTGACTTCTTTGATGTGTAACAAGAGTTGATTTATCTACAAAACATTTTCCACATTCTGAACATGAAAAGATCTTCTCCCCTGTGTGAGTTCTCTGGTGACTAACAAGTTGCGATTTCTTGTTAAAAAATCTCACACGTTCTGAACATGAAAATGGTTTCTTTGCTTTAAAAGCAGTTCGTTTTTTAATGGTTCTTTTATGGCTTGGATTTTCCTTAGTAGTCAGCAATGAATCAGAAGACAGGACCTGTTTCAAAGGATCAGATGACCGATCTTTGCTGTGAAGGGATGATGGTATTTCAGGAGTAATAGCATTCACTTCAATTGTATCCTGTGTGATCTCCAGCTCATCTGATTTAAAAATCAAAAATGTCAGCTGTTCCTCTGATCTCCTAGTACAGACAACTGCAAAGAATAAAACCAATTATTATTTTTTAATAAAATATCCTTGAAATTAATATTTTTGAACATTTCTACTCAAACTGTCCGTAAAAATGTCAAGTTATGTAGAATATTGAATTATTCACCAAGATGACAGTTCACAGTCTAATAGAAAACCTCATAGCATGAACCAGTAGTGCATGGTGTTCAACTGTTTGTTCATTTTGCCTCCAAAATATGGAATAAAAAGCCACCAATGTAATGTAGGAGAAAATAATATCAATAAAAATATATACTCGTCTCACAAAAAACAAGACCCTACTCAGGTCCATCATCTGTCAGTGGAAAAACGGAGGTTTCCTCATTATTAGTGGCTCAAAGGCTCTTGAAAAGCAACATGGCTTCCATAAACCAATCCAGCAATATCCGATCTCCCAAAGTCAAATCTCCCTCTCGTTTCTGAGCCTTGCAGTGTGCCCAAACGACATTTAGCCTCCATGTATTCGGCATTACTATAGTGAGAAGAACCCACTTCATTTACGGTGTAGTGTGTCTCCAGGAGCACAATCTGGGCACTCTGTGTTGGGTAATAAAATGGTATATTTCCAAAGTGGCTGTGGAGTCAATATAGTCACTATTCCTATAGATGAATTCACTGAGGGTTATAATGTGCAAAATGGAGTCACTTATGGGGATTTCTACTGCTATGGTTTTTTGCCATTTTGGTCACATTAGGGCTTCTGCAAATGGTGTGTACCATCTCCTCTGGGATCTGCTTCTGTGACGACTGATTCAGTCACCAGGAGCTGCCTTATTCATTTAGCAAGCAGCACTGGTGATGAAGGAGACATCAGAACCAGAAGCTCTGGGCTGCCCAGGCTCTGTCAAGCTACTAAAATTAGGGTGCCTGTGACCTCTAGTACCATCCAGTCTGGCAGTATGGGTGTGTGTGCTGTCCAGCTGAAGTAATCTGCTCTCTGCTTCAGCCATTTGGAAAGCACTGCACCCAACTGAAGCTGGAAGAATATTGCCGGAAGCTGCCAGATACAGTCTTGTTCTCCTCTGGTTCAGTCCTCTGTGCTCAGCTCCCGGCTTGTGTATTTGTTTCCTGTTGTGACCCCGGCCCATTAAACGGACTACTCGTGTCTTCTGATTTTGTATTTTCTCTTCCCCCCTTGTTCTGACCCGGATATCTGACTATTCTTCTTCCCATCTCACTCCCCAGAACAGCAGGTAACACTTTAGCCCAAGCCTACGAGTCTCTGTGTAAGTCCAGATCCATGTAGAGGGGATAAAGGGTAGTGAGTAATGATGAGCGACCATGCTCGCTACTGCTTGGTACTCGCCCGAGCATCAACCTGCTCGACATGCTTGGCGAGTATTTCCGGCTTGCTCGGGGTCCCCGCCCTGCATGTTTGACGCTCTTTAGAGAGCCAACGAACATGCAGGGATTCCTGCCACGCACTGTATTGTCGTAGCCATGTTGGTTGTGGCATTAAAGTGATTGGCTGGCCGCATAGCGTCATCAGGTCTATATAAGACCTGATGACACTAGGCTCGTCACAGTCTATCCCGGAAACAGGCAGAGTAGGGAGAGGTGCTGCTGTGTGAGGGACAGAATTGGCGGTGTAATAATTAGATATAGGTAGTGGTACTCCAGGAATATATATATTCATCTGAACTAACAGTCCTTCTGAGGACTAATCCAGCTGCATATATTCAGTGGTGATAGCAGGAGTTAGGCAATCAGGCAGTCAGGGTTTGTGGTAGTGTATACAGCACAAGAGGGTCCATTGCACGTTCTGTCTGCTGCTGCTGTTACAGATATCCGTAGATATAGCCCAAGGTATCAGGGGCCAGGGCTAAAATTTTTTTTTATCTTAATCCTTATTATTTGCTTAAAAAGTAATCCAGAGTACACCATTTTACTGCTCCATTTGCTTGTTGGCAGAATACAGCCAGATTTTTTTTATTTTATTCACATTACTGTATTGTGGAAGCAGAGAAACTTTTTTTTCAATGATCAGACTATTAAAATTTAGACAGCAGAGTTTTGTTGAACCAATTGATAGTTGGTCGCTGACAAATACCATACTATTTGGCGACTACCTGAAACTGTGGCCATCAGACGTGATCCCATATGACTGCCCTAATAATCCAGCAATTTTTGTAAGTGTGTCAAATATTACACTCTATTTAAAAAATTGCAGTTGTGGGTTCAAACCTATTCACAGTTGGCCGCTGACAAAATCTGTGAACAATGTATTACACCACTGCCAACAAAGAAAACATACAAAAAACCAGCTAAAATAGAAAAAATGTTAAGAAACATTCTTTCCAGGGTAATGACTTGTATATAAGGCCAAAGAAATACTAAAAAAAAAATTATGGACTGTGGAAGACATTTACGTGACCAGAATGAACTCATCTGGAGCTGATGATACCACCTAGCAGCACCTGTCCCTATTGTTAATGCATCTAACAGCATTATCGATAGGGAATAGAATAGATTTTACATTTTTTGGGCAGCACCAGCAGCACGCAGTATAAGGCAATAATACCTGGCTGGATTGGTGTAATACGCTATCCATACTGCGATTCCTCACCCGTAAATGAATTTCAGATAAGACAGTTAATATTCTAGAATATAGAATCTATTTGAATTGTCTTTTCCATTTTTAAAGAGTGTGTCTCCAATACTGTTTGTTACGCTCGCGCCCGGACTGACTGGCGTGAGCGTGATTAGTGATCCCACTGTACCATGAACAGAGGAGTGCCTGGAGGGGCGTAATTAAGTATCAACCCGATCCGACCAAGGTCGCACGGCGGCTTAGTCGACTCCGTGGACCAAGGAAGAACCGAGCAGAGGGACCAGGTGCGACTCCAGGTCAGACCCCGGTCACAGTTGTTGACCCAGACCGGGGAATGCAGGAACAGGCAGATTAGACTGGCATACAGGCAGGTGGGTATTGGCAAGTACGGATGGTATGCAGACAGGTGGGTACTGGCAAGCACGGCTGGTATGCAGACAGGTGGGCACTGGCAAGCACGGCTGGAGTGCAGACAGGGAGATACTGGCAAGCACGGCTGGAGTGCACACAGGGAGGTACTAGCAGGTTGGAGCACAGGATGGATAGGGTCCAGTACAGACTGGGAGACAGGTACAGAGCCGCAGATGCAGTAGACAAGCAGAGTAAAGCAAAACCGCCGGAGCGGAAGACAAGGCAGAGCAGAGAGGAACTGCTGGTGCGGTGAGCAAGCAGAGCGGAGCAAAAACCGCAGGTGCGGTGGGCAAGGCAGAGCAGAGCGGAACAGCCAGAGCGGTGGACAAGGCAGAGCAGAGAGAAACCGCAGGTGCGGTGGACAAGGCAGAGCAGAGAGAAACCGCCGGAGCGGTGGGCAAGGCAGGGCAGAGAGAAGCCGCCGGAGTGGTGGGCAAGGCAGAGCAGAGAGAAGCCGCCAGAGAGGTGGGCAAGTCAGAGCAGAGAGAAGCCGCCGGAGCGGTGGGTAAGGCAGAGCAGAGGGAAGCCGCCGGAGCGGTGGGCAAGTCAGAGCAGAGAGAAACCGCTGGAGCGGTGGGTAAGACAGAGCGGAGCGAAACCGCGTGTGCGGTGGACAAGGCAGAGAGGACAGGGCTCTGTTCACATGGAACAGACTGGAAAATACAGGAAGATGGCTAGAACACAGGAGGAAGATACGGAGGAAGGGAAAAGGGACAAGCAGAACCAGATACACACAAGGTACTTCCTATGAAGTAGCGAGTGGACACAAAACTCACAAACAGAAGTACAAAGACAACGAGTTGGAGTTAGGTGCAGGTTCAGATACTGCAGGAAAAGGGAAGGTACGGACATAGAGACAAACAGGTAACAGGCTAGGATACAGTTCAGACAGGAACTGCTACTGCAATGAGATACAAGAACGAGCCTGGGTATACAGCCCCCAGAGTGGCGGAAACAGACTAGAAGTCAGAGATAACAGGTCTGGGTATGCAGCCCCCAGAATGGCGGAAACAGACTAGAAACAGGACAGGACCTGGCAATACAGTTGCAAAGACAAACTGAGTGAAAGTGTTGCTCAGGCACCTCCTGGGTGGAGGGGGTTTAAATATCCAGTGACTCACAGCAATAGGCTGGAGACGCATTAGGGGTGCGCCCAATGCAGCTATAAGAATCAGGAAGAAACCGGGCCGCCACCCTAAGCAGTCAGTCAAGAGACATGCACACAGCATGAACGGGAGCACGGTTTGCAGGCTGGACTGACAGGTAAGATTGCGGTCTTGCATAGTGGGAGGTGGTGCACTATGCAAGCACGCCGCCAGGGATGTTACACTGTTATTGCATATGCAGCAATTTCAAGGGCTGCCAAAAATTAGGACGCACTCCAATACACATTTGAAGAGCCGTAAAAATAAATAAATAAATAAAATAAAAACACAGTAGGATCTTTCTTTTGTATAAAAACCAGACTCGCTAATGTACCCTCAATGTAATAACATTGTTCAGCTCCTGCACCCCCCTCCTCCTCCTGTTCGGCCTCCATCTCCGAAATGACCACATCAGTCCCAAGTTGGAAGCACTGCAGCACTGCCTTGGCCAAGCGGCAACAGGCTGTGCTGAAGATAATATGCTTAATGCTTAGATGATAAAACACACACCGGTGCAGAGTTGTTGAAAGCTGTAACACAACAGGCAGATCTGTGGCTCTCACCGCTGAACATACAGCTAGGCATGGTCGTGTGTGATAAGATGGTGAACTCTATCATCATCACGACCTGCAAGGTTTGCACTATGAACTCTCCTGAAGGAGAAGCCAGGGCCCACTGGAGGAGTTTCCGGTTCTCTGGTGGGCCCATCCAACCCAGACGAGAAGCAGCCCTGGCTAAGAAGTCTGTGGGAAGGTTCCCGGACATTCTATGGTTGCTTTTTTACTGTGGACTGGCTCCAGCAATCTATAAGATTGCAATCTATAAAATCCCTTCACTGGCTCCCCCATTGCCCAGAGACTCCAGTTCAAAACCATAACCATGACATGCAAAGCCATCCACAACCTGTCTCTTAAATATATCTGGGACCTAGTCTCCTGGTACTTACAGTACAGACCAAAAGTTTGGACACACCTTCTCATTTAAAGATTTTTCTGTATTTTCATGCCTATGAAAATTGTACATTCACACTGAAGGCATAAAAACTATGAATTAACACATGTAGAATTATATACTTAACAAAAAACTGTGAAACAACTGAAAATATGTCTTATATTCTAGGTTCTTCAAAGTAGCCACCTTTTGCTTTGATGACTGGTTTGCACACGCTTGGCATTCTCTCGATGAGCTTCAAGAAGTAGTCACCGGAAATGATCTTCCAACAATCTTGAAGGAGTTCCCAGAGATGCTTAGCACTTGAGAAACCTTTTGCCTTCACTCTGTGGTCCAGCTCACCCCAAACCATCTTGATTGGGTTCAGATCTGGTGACTGTGGAGGCCAGGTCATCTGGTGTAGCACCCCATCACTCTCTTTCTTGGTCAAATAGCCCTTACACAGCCTGGAGGTGTGTTTGGGGTCATTGTCCTGTTGAAAAATAAATAATGGTACAACTAAACGCAAACCGGATGGAATAGCATGCCGCTGCAAGATGCTGTGGTAGCCATGCTGGTTCAGTATGCCTTCAATTTTGAATAAATCCCCAACAGTGTCACCAGCAAAGCACCCTCACACCATCACACCTCCTCCTCCATGCTTCACGGTGGGAACCAGGCATGTAGAGTCCATCAGTTCAACTTTTCTGCATCACACAAAGACATGGTGGTTGGAACCAAAGATCTCAAATTTGGACTCAGACTAAAGAACAGATTTCCACTGGTCTAATGTTCATTCATTGTGTTCTTTAGCCCAAACAAGTCTCTTCTGCTTGTTTCCTGTCCATAGCAGTGGTTTCCTAGCAGATATTTTACCATGAAGGCCTGCTGCACAAAGTCTCCTCTTAAAAGTTGTTGAAGAGATGTGTCTGCTGCTAGAACTCTGTGTGGCATTAACCTGGTCTCTAATCTGAGCTGCTGTTAACCTGCGATTTCTGAGGCTGGTGACTCAGATAAACTTATCCTCAGAAGCAGAGGTGACTCTTGGTCTTCCTTTCCTGGGGTGGTCCTCATGTGAGCCAGTTTCTTTGTAGCGCTTGATGGTTTTTGCAACTGCACTTGGGGACACTTTCAAAGTTTGCCCAATTTTTCGCACTGACTGACCTTCATTTCTTAAAGTAATGATGGCCACTCGTTTTTCTTTACTTAGCTGCTTTTTTCTTGCCATAATACAAATTCTAACAGTCTATTCAGTAGGACTATTAGCTGTGTATCCACCAGACTTCTGCACAACACCACTGATGGTCCCAACCCCATTTATAAGGCAAGAAATCACACTTATTAAACCTGACAGGGCACACCTGTGAAGTGAAAACCATTTCCGATGACTAACTCTTGAAGCTCATCAAGAGAATGCCAAGAGTGTGAAAAGCAGTCATCAAAGCAAAAGGTGGCTACTTTGAAGAACCTAGAATATAAGACATATTTTCAGCTGTTCCACACTTTTTTGTTAAGTATATAATTCCACATGTGTTAATTCATAGTTTTGATGCCTTCAGTGTGAATGTGCAATTTTCATAGTCATGAAAATACAGAAAAATCTTTAAATGAGAAGGAGTGTCCAAACTTTTGATCTGTACTGTACCTGCACGCAACCTCGATCCTTACAAGATCTCCTTCTCTACTCCCGTCTTAACTCATCTTCCCACAATCATATACAAGATTTCTCCTGTGCATCCCCTCTACTCCTGAACTCTGTACTCCAACATATCAGACTCTCGCCTACTGTTGAAACCTTTAAAAGGAAGCTGAAGACCCACCTCTTCCAACAAGCCTACAACCCCCAGTAACCCTCGCTCCACCATATTGCTGCACGACCAGCTGTACCCTCACCTACTGTGTCCTCACCCATCCCTTATAGACTGTTTGTGCGCACTCACGGGCAGGGTCCTCTCTCCTCTTGTACCACTCGTTAACCTCTTTTCACATGTAAAGCGTCATGGAATAAATTGCGCTATAATAATGAATAATAATTATACTACTTGTACTGTGGGTCAATTGATAGCACTTTCCTGTTGTCTGCCCCTAAATTGATGTGTTTTGCAGCTTTTGGTCCCATTTGAAGGTGTTGTGTATGCGTTTGGTTTTGACCCCCATTGAATCCAATGGCGTTCGGCAATGTTCGGCGAATACTCGACAATTATATTGGCGAATATTGCAAAAACCGTGATTATAATTTGAATCGAATGTTGAAATATTCACTCGTCTCTAATTAGAAACACTCTTAAAAATGTATGTGGTCATGGAAATATGGAGGTGGAGGATGAGGAGAAGGAGGGTGTCTGGGTGTGAAGGGGTGCATGGGAATAGACCCCAAAAAAATAACCACTGGATTTGAGTTTATGCTCGATCCTATCATCTGGTGGTGTTGAGATGTCTGGCCCAATCCAGCCCTTGTTCATTTTGATAAGTCAGCCTGTCAGCATTTTCAGTTGACAGGCGGATGAGCCTATCAGTTATATCATTTATAATGCCCCCAGCAGCATTAAAAAACATCTCTGACAAAACGCTAGCCGCCAGGACCTCCAAGGCGTAGAGAGACAGTTCATGCACTGGGTCCAGCTTGGATACCCAACAGTTGTAAGGCACAGAGAGGAATCATGGAGGATGCTGGTACAGTCGCCAAGGTAGTCCTTCAGCATCTTCCAAACCTTTTCCCTCCTTGTCAGAGTACCAGGTTTATTAGAGCCTGGGCACTGGGAGGGTCTGAGAAAACTGTCACAGACCTTTGACAGCGTTCCCCTACCTCTGCTGCATCTGGTTTGTGTCTCTCCTGCCTGTATTCCTTGGTTGTCCAAGGAACTGTGACCTCTGCCACCAGCGTTGTCAGATAGGAATTTTTTTTATATAATTCTTCAAGAGCCTGAACTTAATATCTCCAACAATAAACTCCTTTGGTTTCCTCCCTCTACTAACCTACCTATACCTGACTTTTACTAACCTACCTATACCTAACTTTGCAATTTCCTTTAGTTGGTGCCACTATAACTCCCATTCGGCACACCTGCTGTCTTGGAGTCATATTTGACACACAACTATCCTTTATTCAACGTGGAAAATCACTCACTTGCTTATGTCACCTGCATGATGACGCTAATTATTGTGTCATAGCCGCTCACCATCTTGGTGGAGTCCTCAAAGTTTTGGAGGACGGCACAAATGTCAGACATCCATGCCCACTCATCAGCTCTTATGTGCGGAGGCTGACCTGAATGCCAACGGGCACTGCTCTCTGCTGCTCAAAATCATTCCACACATCTGCAACGTTGATTTCCAATGAGTAGTCACATCACACACCAGTCGGTGAACTGGAAGCTGCAACCGCTGCTGAAACCCTGCCAGGGCGGCGGAAGCTGTAGCTGACTTTCTGAAATGGGCACACACGTGGAGTACTTTCACAAGCCGCTCTGGCAGATCCAGGTAGGTTTTGAGAAACCGCTGAACCACTAAGTTGAGCACATGGACCAGGCATGGTACGTGTGCAAGCTATCAGGTTCTCTGATACAGCTTTCAACAACTCTGCAATCCTCTGTCATGTGCCTGAGCATGCTGTTGGTGGTCAGGCTGTTAGTTTTGGTGCTCTTACTGATGCTGGCCTGGCAGATGTTGCAAATGCCCATTTTGGGGTTATCTAAACAGTCTTTAAAAAAGAACCAGTCTCGGGAAGACATAATATTTGCACTGGCAACTTCCGTCATGTGGGTATTCCAGGGAACAGTTGCCTGCCTTGTGTCTGTGGCCACCACACTGCTTGCTCCTGCCTGTTGTGGTGCTACGCCTCCCTCCCCCTATGTGAAGCTTTTCTTGCTCTGCATGTCCCCTTACCAGGTTGGGTTAGTGCCTTCATAGTCCACCGCTTCGTCTTCCACTTCCACACCCTGGTTCTCCTCCTGACTTTCTGTCCATTGTGTCTCATCATTATCCACCCCTTGCGACAGTAATTGCATTTTCCCACTGTCACATTCGGGTGACCATGGCTGCTCAAATCGCTGCATGCGATCTTCTGTTGCCCTGCTTGAAGCTGGCCGGGCGAGAGGCCCAAATCTATCAATGGAAAAGTGAACAGCTCTTGGGGTAACCCTGGACTCTAATCTCTCCTTCAAACCACATATCCAAGTTCTTTTGACTTCCGAGCGGACCGAGCGAAAGGCCAGAATCTATAAATGGAAAGATGAACAAAACAGCTATTCGAAGTGTCCAAGTGTGGGATCAGTTGTCTCAGGGAAATTGGAATGGTGGGAGTAAGGAGGATGCCGACTCGAAGTAAAAAAAAATCTCCCGGATCCGCACATTCCTCAACCACGAATCTACATAAACACTAATGCACGCCCTCATCATCTCCCGTCTCGACAACTGGAACCTCCTGCTCTGTGGCCTCCCTTCTTACATACTCGCATTCCTCCTATCTATTCTAAATTCTGTTGCCCGACGAATCCATTTGTCCCCTCGCTATTCCCTGGCCTCTCCTCTGGGTCAATCCCTTCACTAGCTCCCCATTGCCCAGAGACTCCAGTTCAAAACCCTAACCCCAGCAGACCTCTGGGGAGGGGGGGGGCGCCAGACAAATGCTCGCGTTTCCCATAAACTTACATTGGGCTCGTTGCTCGGGCCGAGCACCTGAGCATTCTAATTTGCTTAACTCGAGAGCAACGAGTACCCGAGCATTTTAGTTCTCACTCATCACTAGTGATGAACAAAGCAATCTGTGAAATCTGGAAACGGAGTAGATAGTGCCAAGCCTGTTTGTGGTAGCCATCTTTTGTGACTCCAATACATTGAGTCTGCAAACTATTCCAGCAAGATCTACATTTAAATAGCTAAATGCCGCTCTTTCTCTTCTTAAGCTGCCATGTGCCCAGATAATAGTGTACAACCGTATACGTATATAGGGGATTGTCGTATTCAAGAGAAGTTGGAAAATAACTTATAAAGTTAATCTGTTTCCTATTATCATTTCAATATCAATCTACTATAAGATTGCAATCTATAAAATCCCTTCACTGGCTCACCCATTGCCCAGAGACTCCAGTTCAAAACCATAACCATGACATGCAAAGCCATCCACAACCTGTCTCTTAAATACTATATATCTGGGACCTAGTCTCCTGGTACATACCTGCACGCAACCTCGATCCTTACAAGATCTCCTTCTCTACTCCCATCTTAACTCATCTTCCCACAATCATATACAAAATTTCTCCTGTGCATCCCCCCTACTCTTGAACTCTGTACTCCAACATATCAGACTCTCACCTACTGTTGAAACCTTTAAAAGGAAGCTGAAGACCCACCTCTTCCGACAAGCCTACAACCCCCAGTAACCCTCGCTCCACCATATTGCTGCACGACCAGCTGTACCCTCACCTACTGTATCCCCACCCATCCCTTATAAACTGTTTGAGCGCCCTCACGGGCAGGGTCCTCTCTCCTCTTGTACCAGTCGGTAACCTCTTTTCACATGTAAAGCGCCATTTGTGAAAAATTCCAAAGTAATCTATTATTATACAGAAATTCACACTTGGCCCTCACTGTACATTTAATTTTATCGATCATAAAAGTCAAGTTTGGTCAGAAAGACTGGACCTGGTCTTGTAGGGACCATATGAGCACATTCAGCAGCACAGAAGGGAGAGAAGGTAGATTCATCCAATAAGATATCAGGGATCTAGGAAGCCAACAGCATCATTACCCTCCGCTTTCTCTTACAGGCCCATCATAATATTTTTCTTCAAGTGATTTTCTAACTTGTCAGCACATTCTACGTACGCTGTCGTTTGGCTTTGTAGTTTACAGATCTGGGCAGGTAACGGTCAGCGTCTCCTAATCCCAGGGTGTAGGTGGATCCTCTAAGTTGTAAATAGAGATGAGTGTTGTTCTACTCGAACTGTTCGCCAATCTCAAATTCGAGCTGTTTTGGGCGGTGTTCGAGCCGTTCGGCGAACACGAACAATTTGATAAAAATTCGGCTGTTCGAGGTTATGTTCGATAACTGTTCGTGCACCAAAATCATAACTGGATTTTTTCTCAGTAATGATGAAAATTAATGTTAATACGCAGTTTGAGTGTACAGCGGGGTGGGGGGAGGGGCAGGGGATGGATCTCTGCAGGAACAATGAAGATCTCCATTTTTTTTTCTCTTTCCCGCATTTGCAGTGGGGAGGTGCAATCTGTCAGCCTATCAGCAGCGCACACACGGAGCGAAGTGCTTTTTTTCACACAAGCAAGGGCATGTGTCATTGGCAGTGTATGTCACATGTCCTTGCCCTATAAGACCAAGCCATTTTCCCCGTCGCCACCATTTTCTCACTGCTGCAGCTGCGTGTTAGACGGCACCGCTGTTGCTGTGTGCGCTATACCTTGTTAATTTCAAGCCAATTTTCGCACAAATATACAGATAGCTTGGGAGTAGGGAATAGTTGTGATTGCAGTCCTTTTAAGGACTAGGTTACAGCATTTCCTACGACTTTTATCAGGGAGGTCTGTGCTCTTAAATAGATAGGTTGTGGGAGTAAAGACTAATTGTAATTGGAGTCCTTTTCAGGACTAGGTTACATCAGTTCCTATCAGTTTTTGCCAGGCAGGTCTGTGCCAGTGCTGTGCAAGTTTTTTTCACAGCATTTGGCTGAATCTAGCAAAGCTAATCCTTTTTGGCCTATTGCAGAGTGTGTTAGTCAGTGGAGTAGCCTATCTGTGTTGCAAGATATACCACCTGTGTATAGAATACCAATTTTTTTACTGCACCTAGTGAAGTAAAATCTTTTGGGCATAGCATCATTCTATTAGTCCATCTATACTGACCTCCATCAGGTTGCAAATTAAAACTAATTTTTATCTGCATCTACAGTACCTCTGAAAAAATATTTGGGCTTCTAGCTGTGTGTGGGACTTGTTGTATTAGTCCATCTATACTGACCTCCATCAGGTTGCAAACTGAATATATTTTTTTCTGCATCTAGCTCTGAAAAAATATTTGGCCTTCTAGCAGTGTGTCGGACTTTCTCTATTAGTCCATCTATACTGACCTCCATCAGGTTGCAAATTCAAAGTAATTTTTATCTGCATCTACAGTACCTCTGAAAAAATATTTGGGCTTCTAGCTGTGTGTGGGACTTGTTGTATTAGTCCATCTATACTGACCTCCATCAGGTTGCAAACTGAATATATTTTTTTCTGCATCTAGCTCTGAAAAAATATTGGGCTTCTAGCTGTGTGTGGGACTTGTTGTATTAGTCCATCTATACTGACCTCCATCAGGTTGCAAACTGAATATTTTTTTTTCTGCATCTACCTCTGAAAAAATATTGGGCTTCTAGCTGTGTGTGGGACTTGTTGTATTAGTCCATCTATACTGACCTCCATCAGGTTGCAAACTGAATATATTTTTTTCTGCATCTACCTCTGAAAAAATATTTGGGCTTCTAGCTGTGTGTGGGACTTGTTGTATTAGTCCATCTATACTGACCTCCATCAGGTTGCAAACTGAATATATTTTTTTCTGCATCTACCTCTGAAAAAATATTGGGCTTCTAGCTGTGTGTGGGACTTGTTGTATTAGTCCTTCTATACTGACCTCCATCAGGTTGCAAACTGAATATATTTTTTTCTGCATCTAACCCAGCCAATAGTTTTGGCCTAATACCACAGTTTGGCCACTCAGCTCTGCTCGGTTACCATCCATTGTTTTTTTGTGCAAACAACTCCAGAGTTGTGAATTAGTTAACCACCAAAAGGAGTGGAAAAAGGCCTGCTGCTGGTGGAAAGGGGAATAGGCGTGTTGGGAAGGGGAAAAAAGGTTGTGTCCGTGGGGTAGGTGTTAAAGCAACAGTAACATCTGCAGAAGAAAGACCATCTTCCAGCCAAACTAAAATGTCTACTTCTTTTAGCGGACAATGTGATAAGATCCCTTTCTTATGGCCACGCCAATCGCTACAAATTCCAGATGAGGCACAAAAACAGCAGGTGCTTCAACGGATATCAAGTGCTCCTTTAAGTGGGCTCTCCTCCACATCAACTTCAACATCACAAATACTCCAGTCCTCAAAGGTGTCACCCAAATCGCACTTGCTTCCTCACAGCTCCCAAATCTCCAGCTGCCCGTCTGAGTATGAGGTAGAACAGATGGTTGAGTCTGCAGAGCTGTTTACTCATACTATAGCCTGGGAATCAGAGGTCGACTCAAGCGCTTCTGTGAATCCAGACGAGGAAATGATCTGCACTGATGCCCAGAATCTTTATGAGTCGGATCCAGGACCAGACGCAGAAGGTTCTGACCATAATGTAGACCCTCATTCCCAAACTGTAACTCCTGTTGGTGGAGACAATGAGGAAGACGATGATAAGACTCAAATACCTGATTGGAGCGACAACTTTAGTTTTTTGTCAGGGCAGGAACAGGTTGGCTCTGAGGACGACGGGTGTGATAACACACAGGGTGATGATGATGAGGTTGGAGATCCCACTTACTGTCAACCCACAGTCAGCCAAGAGATGAGGTCAGCAGAGGAGGTGGAGGAAGATGCTAGTGACGACGAGGTCAGGTTGCGCCTTCCTGGACAGAGACGTAGTACTGGAAGCACGTCAACAACTGCATCCTCAAACACAACTCTGCCTCTCACCACAAGTCGTGGTGGCTCTTCAGGTCGCATGGGTGCTAAGCCTTGCATAGCCTGGGCATTTTTTCAGATCGATAAAGATGACCCAACTCGTGTTATCTGTAACATTTGTCAGCAAAAGCTAAGTAGAGGCCAAAAAATACATAGTTTGAGTACTTCATGCATGAACCGGCACATGGACATGAAGCATAAGTTGCAGTGGGAAGCTCAGTGTGCTACAATGCGGCCTAGCCGGCCGGGCCAACCACCGTCTGCCATATCTTGTGCATCCGCGGCCTCTTCATCCTCTGTGACTGGGGGGACAGCAGTCACACCTGTTTTGGGGCGCAGACCTGCCACCTCTTTACCCGCAACAGCCAGCGTGATTGGCAGGTCATCATTTTCTTTGGAGGTGGTAACAGCAGCTGGTGTTGAGCGCTGTCCGACATCGATAGCACCACCTTTGGATCAAGGCAACCTAACATGTCCGCCTGCATCTTCCTCACAGACCGGCAGTTTGCCGGGGACACCCTTATCAACCCCGTCTAAGCACAATAGCCAGCCCTCGGTCCCTCAGATGTGGACAAGTAAAAGACCATTTCCTCCTAGCCATGAGAAAGCTAAGAGGTTGAATTTCACCATCTGCAAGCTCTTGGCTACAGAAATGCTGCCTTTCCGCCTGGTGGACACAGAGGATTTTCGAGACCTTATGTCCGTCGCAGTGCCCCAGTACCAGATGCCCAGTCGGCACTACTTCTCAAAGAAAGGTGTGCCTGCGCTCCACCAGCATGTCGCACACAACATCACCGCTTCTTTGAGAAACTCTGTGTGTGACAGGGTGCATTTCACGACAGACACTTGGACGAGTAGGCATGGACAGGGGCGTTACATGTCGCTGACTGGGCACTGTGTGACAGCAGGACAAGGGGCTGCTGTTCAAGTCTTGCCGTCCCCACGAGTTGTGCGTCAATCCTCTTTATGTCAAAGTTCCTCCACTGCTTCTGCCTCCTCAACCTCCTCTCGGTCTTCCACCTGCACCCAAAGCCTGTCTGGTCATGCCACAAGCTTTCTAACTGCGCAGAAGGGATCCTGCACACCTCCTTACTATGCTGGCAGTAGGGCTCAACGTCATCAGGCGGTTTTTACATTGAAATGTCTGGGAAATGTGAGTCACACAGCTGAGGAGTTGTGGTCAGCTCTGGAGAACCAATTTCATGAATGGTTGTCTCCACTGGACCTGAAACCAGGGAAGGCCGTGTGCGACAATGCTGCAAACCTGGGTGCGGCCCTTCGCCGGGGCAATGTCACACACGTGCCTTGTATGGCTCACGTGTTGAACCTGGTTGTCCAGCAATTTTTAGCCCACTATCCCAGACTAGATGGCCTTCTGCAGAGGGCACGGTCGCTGTGTGCTCACTTCCGCCGTTCGCATCCCGCAGCTCAGCGACTTACATCTCTACAGAAGTCGTTGGGCCTGCCACTTCACCGGCTAAAATGCGATGTGCCTACCCGGTGGAATTCAACTCTGCACATGTTGCAGCGACTGTGGCAGCACCGACAAGCCCTGGTGCAATACGTTCTGACGTATAGCCTGGGCCAACGAGATTCAGAGGTGGGGCAAATCACGCTGGAGGAGTGGTCTCAGATCAGGGACCTATGCACCCTTCTGCACAGTTTTGAAATGGCGACGAAGATGTTTAGTGCTGACGATGCCATTATCAGCATGACTATTCCGGTGATTTACATGCTGGAGCACATGTTAAACAGAATTCGGAGTCAGGTGGTGGCACAAGAGGAGGTGGAGGAAGTAGAGGAGGAGGAGTTGTATGCGGAAGGGCTAACATCTGCAAGGTCCAGACGGTCGGCAGCACCAAGGCGGCAGGCATGTGAGGGTGGGGGAGATGGTTTTACCAGGGCGCATGGTAGCAGCCAAACTAGTGAGGAAGGTGCAGGAGCCCAGGAAGAAGTGGAGGACGAATTGATGGAAGACTCATCAGATGAGGGAGACCTTGATCACATTTCTGTTGTGCGAGGTTGGGGGGAGAGGACAGAGGAAGGAAGCATGTTTGTTACCTCGCCACCAACACAACAGGGACTTGGTGCTCCTGGATGCGCAACACACATGAGTGCCTTCTTGCTGCACTACCTGCAACATGACCCTCGAATTGTGAGAATTAGAAATAATCCTGACTACTGGGTTGCCACACTGTTAGATCCCCGGTACAAAAGTAAATTTGCAGAAATTATTCCTGCCATAGAAAGGGATGCACGCATGCAGGAGTATCAGCAGAGACTGTTGCAGAATCTTACATGTGCTTTTCCACAAAATACCAGTGGTGCACGTAGTGAATCTCACAGTTCCAACTTGCCAACCGTGGGACCGTCAAGTGTTCAGCACTCAAACCGTAACAGAACCACAGTATCTGGTGGTAACATCAATTTTGCGGAATCATTTCACCACTTTTTTAGCCCATCCTTTGCAAGGCCACAGGAGACAAGAAGTCTGACACATAGTCAACGCCTAGAGACGATGGTACAGGAGTATCTCCAAGTAAACATTGAAGCCACGACTGTGTCACTGGACCCTTGCTCTTTTTGGGCTTCCAATCTGGATAAATGGCCGGAGCTAGCCACTTACGCCTTGGAGATCTTGTCATGCCCCGCAGCCAGCGTTCTGTCTGAACGTGTGTTCAGCGCTGCTGGTGGTGTGCTGACAGATAAGCGCACGCGGCTCTCCACTGATAATGTAGACAGACTTACGTTCATAAAGATGAACAAATCATGGATCCGAAACGACTTTTCTACCCCTGTGTCATCCTGGGGAGAGTAAAAGCTTGATGATTGGTTAAAATCACCCTACCAACCGTTTTAAGCTTTCAAATTACTAATCATGTTTATCTGTATCTTGACTGGAAAATAATTTGGGCTTTGTAGCAGTGTGCAGCACTGATCCTATTAGGCCATCTATAATAAGCTCCACCAGATTTAAAATTAAAAATAATTTTTAGCTGCATCTAGCCCGGAAAATAATTTTGGGGCTCCGAGATGCGCAAGACACATAAGTGCCTTCTTGCTGCACTACCTGCAGCATGACCCTCATATTGTCAGAATTCGAAGTAATCATGACTACTGGGTTGCCACACTCTTAGATCCCCCAAACTTTTCGATCAACCTTTTCATTTTAATAAAGACCAAAAAAATGGTCATTTTTGAAATTATAAGCATTAGCAGGTTGTTAGAAACTGAAATCAAACAGTTTTCAACTCAAAACTTTATTCTAGGTGATGTTACATTTTCACATAGGACCCCTTGTTCGAAAGGAGCTTCTGAACTCTCTCGTCCGTTGAATTTGTCAGGTTTTGGATGGTTTCTGCTTCAATTGTTTTGCATGAGGACAGAATACCCTCCCAGAGCTGTTGCTTAGATGTGAACTGCCTCCCGCCATCATAGACACTCCTTTTAATGATGCTCCAAAGGTTCTGAATGGGGTAGAGGTCAGGGGAGCATGGGGGTCACACCATAAGTTTGTCCCCTTTTATGCCCATATCAGCCAGAGATGCAGATGTTTTATGTGCAGCATGAGATGGTGCATTATCATGCAGAAAAATGATCTTGCTGTGAAATACACGGTTCTTCTTCTTGAACCATGGCAGGAAGTGCTGTTTGAGAAAATCCACATACATTATGAAGTTCATCTTTAGCGCCTTCAGGGATCCTAAAGGGGCCGACAATCTCTCTCCCCATGATTCCAGCCCAAAACATTACTCCACCTCCTCCTTGTTGGCGCTGTAGCCGTGTTTGCGTGGGGTGTCCATCAACCAGCCATCCTCCACTCCATCCATCTGGACCATCGAGCGCTGCACGGCACTCATCCGTGAACAAAACAGTTTTGAAATCAGTCTTCATGTAATGTTTGGCCCACTGGAGCCGTTTCTGCTTGTGTGAAGTGGATAGAGGAGGTCGACAGGATGGCGTATGCACAGCTGCAAACCTCTGAAGGACCCTGCATCTTGTTGTTCGGGGGACGTTGGAGGCACAAGCAGCTTCAAAAACTTGTCTGCTGCTATGACAAGGCTTTTTTGCCGCTGCTCTTTCAACCTGACGTAATTGCCTGTAGGAAAGAGTCCTCAATTTGCCCTTATCAGCATGCACACGTGTGTACTGTGAATCAGCTACATACTTCTTGATTGCCAAGACACTTCATCCTGATCATTGCACAATGTTGATTGTAGTCATGCCTTGACCTAAACACTCCACAATTTGTTGCTTCTCAGCAGCCGACACATCCTTTTTCTTTCCCATTTTGGCAGAAAATGTAGGCTGCTGAATAATGTGAGAGAGCCTTCTTAAGTAGTCTTGCCTTTCATTGGACACACCTGCCAAACTAATTAGCACTGGTGTCTGCAATTGCTTACAGTGATATAAAGAGCCCTGACACACATCACCATCAATGAGTTTAACTGACAAACAAACAAATTCTTCCCTTATCACTCCTAAACACTTTTTGCATAATAATTTGGAACACAGTGTACATGTGCTTTTCCACAAAACACCAGTGGTTCACGTAGTGAATCTTACAGTTCTAACTTGCCAACCGTGGTCTGTATGGAGTTGTTCAATAAAGGGCCCAAAATTAAGATAACATAGATGGGAGAGGTCTCTATGAATAGGAATTCCTAAGTATTTGATACCCTGTGAGGGCCAGGCAAAGGGAAAGTTGGACTGGATGGAATCCTATATGGATTTGGGGAGGGAGACATCGAGGGCCTCAGACTTCGCTGCATTGATTTTAAAATTTGACCATGTAACAAAGTGATCTATTTCAGCCATAACAGCATGGATGGATATATGTGATTGAGTGATATATACTAGGACATCATCAGCAAATAGAGAGCACTTGTACTCGGTGCCTCCCACCTCAATCCACCTAATATTGAGGTTATGGCGAATTGATGAGAGCAGGTGCTCCGTCACTAGGATGTATAAGAGAGGGGACAGAGAACATCCCTGCCTTGTCCCATTGGTGATTGTGAAAGGTGATGAAAATGTTCTGACGCGCCCCCTGGGCCTTGGGACACCCGGAGCCGGACCCTTTTTGGTGGATGCTGGTGGTTGTAGTCTCCGTGGCGGCAACCCGGTTCCGTGGCTCAGGGCGGTCAAACCAGTGGCGGAACTATTTATGTGGTTTTGATGTTTAAATGTCCGACTACGCCACCCGTGGATTGCGGTCAGAGTGAACCGCCGCTCGAGGGCAGACCGCTGAGGCTGGTGTTGTGGGTGCAGCAGAGCGTAGCATAACTCCCCACGGGAGGAGTATAGCCTCAG
Source organism: Phyllobates terribilis (assembly GCF_046119375.1). NCBI lineage: Eukaryota > Metazoa > Chordata > Amphibia > Anura > Dendrobatidae > Phyllobates > Phyllobates terribilis. Next base: position 5,605,420 of record NW_027362807.1, on the reverse strand, counting down.
GGCAGTGTATGCGGAGGATGGGGGTGATGGTGCAGGGCAGCAGCAGTAATGACACGGAGTCAGTGATGCAGTCGAGGGCCTTTACTCACAGTTCTTATTATCCAGACCACGTCTGCAGGTAACGGCTGCCCACGTCGTACTGTGCTCACCAGGTGAGGGGCTCAGACAACTCCCAGATAACTTTGGAGTGCTTCACAGGACCCCCTTTGTGTGTCCTTTGTCTGGCCTTTCTTACCAACCCTTCTGTCCGGCTGCCTCGGGCCTCCTCTTGGTAAACTTGGCGCCAGTTTCCCTGACCCTATGTGGTGCCTTCCTAGCGGGTGTAGCGAGGGGCTGCGCCACATAAAATGTCACAGCCTCCTGTTTCTAGCTGAGGGTCGTTTCCTGCCTCCACTAGTTTCGGGGACCGGTCTCCCCCTTTGGCCTGACCCCTCCACGCAGGTGGATTCTGGCGTGTGGTGGCGACTTGCCCGTCCGCACCCCTGAGATCCCTTCGTTCCTCGTTCCTGGAGCCTTCTCCGCTCCTCTTCCTTCCTTCTCCCTCTTCCAGGCCTGGGCCTCTGTTACTAGGCCCGCCTCCGGAGCAGAGCTCATGCAGAGCCCCTGCTCCCTGCCACTTCTGCTCAGACTTCTCTGCACTGAACTAAGATGGTGCCCACCTTTTATACTCCCTTCTCAATGCACCCAGGAACTGCTTCCTCCCTGCTCCTGCACTACAGGGTTCCCCTTCCTCAGTGTTCCCTCCCCCCACTCCAGCCAGGGACAAGGACTGTCGTGCCCATCTCAGGGGCATATTGGTCGCCCTGCCCCACGGCAATGTGGTGTAATGCATGCAGGTGTCGGGTCCTGATCCACACTACATCCTTACCTGAGAGTGAGATATCACACCTCTAGGTGAGGTGCAATACCTCTGTAGCAACCGAGCCCTCAGGGTGCTACAGTTCCATTTATCTTCAGCCTAGGTGACGTATTGCGATACAGGGCCGTGATTTTGGCTATAAAAGGGTCCCCTAGACCCCTACCCCAAGCTTTTTAAGAGAATCATATATGGCGTGCCAGGAGACTCTATGGAATGCTTTCTCAGCATCCAACGAGAGTATCTAATTACAAATTTTTAACTGCATCTAGCCCAGGAAATACTTTGTGCCTAGTAGCAGGGTCTGCTAGTCAGCGGATTATCCCGGCTGTTAAGCAAGCTACACCACCTGTAGTTTGGACACTTCATTTTTTCAAAGGAAATGCTTCGGGACCACGGGATACTCAGTGAAGAGCATCAGGAGGCACCCCAAGGCATAGGGGCTGGGACTGGCAGTAGGATGCCTTGCGGTGGACAGCCGAGCTCGATCCTTATAAAAGCTTTTTAACTGCAGCAGCTTTAGTGGACGCTACTGGAGCTGGAATTACGCGGCTGCTGGCATGAGACTTGCCCTCCAATAGATCCTTGTAAATGGATTTAAAGTGTATTCATTCAAATTAGAGAGACAATTTAAATTAAAAAGCTTAGAGCTGCCTCCACCACAGGGGGGCTCGCTCGACCCACCAGCGGACAGGCACCAGTATTGGGAGAGGGGGGCTGGCCATCAGGGTTCACCGCGGCTCTGGCACAAACCCGGCGACACGGAGGTGGCACGGGCAGGAGCGGACTGGCCGTGTCGGCTTCTCACTTTTTGGATGTTAGAAGGGCATGACATGCCTATATCTGTGTCTCCCCCTCCTTTTACTCCTCCACCTCTTTTATTTTCGCATGACTATATGTACTTGTCACTTTTCCATGTGTTAGTTATGTCTTCTGAGCAGTTTGTCAGCTTTTGGACACCTTTGAAGGTGTTTTCTATGTGTTTCTATGTGTTTTTGTTTGCCTGCCATTGGTTTTAATGGTGTTCGAAGGTGTTCGACGAACAGTTCGACGAACAGTTCGGCGAACACACGGGTGTTCGACGAACCGAACCGAACTCGAACACTACAGGGGTGGCTCAACACTAGTTGTAAACTCTATAGAAAAGGGCTTTTAATACCCAAAGTCATTTGAACAGTTTTGTGTGGAGGAGAATGTTGTGGTCTAAAGGCAAAATGGTGATTACACAATTGTGATATGGTCGGGATACACTACCAGCAAAGCTGAGAAGAATCTGTGACTTCTCTGTATTTAGTGGTTACTAGTCACCTGGGTAGTCATATGTAGGAATCTCCTCTTTACACCATTCATCACCCCTCACTTATGTCTCTGTAGTATTAATATGGGTGAGATCTTTACCCTGCAACAAACATTGTAAAAGACACAGACTGATGGAGAAGTCCCATCTATGATCAGCTCTAATCCTGCCATCTCCACCGTTCTCATAACACAAATATAAAACATATAATACTGGTGGATAAAACAAGACTGAACACAAGACCATCACAGCCGTCTACACATCATAGGGGAGATCTCATGACACCTTCTCTCCATCTACCTGATGATCCTGATGAACATTGAGATCTTCTTGTTTACAGTCCTGTGGAAGAAGAGGACGGGGACATCTCTCTGGTGTTGTCCTCTTACTGGATAGATCTGGAGGAAACACATTCAGGGACTGAATTCATTCTTTACATACTGATAATTATAGGCCGTGTGGTTTTAGCCCTGTCTATTACCTGGTGATGTGAGTGGCTGGGGAACCTCCATCTTGACATCCTTGTACAGATCTTTGTGTCTTTCTAAATACTCCCACTCCTCCATGGAGAAATAGACAGCGACATCCTGACACCTTATAGGAACCTGACACATACAATGATACCGTCATCCCCCCGATCCCTTCATAGCATTACTGTATAATGTCCCCGCATTCCCAGTAGTGTCACCTCTCCAGTAAGCAGCTCAATCATCTTGTAGGTGAGTTCTAGGATCTTCTGGGTATTGATGTCCTCATGTATCAGGGGGTGAGGGGGAGGCCCCATGATTGGGCTTAGGGGTCTTCCCCATCCCTCAGACACAGGGTCCTGACAGCGCTCACTAGAGGTCTTCTTCACTACTGAGTAATCCTGGTTATAGAGAGACACATTAATAAATCTCACTCCAGACATTTCCAGAGTCCTCATCTCTCCAGTTCGGTCCATCTGTTATTCCCATAGATAAGAATGATGTAATGTGACGTCAGCAGAATCTCTCACCTCTCCAGTAAGCCGGAAGAGGATCTCTAGGGCGAGGTGTAATATCCTCTCCGCCATCTTGTCTCTATCCATATCCATCTTTGATGGGTAAATCAGAAAAATTCTCTTATATAGAAGATCTTCACTAAGAGGATCCGATATTGTAGAGACCTGAGTGAGAAGAAGATGATAAGCCGATGTAACATCATAAAAATCCTGTGTAATAATACAATTACTCGAGACAATAAGTGGAAACATATGAGGAGATTTAATATTTTACAGTATTTAGTTTTCTTCTTTACATCTACTAATAAAATCTATGTATTTTAGCCCACAAACAATAAGTACTTTCTTCCTTGGAGTCTGCAGCTGAATAAGTTTCCCATAGACTCATCGTCCATGACGCTAATTCTCATTTTATTTACAGACACTGGAATCAGCATTAGCAATACGGCAGGAGATATTTACATGTGACATAAGAAATAACTACTTCATGATGAGGACGACATCTTCATCTTCTACTACGGCTCTAGAAACATATTTGGCCAGAGTCCGTCACTGACTACATCATCACCAGCCGTCTATATGAATGTTTCCCGTCTTCCCCGGACTGTAATCTTCTATCACGTTAGATCTCATGTCTGATTCGCACACAGAGGTTTGAGGCTTTTATAAAAGCTTTTTTCTTTTCACAAACACCTCGGACAGAAATTATTTGATACCAAAGTTTCCATGTACAGTGTTTTATGGGGTTTATTTCTGGCCTTAGTGTTTCCTATATTACAAAAAAACAGCAGAAAAAAGCAGATATTAAAATGCTTCAAAAGAAAATTGGCACCAACAATTCTGGTAAAAAGAAAAAAACATGCAAAAAGCATGAGACATATTTTCTTATTTTTTTATATGTTAAATATAAAAAAATTAACTAGTTTGAGCACCAGAACATAGATTTGGTGATGGCACAGGTGCAGCTGCAACACAAAGCCTGGCAGTTTAACCACTTGCTGCTGTCAAAAGAAAACATGGCATCTAAGAAGGTTTGGCAGAGTTATTCTAAATGCCCCTCCTCCTCCAAGGTTTTAATAGTATGGGGCCGCCTAGTTACTACGATGTACAAATGCTTAATAATGATGTCTGGGCCTGCAATGTACTAAATTCTATTAGGTCGGGCCAGAGGCAGCGTCCAATAAGTTACCTTTTAATGCACCCATACATATTAGACTAAAGGTGCATGAAAGCATTATTTTATTTTTTTTGGGGGGGGGGGGTGTTGGTAGACTATATAATGTATTTGGGGACCTCCTGACAGATGATGTCAGAGCAGAGAAAGATCTGGCATCCTGAATTTCAGAGGTTAATCCGTTTGTTCTTCCTGTAGATAATCCTCCACTAGAGGAGTCCAGGAGACCCTCATACAGATCACAGGAAAGCTGGAATATTTGTGTGTATGGGAGAGTCGGGAGAGATAGCCGTCTGCCAAATGACCGTTCAGCCAACATTTATCTCATGTGTATGGGGTCGTTAGTATTACACTGACAGGCAGTGATAATACACGCCACAACACTAGTACAGTGCATCATCTGAGCAATCAGAGGGTTGTATGATCGCACTAATGAGAGCTGTTTAAAAAAAATTTAACGTAAAAAAAATATCACAGTTTTAGCAACAAGAAATATCCGTCACTATAGGGAAACCAGACACACTGCATAATGTTAGTTAAGTCATGTCCATAACAACTTTATTATACTCTATTATCCTATAGACATCCTAAACACAGTGGAATAGATTGAAATCACAGATCCCAATATAAAACATAAATATAACTATATAACGCAGACCAGATGGTATGGAGATGAATGAGGGAAACCAAAGTCCGAAAATAAACTTTTCTTTACTTTACAAAACTTGATATACATCAGGCACAACATTTCATGGATGGTTCTTTTGCATTATGCAGAGTCAAGTACTTTCCGGTTACATGTGGCACTACATAACTTTTGTTACAAGCTACAACAGTCCAGAAAATCATCATAGCTAGGTCCATCATCCCCTATGGGGGCCATATGGGTGCCCTCTGCTCCCAGTTGATTTGTGAGTACCTCACTGGCTGTGGTATATTGGTACGACTCCTCACTAGTACTCACAAACTACATTCAATGCCTCCTTGCTGTGGCTTTTCATCTTCAGTTCTTCGTGGGAGAACTCATGTCCCAGTTTGGTGACACTGTAGCTTCCTCTCTAGTATAGACAATTGTTTGCTTAAATGTTAGTCTAAGATAAGGAATCCGTCCTTAACTTATTCCCCTTTAATTTAATTTCCATTCCGTTGACATCCCCATTATCATCATGGGTGACTTAAACATCCCCATTGACACTTCCCTCTCAGCTGCCTCTAAGCTTCGATCTCTCACTTCCTCTTTCGGCCTCATTGATTGGTCCTCCGCAGCCACTCACAAAGATGGCCCCATCTGCCGCTCATCTTTTATCATTAGCCTCCTCCTTCGGCCTTTCACAGCTTGCTAATTCTCCTACACATGAAGATGGGAACACATTGGACCTGATCTTCTCCCGGCTTTGCTCAGTACATGACTTTACTAACTCTCCCCTTCCATTCTCTGACCATAATCTTCTTTCATTCTCTGTCAAGAACTGTGACTCTACTCAAGACACCCCCACTCTCCACACTTATAGAAATATACGCGCCATTAACACCCATAAATTTCTGAAAAAGTTGAAATCATCATTTTCCCCAATCTCCTTCCTCTCATGTCCCGACTCTTCATTGAAGCATTGTAACGAAATAATGCTATGCGCCCTGGATGAAGCCGCACCTCCTACACAAAGAACAATTCGGCATAGACAGCTACAACCCTGGCACAAGCCTCAAACACGTCTTCTCCAGCGGTGCTCCAGGTGCGCTGAATGGCTGTGGAGAAAATCTAATCTGCCCGAAGATTTCCTCCATTATAAATTTATGCTGAAAACATATAACTCTGCCCTTCACCTCTCCAAACAAACCTACTTTAACAACCTCATCATCTCAATTTCCAATAATCCTAAACGACTCTGACACGTTTCAGTCTCTACTCAATCAAACAGCAAAGACTCCGACCACCGACCTCAGCGCTGACGATCTGGCCAATTATTTAAAAGAAAAAATTGACCATATCCGACAGGAAATTTTCTCCCAATCCCCAAACATTATGCATGCTCTCCCCCGCCCCATTGCATCTTGCTCACTCTCTGACTTCGAACCAGTCATGGAAGAAGTGACAAAGCTCCTTGCTTCCTCTCACTCTACTACCTGCACCAGTGATGCTATTCTCTCATATCTCCTTCAGTCCCTTTCTCCAGCTGTCACCACTCACCTAACTAAAATTTTCAACCTCTCCCTCTCACCTGGTATCTTTCCCTCTTCTTTTAAACATGCCAGCATACATCCATTACTTAAAAAAATCATCCCTTGACCAGAACTGCACGGCCAACTACAGACCTGTTTCCAATCTTCCCTTTATCTCTAAACTCTTGGAAGCCTGGTCCATTCCCGTCTAATCTGCTATCTCTCCGACAACTCTCTTCTTGACCCTTTACAATCTGGTTTCCGCTCTTTACATTCTACTGAAACTGCCCTCACTAAAGTCTCTAATGATCTACTAACAGCTAAATCTAATGGTCACTACTCCCTGCTGATTCTCCTGGATCTCTCTGCAGCATTCGACACTGTGGATCACCAGCTCCTCCTCACCATGCTCTGCACGATTGGCCTCAAGGACACTGTTCTCTCCTGGTTCTCCTCCTATCTCTCTGACCGCTCCTTCTCTGTGTCTTTTGCCGGCTCCTCCTTCTCTCTCCTTCCCCTTACTGTCTGTGTTCCTCAAGGATCAGTCCTAGGCCCCCTTCTTTTCTCCTTATACACCGCTCCTATTGGACAAACAGTCAGCAGATTCGGTTTTCAGTACCATCTCTATGCTGATGACACCCAATTATACACCTCTGCTCCGGACATCACCTCAGCATTACTACAAAAGACCAGTGATTGTCTTTCTGCTGTGTCTAACATTATGTCCTCCCTCTGTCTAAAACTGAATCTGTCAAAAACTGAACTACTTGCATTTTCTCCCTCCACTAACCTACCTGTGCCCGATATTGCTATTTCCGTTTGTGGCTCAACCATTACTCCCCAGCAACAAGACCCCTGTCTTGGGGTCATTTTTGATTCAGATCTTTCCTTCACTCCTCACATCAAATCACTCGCTCGTTCTGGTCATCTACACCTCAAAAACATCTCAAGAATCAGGACTTTTCTCACTTTTAACTCGGCAAAAACTCTTACTGTAGCTCTTATTCATTCTCGTCTCGACTATTGCAAGTCTCTACTAATCAGTCTCCCTCTTACTAAACTTTCCCCTCTCCAATCCGTCCTTAATGCAACAGCCAGGATCACCCTGTGCCAGTCATTGCATTGGTTGCCCATCCAATATAGAGTTCAATTTAAACTTATCACGCTTACCCACAAAGCGCTCCATGCTTCAGTACCCCCCTTTATCTCCTCCCTTGTCTCAGTCTACCACCCTACACGTGCCCACCGTTCTGCCAAAGACTTAAAACTAAAATCCTCCATAATCCGAACTACCCACTCCCGTCTCCAAGATTTCTCGCGTGCTGCGACAATTCTTTGGAATGCACTACCCAGGACAGTTCGATTAATTCCCAATACCCACAGTTTCAAGCGGACCCTAAAAACCCATTTCTTTAGACTGGCGTATCGCCTCCACACACTATCTGTCCGTCCCAGTTTTCCCCCATATTAAAATCTTCTTCAATTTCAGATTCATACCAGCCAGGCACTTAATAGCTTCGGTCAGGACTGTACACATACTGGCTGGTGACCAGTCCATGTATTATTATTTATCCTAGTTAGTATATCAAGGCTGCATTATACAATAGATGTACATTTTAGCTTTTGTTTCTCCCCCATTTCCTCATAGACTGTAAGCTGGCGAGCAGGGCCCTCACTCCTTTCGACATGAGATATGCTTATTCTGTATTGTCTGTATAAGTTCCCCCTAAAATTGTAAAGTGCAGCTATATTGGCGCTATAAAAATAAAAAAATATTATTATAATTATTATTATGGCCACATTCTTGACCTCATCTTCTCCCTTCTCTGTTCCCTATCTAACATCTCTAACTCACCTCTCCCTCTTTCTGACCACAACCTACTTACATTATCTTCCCTCTCCTCTCTAGGTCCACAATCCCCACTCCACAAACCTGCACACCCTCGCAGAAATCTTAAACACCTTGATCTACATTCACTTTCTGAGTCCCTTCTCCCTCTTTCAAACATAAGTTTGAATCCTTACACAATGCAGATGCTGCTGCCGCTTTATATAACACTACAATATCTACAGCTCTCGAATCGGCTGCCCCTCTCACACATACCAAAGCTCACAAAATTAACAGGCAACCCTTGCACACCAGAGAGACTAGACTAGAGAACTGAGGCAGGCTTCCAGAGTTGCTGATCGGAGATGAAAAAGATCCCACACCAAAGAGCACTTCATGGCATTCAAACAGTCCCTCACTACTTTCAAGTCCACACTCACTGCAGCAAAGCAAACATACTTCTCATCTCTTATCCTCCCTGTCTCACAACCCTAAACAACTATTCAACACTTTCAATTCTCTCCTCCGTCCCCAAGCACGTCCTCCCTCTCCACCCATCTTAGCTGAAGACTTTGCCTCATTCTTCACGCAGAAGATTGATAACTTCAGAGAAAGCTTTGGCCAACAACCCTCACAGCACCTCCTCATATCTACTCAGCCCTCCTCTTCCAAAACCAGCTTCTCTGCCATCACAAAAGATCAACTTTCCACTTTACCCTCAAGATCACATCTCAACACCTGTGCACTCGACCCGTTCCCTTCCCACCTCATCCCAAATCTCACAACAGTATTTACTCCAACCCTAACCCATTTCTTCAACCTATCACTAACAACTGGTGTCTTCCCCTCCAACTTTAAACATGCATCAATCACACCCCTCTCCAAAAAGCCCTCCCATGACCCATCCTCTCTGTCTAGCTATCGCCTCATATTACTTCTCCTCTATGCCCTCTATGCCTCAAAAAATGACTGGCCAAAAATTACTGTCCTTCCACCTCTCCTCCTGCTCCCTCTTTCAATCTGGCTTCCGACTGCACTATTCCACTGAAACTGCCCTGACTAAAGTCACCAATGACCTACTAGCCACCAAATCCAAGCGACACTATTCTGTCCTCTGCTTTTGACATGGTGGACCATTCCCTATTACTACAGATTCTCTCATCACTTGGCCCTATCTTGGATTTCATTTTACCTAACTAAATGGACATTCTGAGTCTCACACACCACCTCCTCACCTCGCCCCCTATGTGTCGGTGTCCCGGAAGGTTCAGTCCTAAAGCCCCTGCTCTTCTCCATTTACACCTTTGGCCTGGGACAGCTCATAGAATCCCACAGCTTTCAGTATCACCTCTATGCTGATGACACACAGATCTACCTCTCTGGACCCAATATCACCTCCCTACTAACCAGAATCTCACAATGTCTGTCCGCTATTTCATACTTCTTCTCTACTAGATTTCTAAAACTTAACATGGACAAAACAGAATTGATCATCTTTCTCAACAGACCAATCAATTAAAGTAAATGACTGCTCACTCTCCACACTCCCGCAGGCTCGCTGCCTCAGGGTAACCCTGTACTCTGTTCTCTCCTTCAAACCACATATCCAAGCCCTTTCAACTTCCTGCCGACTCCAACTCAAAAATATTTCCCGGATCCGTACTTTTTTATATAGAAATCAACAAAATGCAAGGATCCAGCGACAAACATCCAAATAGGAATATGAATGTGTGTTAAAACTTCATGTTTATTAGAATTCCTTTAAAATCATGCTGTTAAAATTATAAATCCAGGGGATTACGCGTTTCGAACAAAAATGTTCTTAGTCATAACCATGTCTTGTGATCATTACAAAAGCAAAGTTAAATAGAAAAGGGGGAAGGAAAAGGAACAAGGTGAGCAATTAGTCATGTAAATGAGACAATTATGCTAATAAACCAAACAAATGTCATAGGTGTAAAAGCATTAATTCAATAATAATACGTGATATCCGTTCTCTTATTCAATCCGGAAGGGACTCTGCAATTAAACTTGAAAATATATTATGCTTCTCTAAAATGCAATACTTTATCTCTATCACCACCTCGATCACTGGTGAGAACCTCCTCTAATGCATGAACATGAAAAAAGTCCAGACAACCTTTATGGACAGACAGAAAATGGTAATGCATTAGAGGAGGTTCTCACCAGTGATCGAGGTGGTGATAGAGATAAAGTATTGCATTTTAGAGAAGCATAATATATTTTCAAGTTTAATTGCAGAGTCCCTTCCGGATTGAATAAGAGAACGGATATCACGTATTATTATTGAATTAATGCTTTTACACCTATGACATTTGTTTGGTTTATTAGCATAATTGTCTCATTTACATGACTAATTGCTCACCTTGTTCCTTTTCCTTCCCCCTTTTCTATTTAACTTTGCTTTTGTAATGATCACAAGACATGGTTATGACTAAGAACATTTTTGTTCGAAACGCGTAATCCCCTGGATTTATAATTTTAACAGCATGATTTTAAAGGAATTCTAATAAACATGAAGTTTTAACACACATTCATATTCCTATTTGGATGTTTGTCGCTGGATCCTTGCTTTTTGTTGATTACCACAGCCTCCTTATCCAAGCACCATCCTGGAGTCTACACCCAAAGCCACAGGAATTCATCTAATGGTGAGCTGAAAAAACACTTTTTTCTTATATATTTTTTTATATAGAAACTATTCACTAAACAGTCCCTAATTGACCGACCCTTTCTGAAAGTTATTGTGGGAGTAGATCCCACAGCACCCTCAGGTCCAGGTCAACCACAGGTATATCCCTGTGTTATCTGAGGATATTAAAGATATGGTCACTGTGATTGGCGTAAGTTTCTATTACTTGCGTTAGCCCATCCTTTTCTTGATCTCTTGGTTAGGTATGGAGGAATGTTTGTCTCTCCTGTTTTTCTGCAAATGTTCGTGCGGAATCCAAAATGTACTGTGGATACCTTTTTTTCCTGAATCTGGTGTTCATGTCTATTGTCTGTATATTAAAATCTGTGACATTAGAACAGTTCCCTCTCAACCGTAAAAACTGGCCCTTTTGTATTCTTTTTTTTTAGGGGGATGGGTTGGTGGCTATCCCACTTCAATAGACTATTAGTGCTTTGTAGGTTTATGTCCCTAGGGTCCCATCCCGTTCTTTCTTGATTAGTATATCGAGGAACTGGTAATAATTAAACTCTGATATAAATCTAAGGCCCACTCTATTGATTTTGAGTTCCCTGACAAATTCAAGAAATTGTCCATTCGTCCCGGACCAGATGACAAAAATGTCATCAATATATCTATACCATACCCCATTATATGGATGTCACCACTTATTATTCTCAATCATATTGTGGTTTCCTTACACCAGCTACGCGCGCCATGGCAAATTTTGGTCACGCCCCTGGCCACACCCCAATGGAGGAGGAGGAGGAGGAGCTACAGCCCAACATCAGAGCGGTGAGTATAAGTAGAAGCCGGGAGAACAGCTGAGCCGTGACGGGACAGTCCCGCAGGAGAACAGCTGAGCCGTGATGGGACAGTCCCGCAGGAGAACAGCTGAGCCGTGACGGGACAGTCCCGCAGGAGAACAGCTGAGCCGTGACGGGACAGTCCCGCAGGAGAACAGCTGAGCCATGACGGGACAGTCCCGCAGAATACAGGACGGCTGGGAGCTGAGTAAGGCCTGCTCCCCTACATGCTCGAGGAACAAAAAAATAAAAAAGAATATATCCAGCTCACTCACTATTCCTGATGAAGTCCACCGGGCTGAAAGCTTGTATCGGCCACAAGTAATTAGAGCAAAAAGAGGTAGGTGAATAGTCCAGCACCAATCACGTGGAAAAATCTGAAAAAATAAATAAAAACAACCTTTATTCAAAATGGAATTGCAATTCTAGGAGTAAGAACTTTATTGGTTCAAAATGAATCTGAATCAGCGCTTGTTTTTATAACATGAATTTGAATTTTTTGAATTTTTAATCCATTTGGAATAAAGGTTGTTTTTATATACATGCTCGAGGGTCTACATGTAGGGGAGCAGACAGAGGGAAAACTATTTTCCAGAGGGATTATTACAACTGTAAAATCTCAGGCAGAACATTATATTGTGGGGGGCATCATACATACTGCATAAGGGGCATAATGGGGGGATTATACATACTGCATAAGTGGCATAATGGGGTCATTACACCGTGTGGGGGGCATAATACATACTACATAAGGGGCATAATGGGGGCATCATACATCCCGCATAAGGGGCATAATGGGGGCATTACACTGTGTGGGGGCATCATACATCCTGCATAAGGGGCATAATGGGGGCATTACACTGTGTGGGGCATCATAAATACTGCATAAGGGGCATAATGGGGTCATTACACTGTGTGGGGGCATCATACATACTACATAAGGGGCATAATGGGGGCATCATACATCCTGCATAAGGGGCATAGTGGGGGCATTACACTGTGTGGGGGGCATCATACATCCTGCATAAGGGGTATAATGGGGGCATTACACTGTGTGGGGCATCATACATCCTGCATAAGGGGCATAATGGGGGCATTACACTGTGTGGGGGGCATCATACATCCTGCATAATGGGGGCATTACACTGTGTGGGGGGCATCATACATCCTGCATAAGGGGTATAATGGGGGCATTACACTGTGTGGGGCATCATACATCCTGCATAAGGGGCATAATGGGGGCATTACACTGTGTGGGGGCATCATACATCCTGCATAATGGGGGCATTACACTGTGTGGGGGGCATCATACATCCCGCATAAGGGGCATAATGGGGGCATTACACTGTGTGGGGGCATCATACATCCTGCATAAGGGGCATAATGGGGGCATCATACATCCTGCATAAGGGGCATAATGGGGGCATTACACTGTGGGGGCAGTAAAGGGGCCCTGTACTATGAGAACAATACGTTTCCTCCCTTCCTGTCTCCATAGTTGGGTCGTATGTATCTATTACAGGAAACAGAACAAAAACCTTATGATTCTTATAAAGGGGCAACACAAGACCCCAAAAGAGTCTCCGTGCTGAAGGGGTTAATGCCCCCTGCGCCCAGTAATGGGGGTCTCCACATACCTCCACCTGCAGAGCCGCCACCACATATATGGCTGCTCTGTGCGCACAGGAGTGTGATGAGGTCACAGGAGGGGAGGAGTCAGGGGTCACATGATCAGGGGCCTCAGTGGATGCAGGACTCTGCTGTGCTGGTTGTCATGGTGCTGGTTGTCATGGTGCTGGATGAGCTGAAGTTTATGTGTGGGGTCAGGAGGGGTTTACAGTGTGGATGTAGCAGAGCCGCGTGTGTACGAGGTGTACGGAGCGGAGCCGCGCGTGTACGAGGCGTACGGAGCGGAGCCGCGCGTGTACGAGGCGTACGGAGCGGAGCCGCGCGTGTACGAGGCGTACGGAGAGGAGCCGCGCGTGTTCGAGGCGTACGGAGAGGAGCCGCGCGTGTACGAGGCGTACGGAGAGGAGCCGCGCGTGTACGAGGCGTACGGAGAGGTACGGAGCAGAGCCGCGTGTGTACGAGGTGTACGGAGCGGAGCCGCGTGTGTACGAGGTGTACGGAGCGGAGCCGCGTGTGTACGAGGTGTACGGAGCGGAGCCGTGTGTGTACGAGGTGTACGGAGCAGAGCAGCGCGTGTACGAGGTGTACGGAGCGGAGCAGAACGTGTACGAGGTGTACGGAGCGGAGCCGCGCGTGTACGAGGCGTGCGGAGCTATGCGTGTACGAGGCGTACGGAGCCTAATGGCCAAAACAGACATTGAGGGGGCGTTCCGGTTACTTACTACCTGTGCCTCCGAATAGTGTCCGCCTAATGGGCTGCTTCTGGGAAGGAGCATACTATATAGATCACTGTTTGCCCATGGGGTGCTCCAGATCCTGCTCACTATTTGAGGCGTCTAGTTGCTTCCTCGAATGGGTCGTCATGGACGTTTCTAAGGGGGCACATATTATCCATTACCTCGCTGACTTCTTATGCCTGGGCCCAAAAGATTCGTCACAGTGTGAATACATGCGGTAGTCCACCTGTAAGAAGGAGAGAGCTGGAGAGAGAGCGGACACCACAGAGCCGAGGGGTTAGATGGAGAACGGAAGAAGGAAAGAGGGCGAGGGAGGTAAGGGAGTACGGTGGAAGGCAGACCTGAGCTCCCCCACGTTCCTGCTGGGCGGTGAATAGCCCTGGGAAGAAAAGCCGCTTGCGCATCCCTTTGAGGTTACGGGCGTGAGCAGGCAGAGGAACTACGCTGGAGTGCGAAGCCGACACGGCCAGGCCGTTCCTGCCCGTGCAACCTCCGTTGTCGCTGGGTTTGTGCCAGAGCCGCGGTGGACCCTGACGGCTAGCCCCCCTCTCCCAATACTGGTGCCTGTCCGCTGGTGGGTCGAGACCCCCCCGCGGTGGAGGCAGGTCTAAGCTCTGCAATTTAAATTGGCTCTGTAATTTGAATGAGTACACTTTAAATCCTTTTACAAGGATCTATTGGAGGGCAAGTCTGGTGCCAGCAGCCGCAGTAATTCCAGCTCCAGTAGCGTCCACTAAAGCTGCCGCAGTTAAAAAGCTTTTATAAGGATCGAGTTTGGCGGGCCGCCACAAGGCATGCTACCGCCAGTCCCAGACCCTTTGTCTTGGGGCGCCTCCCCGATGCTCTTGACTGAGTGTCCCGGGGGCTCGAAGCGTTTCCTTTGAAAAAATTAAGTGTCCAAAGCACAGGTGGTGTAGCTTGCTTAAAAGCTGGGCTACTCCGCTGACTAGCAGACACTGCTACTAGGCCCAAAAGGATTTACTGGGTTAGATGCAGTAAAAAATTAGAATTAGATACACAGGCGGTGTAGCTTCTTTCACAGGTGGGCTACTCCGCTGACTACCAGACACTGCTACTAGGCCCAAAAAGATTTCCTGGGTTAGATGCAGTAAAAAATTAGAATTAGATACACAGGCGGTGTTGCTTCCTTCACAGGTGGGCTACTCCGCTGACTACCAGACACTGCTACTAGGCCCAAAAAGATTTCCTGGGTTAGATGCAGTAAAAAATTAGAATTAGATACACAGGCGGTGTAGCTTCCTTCACAGGTGGGCTACTCCGCTGACTACAAGACACTGCTACTATGCCCAAAAGGATTTACTGGGTTAGATGCAGTAAAAAATTGTTATTATATACACAGGTGGTGTAGCTTGCTTCAGATGGGCTACTCCACTGACTACCAGACACTGGTACAGGCCCAAAAGGATTGGCTGGCTTAGATGCAGTAAAAAATTGTTATTAGATACACAGGTGGTGTAGCTTGCTTCAGATAGGCTACTCCAATGACTAACAGACACTGCTACAGGCCCAAAAGGATTGGCTGAGCTACATTTCGCCAAATGCTGTAAAAAACACTTGCACAGCACTGGCACAGACCTGCCTGGCAAAAAGTGCTATGAACTGCTGTAACCTAGCCCTCAAAAGGGCTGCAATTAGAACTAGTCCCTACTCCCTAAACCTATCTCTCTATGTAACTGGAAATTCACTCGCAATTCACACAGTTATACTGTATAGCGCCCACAGCAGCAGCGGTGCCGTCTAACACACAGCTGCAGCAGTGAGAAAATTGTGGCGACGGGGAAAATGGCTGGGTCTAGTGATGAGCGAGCACTAAAATGCTCGGGTACTCGCTGCTCGGATCAAGCACATTGGAGTACTCGGGTGCTCGACCCAAGCAACAAGCCCAATGTAAGTCTATGGGACTTGCCCAAATCGATGGGAACAGTGCTCAATTAAACGTCAGGCAAGCAGTATATATAGGCAGACAGGCAGGCAGGGTATGTAGGAGGGTGCATGAAAAACATAGCAGGGCACTTGGAACACACTAGTGCCCTCCGATTTTCATGCACTCGTCTCTTTAAAAAAGCCGGCCGGCAATTCATCAGCGGCATTCATCGGTACCCGACAATTTAGAACAGAAAGAATAGAGCATCACACATAGATTAGATAGATAGAAACATGTCAGTCACATATATAATAAGTACAGTGGCAGTGCTGGTTACTGTACTTGTCATTTAGTGTTAAAATAAAGGATTTATTAAAAAAAAAATTGGTGTGGGGTTCCCCGTAATTTTAGTCTCTAGCGGAGGTTAAGCAGACGGCTGGGGCAGATGTTTGAAGCCTGGGAAGGGGATAATACCCACGGAGCTTCCCAGGCTACTAATATCAGCCCCCAGCTGAATACCTAGCCTTTAGTAGCTATTAAAATGGGGGACACAAAAAAAAATGACGCGGGGTCCCCCCTATTTTAATAGCTAGCAAAGGCTAGGCAGACAGCTGGGGGCTGATATTAATAGCCCAGGAAGGGTGCCATGAATATTGGCCCCCTCCCAGGCTAGAAACACCAGCCCTCAGCTGCCCCAGAAATGGCACATCCATAGGATGTGCCAATTCTGGCACTTAGCCTCGCTCTTCCCACTGCCCTGTAGTGGTGGCAGTGGGGTAATAGGGCTGGGGTTGATGTCAGCTTTTAATGCCAGCTGACATCAATCTCAGGTTAGTAATGGAGAGGCGTCTATAAGACACCCCCATTACTAACCCCATAGTGAAAGTGAAATGTGAAATAAAAACACCAACACCCAGAATAAAATCCTTTAATTTAAATAAACACACATTCCTTTAATGTTCTAAATTAAACTCTACTTACCGTATCACCCATTCCAGCTGAAGCCAACGATCTCCTGCAATAAAAGTAAAATAATAAACCAACCTCATCCTTACCTTTCCATGGTTCCCAGGACGGCTCCAGCTCTGCTACATTGACATGACAGGCTGGAAGGCAGCAGAACGCTGCCATCCAGCTTGCCATGCCCCAGACACTGAGAAGCTCCACAGTGAAGCTCATCAGTGTCTGGCTGTGATGGCATCCAGATGAGCCGAGTTCATGTCCAATGAACTCAGCTCACCTCATGCACGTCACTGACAGCGTGGGAGAATTCTCCTGCGCTTGCAGTGCTGGCATATAACGTCACCCCGTAAGCAAGAGAATTCTCCCACGGTGGGACAGCACTGAGATGGCAGACTGGATGGTAGCAGAATGCTGCCATCCAGCATGCCATCCTTCAGAGACACTGCAGAGTGCGGGCATGCTTGCGCTCCAGTGTCTCGCTGCGATGGCATCCAGATGTGCCGAGTTCATGTCCAATGAACTCAGCTCACCTCATGCACGTCACTGACAACGTGGGAGAATTCTCCTGCACGTGCGGTGCAGTTGAGCAGGAGAATTCTCCCACGCTGAGATGGCAGGCTGGATGGTAGCAGAACGCTGCCATCCAGCTTGTCATCCTTCAGAGACACTGCGCAGGCATTGCGCTCCGCAATGTCTCTGAAGGATGACAAGCTGGATGGCAGCGTTCTGCTACCATCCAGCCTGCCATCTCAATGCCTGCACTCCGCAATGTCTCTGAAGGATGGCATGCTGGATGGCAGCGTTCTGCTACCATCCAGCCTGCCATCTCAATGCCGTCCCAGCGTGGGAGAATTCTCCTGCTCGAGCGGTGACGTCATTTGCCAGCACCGCATGCGCAGGAGAATTCTCCCACGCTGTCAGTGACGTGCATGAGGTGAGCTCAGTTCATTGGACATGAACTCAGCTCATCTGGATGCCATCACAGCGAGACACTGAGGAGCTTCTCAGTGTCTGCGGCATGGCAAGCTGGATGGCAGCGTTCTGCTGTGATCCAGCCTGTCATGTCAATGTAGCAGAGCTGAAGCCGTC
This sequence comes from Phyllobates terribilis, assembly GCF_046119375.1. Taxonomy (NCBI): domain Eukaryota; kingdom Metazoa; phylum Chordata; class Amphibia; order Anura; family Dendrobatidae; genus Phyllobates; species Phyllobates terribilis. The sequence continues at coordinate 5,587,322 of NW_027362807.1, read as the reverse complement.
CTGGGAACCATGGAAAGGTAAGGATGAGGTTGGTTTATTATTTTACTTTTATTGCAGGAGACATTGGCTTCAGCTGGAATGGGCATGACGGTAAGTAGAGTTTAATTTAGAATATTAAAGGAATCCTGTCTTTATTTCAAATAAAATATTTTATTCTGGGTGTGGGTGTTTTTATTTTACATTTTACTTACACTATGGGGTTAGTAATGGGGGCGTCTTATAGACGCCTCTCCATTACTAACCTGGGCTTGATGTCAGCTGGCATTATAAACTGACATCAACCCCAGCCCTATTACTCCACTGCTACCGCTACAGGGCAGTGGGAAGAGCGAGGCTAAGTGCCAGAATTGGCTCATCCTATGGATGTGCCATTTCTGGGGCGGCTGAGGCCTGGTGTTTCTAGCCTGGGTGGGGGCCAATATTCATGGCACCCTTCCTGGGCTATTAATATCAGCCCCCAGCTGTCTGCCTAGCATTTGCTAGCTATGAAAATAGGGGGGAGCCCACGCCATTTTTTTTTGCGTCCCCCATTTTAATATCTAGTTAAGGCTAGGTATTCAGCTGGGGGCTGATGTTAGTAGCCTGGGAAGTTCCATGGGTATTACTCCCTTTCCAGGCTTCAAACATCTGCCCCAGCTGTCTGCTTAACCTCCGCTAGAGACTAAAATTATGGGGAATCCCACGTCAATTTTTTTTTTTTTTTTTTATAAATCCTTTATTTTAACATTAAATGACACTTGAGGGGTTAATAAAGATGCCGTCCCTAAATTATTATTTTTATTTTTTAATTAATTTTTCCCAAAAATTTTGACGTGGGCTTCGCCATATTTTTGTATGCCAGCCAGGTACAGCATCCAGGAACGGGCAGCCCCAATCCCCAGCTCCCTATTTGTACCTGGCCGGACACAACAATATAGGGAATATATCCGCAGCCACTCCAGAAAATGGCGCTTTCATAGAAGTGCCATCTTCTGGCGCTGTATCCAGATCATCCAGGGCCTTGGTGCGGTGGCTCACTGGGTGATAAAGGGGTTAGGGCCAGCTTTGTATTATCCGCTGGCCCTAAGCCCGAAATTCATGGGTGTCACGCCAATATTAGACATGACCGCCATGAATTTCTAGTAAAGTATTTAAAAAAAACACAACACAGAAAAAAATATTTTATTAGAAATAAAACAAAAAAACACTTAGAGACTCCATCTTTATTAAAAAAAAATTATCTTCAGTCCGAGGTAGTCCAATGTAGTCTTCTTCTTTAGCTCAGCTACATCTCTGGTAGAGATTCTCTACCAGAGATGTAGCTGACCTGTGTGGCTGTGGTAAAGTTCATGTGAGTTCATGCATGAACTCACACGAACCCTCTGAGGGCCCCGCGGCTACTTCAAATGAACAGCTGATCAGCATCAGCTGATACCTCAGCTGCTCATTTGAAATAACAGGCGGGAAAGCCGGCAGCGAAAAGACTTCACCACCGGCTTTCCCGTTCGGTGCTGCGCTCCCCCCACCGCCTCCCATCCCAATCCTAAGTTAGGACCGGGCGGGGAGCGAAGTACCAGGGAGCGGGGAGCGCAGCACAGAAAGGGAAAGCCGGCGGTGAAGTCTTTTCACTGCCGGCTTCCCCGCCCGGGTCCTTCGCTCCCCACTCACTGGTGTTGCGCTCCCCGCCCGGTCCTAACTTAGGATTGGGATGGGAGGCGGCGGGGGGAGCGGAGGATTGGGATGGGAGGCTGCAGGGAAGCAGTATGGGGCTGTGTGATTGTTTAAAAGCAGGCGGCTTTTTACCGCCCGCCGGCTTTTAAACAATCATGCGGCTTACTTGCATTTCCCATTGACTTACATTGGACTCACTACTTGTAACGAGTACCCAAGTATTGGGACCTACTCATTACGAGTATAGCGAGTCCGATTATTTCACTACGCGCTCATCCCTACCAATGACACATGCCCTTGCTTGTGTGAAAAAGAAGCACTTCGCTGTGTGTGTGCGCTGCTGATAGGCTGGCAGACTGCACCGCCCCACTGTAAATGCAGGAAAGAAAAAAAAAATGGTGATCGGCATTATTTCTGCAGAGATCCATCCCATGCCCCTCCCCCCGCCCACTCTACACTGAAACTGTCTATTAACATTGATTAACAGGATTACTGTGAAAAAATCCAGTTAAGCTTTTGGTGCACGAACAGTTATCGAACATAACCTCGAACAGCCGAATTTTTTGCAAAACGTTTGAGTTCGTCGAACAACTCGAACACCGCCCAAAACAGCTCGAATTTGAGATTGGCGAACAGTTCGAGTCGGACACCGCTCATCTCTACTCATCATCCATCAAAAATGGACATATACGAGTCAAAAAAAACAAGACAAACATTATTGTTTAAGTCTGAACGTCCTTCCGATTCTCACTCCAAGGTGAGATTCATTTCAACATATACTAACCAATGGAATAAAATTCACAATAGTATTCCAAAATATTGGTCTATATTGATGAGGGATCCCACCCTGGCTGTAAAATTACCAAATGCACCCTTATTTACAGCCAAAAAGGGCAAAAATCTGGGGGACATTCTAGTGGATAGCCACTATGTAGCGAAAATAAACAGACAATAAAAAATCCAAATGGGGATACTATCCATATGGCGATTGCCTGGCCTGCAAAAATAAAAACATTGTTAGAAGTACATCTTTCAAATCAGATGGGAAGAGAAAATTTGCCATCATACATTACATGTCATGCAGCAGTACTCATGTGTGTATTCTATGCTGTATGTCCTTGCTCAAGGATTTACATCGGACTAACTACCAGACTGCTTCTTGTGCGTGTTCGCGAACACGTCCGAGATATAATAAATGCTCAGAAAGTGAAAAATATTTCTATGTTAAAAACACTGCGAGACATTTTTGGGCCTTTCATGGCTGTGATCCAAAATTGTTACAGATTAGAGGTATTGACCATCTTCACTGTGGCATCAGAGGAGGAGAGTTAAAACGTTCATTAGCACAGATGGATTGTGACCATACATACCAGGTTTCCCACTGGACTCAACGAAAAATTAAGTTTTGCTCCAGGTTGACCAATCTTTTTGAATATGCTAAACGTCTGATTATCCCATAATTACTGATTATTTACATGTGTCTCTTTTTTATTTTATTTCAGTTATATATGGAGATGATCTAGTTACAGCTCAACTGAAAATGTTGTTAAACAGAATTTCCATCATACAATATGCTCTTGGAGTAACATCTGGCATCGGATGAATGTTTTTGAAATATTAATATTTTTATGTTACTGTTGTAATTAATTGTATTTATGTCTGAGATTTTGAAATTATGATTACTGGATGAACATGTTTTACAGTATTACTAATCATGTATTACATATCTGGGATACAGCATCCATTGGGCCTTGTTCAAACATTACCGGAAATACTACTTCTTCATTAGTCCCATTACCTTCACGCCTTCTGAGGACAACCCTCCTCCATCCCAACCCCCTTGTGTAGTGTGTAGTTTACCCAGCACTATTTTATACAGCTTCATTTTATTATTTTAATCAATAAAATACTCTTGTTTTATAAATAGCCTCCTCCTTACTTCCACAGCTGGGTCCAGCGCAATTTAATATTCTTTTACTATGTTTTATATGTATTCAATAAAATTAAATTTTATACTGAGTTAATTTTCTCAAAGTGTTCTTTGTAGGCTATAATATTGCAGAGATTACTTTTGTATATTTATTGTAAACTAAAACCCCACCTGGGACAAACTTATGGGGGAGAACATGTTTTCAACATCAGGCTCCCAACCTACTATGAAAAAAATTAATTCTGTGAATCTAATTATATACACTACAGAAGTCACCAGGCTGCTTCTGTCTTCATTCATCATTAATAAATACTAGTAACTCAGCGCCATTGGAAGCCATGCATGCCCACGCCATCACACCACCTCCACCATGTGTTACACAGGATGTGCAGTGTATTGGATCATGAGCCATTCCAAGCCTTCTCCATACTTTCTTCTTCCCATTATTCTGGTACAGGTTTGTTTTAGTTTCATCTGTCCAAAGAACTTCAAGTCCCACTAAGGACAACATCTGTAAGGAGTTTGTATGTTCTCCCCGTGTTTGCGTGGGTTTCCTCTAGGTTCTCCGGTTTCCTCCCACACTCCAAAGACATAATGATAGGGAATTTAGATTGTGACTTCGCTAAGAGTACTATGTAGCCAAGAGTATCAAGTACTAGAGTACTATGCCTTTAAACAATTTTGGACTGCCCATATGATGAAGTCATGTGTTTAGAAGCTTCCGTTTTTTGCCAATATCTGAGTTAATTAGAGACACACCTGTGGATGTATTTTAATGCACACCTGAAATACACTGTTTGTTTGTGTAGCATCATGGTAAAGTCTAAAGAAATCAGCCAAGATATCAGTAAGAGAATTGTGGACTTGCACAAGTCTCTGCTCATCCTTGGGTACAATTTCAAGATACCTGAAGGTGCCTCATTCACCTGTACAAACAATTATACGCAAGTACAAACAAGATGGTAATGTCCAGCCATCATACTGCTCAGGAAGGAGACGGGTTCTGTGTTCCAGTGATGAATGTACTTTGGTCCGACGTGTGCAAATTAACCCAAGGAAAAAAGCAAAAGACCTTGTGAAGATGATGGCGGAAGCTGGTAAGATTATGTCAATATCCACAGTGAAACGAGTACTGTATCAACATGGGCTTAAAGGCCACTCTGCCAGGAAGAAGCCATTACTCCAAAGGAAACATAAAAAAGGCAGATTAATGTTTGCAAATGCACACAGGAACAAAGACCTTCATTTTTGGAGACATGCCTTAGGGTCTGATGATGATGAAACTAAAACTGAACTATCGTTACATTTGGAGGAAGAAGGGAGAAGCTTTGAAGCCTAAAAACACCATCCCTACTGTGAACACGGGGGGTGGCAGCATCATGTTGTGGGATTGTTTTGCTGCAGGAGGGACTGGTGTACTTCACAAAATAGATGGCATCATGAGAAAAGAAGATTATGTGACAATACTGAAGAAACATCTCAAGACATCAGCAAGGAAGTTAAAGCTTGGGCAGAAATGAGTCTTCCAAATGGACAATGACCCGAAGCATACTGCCAAAATGGTAATAAAGTGGCTTAAGGATAACAAAGTCAATGTTTTGGAGTGGCTATCACAAAGCCCTGATCTCAGTCCTATCCAAAATTTATGGGCAAAGCTGAAAAGGCAGGTGCGAGCAAGGCGACCTACAAGCCTGGAGCAGTTACTCCAGTTTCGTCAGGACAAATCCCGACCAACTATTGTGAGAAGCTTGTGGAAGGATATTCCAAACGTTTGACCCAAGCCATTCAGTTTAAGGGCAATGGTAACAAATACTAATGAAATATATGTAAACCTGACTTTGCAGTAATAAAAATGCCTTAAAACATTCGCTCTCTCTCACTATTCTGGCATTTGGCAAGTGTTAAAAATTGTGGTAATCCTAAATGACCTAAAACGGGAAATGTTTACTGTGATTTCATGTCAGATATTGAGAAAAACATGCATATGTGTCTTTTTATATAGCGTATGTAAACTTCTGATTTCAACTTGATTAAAGAGCTGTAATTCCTAAACACTTACTCCAATTAGGATGTGAATACCCTCAAATTAAAGAGGAGAGTCGGCACTTTAAGCCCAGATTAAATATATAATTGTATCTTGAATATGTTTTAGTACACAGCTAAAATGCCAAAACTTGTGTCACTGTCCACATATTTTCTGGACCTAACTATGTAAAGGTGCTATTGACATAAAATGCTCACCGGATGTTAGTAACAACCAATCCAATCCACAGAGGCAACGAAATCAAACCACGAAATTCTTCTGAAAAACGCCATCAGTATGTTTTGTAACAATAGGTTGCAAAGGTCTTGAGGCAGCTCACTCATTTTACCCATCATGAGATGTTTCTTGTGTGGCATTCTGGTGAAAATTTCATGTTAGAAATATATTTACTTAGAAAACTGGTGACGTGTTCAATACTTATTTCACCCACTGAATAGCAATATGAAATATTGACTGCATATTGAATATTGCTTTTTGGATTAAAGACAATATTAACTGCATATATCTTTAATTCTAATATACTCTGTTCTTTTTAAACTATAAAACACATCTAACTATAAAAGGTATCCAAGCTTTAGACAGCAGAAAAAAGGAAACATTTTTTTCTACTAATTAAATCTTCCCTGATGGTGTAAAGTGGAAGGGTGAATGTCAAACATCATAGCCGGCGGTGTGGCTCAGATTCACCCGCTGTTACCTTTTTGTCACGAACAGCCCTCTGCTGCCCCCTATCATTAGAACAATTACACAATTGACATACGAATAACTGAGGAGGCCGTGGCCGTTTCCACTACTAGATCATTTATTGGGGAACTCACAGTGAGCGTATAGTATATACTGTATACAACCGATTACAACTCATGGAAAATTTATATAATATATATTATATACATACATACACACACACACACACACACACACACACACACACACACACACACACACACACATACACCTCCTTGGTACGGTCATTGCCAACTCCATAGTAACCCAAGAAAGATTATTAGCTGCCACCAACAATTGCTTTACAGGCTGATATGACACCCGTTACCAGTAGCGTATGGCTTCCAGGGGTGCAGCTTCCAGAGAAACTGATTTGATTACATGATCTGAAAGGTTCTTGAGCTAGTTGGGTGGAAGGTTCTTCAGCTGCTCACTCAGGATGTGTAGCCTCTGTGCAGGTCCCGGTACCACCCTCTCCTGCCCTGCACCAGTTAGATAAGTGTGGGGCTGGAGGAGAGAGCAGTCTCTTCAGTGATCAGGAAGCACACTATCTCAGTGCTCTCTGTCACAGGAAGTTGGCTCCAGTCTATAAGATGTACTCATTTTTTTTCTTGCTAAAAGTGCATTGAAAAAATATGGTAAGATCTAAAGTAATTACCCTTTCTCATTTAATTATACAACTGTTTGTTATAGGTTTTTGTACAATTTGTCAATAACATATTTTCTCTCTGAGTTATTTTTGATGGTCAACAAAATATGATTTTCCAGTAATTCATTTTTCAGACTCTAGGTATGATAATGGCTATGTCCTGTGTGGGATTTTTGAAATTGAAAAGGGTTGTCCACTACTTGGACAACCCCTTCTCATTCCACATGTTTGGTCCTGTTAAAATAAAAGCACTTAAACAAACCTCCCATGCTGGTTCCGTTCCAGCGTTGTCGGCACTTGTTTTTTCAGGACTCATGAGAATTTGTTACATCGTGTGAGCCCTGTTCCTAGTCAGCACTGACATCACTGTACCCACCTTCAGACAAATCGAACATCACGAGGAAGTCAGAGAACAGACGCAGCCTTGGCTTCCTGTAGATGTTCAATACAAAGAAGAGCAAAAGGGTAACAATGTTTTGAACTTTTGGCTTTCAGGCTCCATATCTCACCATCCACTACTGTTTCAAATGTGAGACTACCATCATTCAATTGACAATCATCTTGGCTAGCTCATATATAAATTTGACTTTCAGCTATTATATACCGTATTTTTCAGACTATAAGACGCACTTTTTTCCTCCAAAATTTTGGAGGAAAGTGGGGTATGCGTCTTATAGTGTTAAGGGAGGGCAATAACCCTTCACGGTTGACCAAGTGAGTGTCAAATTATTATGTTGATTGCAATCCACAGAAAACCAAACGGAAACAATGTTCTGTATTGCGAGGATTCAAAGAATCTCTGATCCCTTTTATTTTGCTTAGCATTTTATATTGTTTCGAGTATATCAAATAGCCAATCAACTCTACAGCCATACTACAATACTATAGGCTAACTGATGTTAGTACAATTATTACGGAAAACACATATATGGTCATATTATCATTGTTAGTTTAAAGCACTATGGAAATTTTAAAAGGTCAAACCTGGCCTAAACAAGTTAGATAACAGAGTGTCTGACAAAATGTTCTCTTGAGAAAAAGTTAGTGTGAGATAAGTTCTATGGGAAGAGAAAGAAAGAATGGAATGTATGTTATGCAAGGAGTGATAATAACATGATTTTTAAGCGAGCAGACAAAATGGAGTTGCTATAGCATGAGTATCAATATGTCCTCTACAATAGTCCGAATACTATATTATTGTATGGCCGCATGGTGGTGGGTGGGGGGGAGCGGCAGCAGGGGATCAGCGGGGCACGGGAAGCAGCAACCGCCTGTTGCAGCCTACGGTGTGCCGCTACTAAAGAAGATGAATATTCCCTGCTCACCACGCCCATGGGTGTGGAGAGTAATGAATATTAATTTTTATTAACAGCGCGGCTCCTGCTGTGCTCTGCACAGAGTCCCGGCGTGGGGAGCAGTGACTATTCAGGCACATCATCTCACACTTTGTGAGGGAGCATGGCAGGGACGCCATGCACTTCCTGCCATGCGCGGCTCACACAGTCAGTGTCGGCAGCAGAGCGGGACAGCGCAGGAGGAGAGAGGTGGTGAGTATGATTGTTCATTTTTTTGTAGGCAGCGTGATGGGGGCTCAGAGGGTGCCATACATACCAGGATGGGGGCTCAAAGGGGTGCCATGCATACCAGGATAGGGCCTGAGAGGAGCGCCATGCATACCAGGATGGGGGCTCACAGGGGCGCCATGCATACCAGGATGGGGGCTCAGAGGGGCTCCATGCATACCAGGATGGGGGCTCAGAGGGGTGCCATGCATACCAGGATGGGGGCTCAGAGGGGCGCCATGCATACCAGGATGGGGGCTCAGAGGGGTGCCATGCATACCAGGATGGGGGCTCAAAGGGGTGCCATGCATACCAGGATAGGGCCTGAGAGGAGCGCCATGCATACCAGGATGGGGGCTCACAGGGGCGCCATGCATACCAGGATGGGGGCTCAGAGGGGCTCCATGCATACCAGGATGGGGGCTCAGAGGGGTGCCATGCATACCAGGATGGGGGCTCAGAGGGGCGCCATGCATACCAGGATGGGGGCTCAGAGGGGTGCCATGCATACCAGGATGGGGGCTCAGAGGGGTGCCTTGCATACCAGGATGGGGGCTCAGGGGGGTGCCATGCATACCAGGATGGGGGCTCAGAGGGGTGCCATGCATACCAGGATGGGGGCTCAGAGGGGTGCCATGCATACCAGGATGGGAGCTCAGAGGGGTGCCATGCATACCAGGATGGGGGCTCAGAGGGTGCCATGCATACCAGGATGGGGGCTCAGAGGGTGCCATGCATACCAGGATGGGGGCTCAGAGGGGTGCCATGCATACCAGGATGGGGAATAAAGAGGTAACATGCATACCAGGATGGGGGATAAAGGGGTGCCATGCATACCAAAATGGGGTATAAAGGGGTGCCATGCATACCAGGATGGGGGATAAAGGGGTACCATGCATACCAGGATGGGATGGGGGACACTTATACCAGGAAGGAGGGGCCATACATACCAGGAAGGAGGATATTAACAGAATTGGGGGACATTACCCCAATACCAGTGTCAGCAGCAGACCCCCTCCCCCATAACAGGACATCATGACCACATTTTTTGCTTACATTTTTTTTCCTATTTTCCTCCTTTAAAACCTAGCTGCGTCTTATGGTCTGGTGCGTCTTATAGTCCGAAAAATACGGTATATGATTAGTTACTCAGATTTTTTGTCATGTCTCTGCATTGTAACTGTTTTGCTCCTAAAAATCTATATTTCAATTTTTAATAATTTGTTAGTATTTTGTAAATTCACCTTTGATTTTCAACAATGCCTGAATCATTCTGGGCATGCTCTAAATCAGATTCAAACATGTCTCAACTGAAATCTGATCCCAGGTCTCTTCTACACACTATCAAAGTTGGTGCATACTGGTCACCTCACTTGGGTATGTATACAGTTTTTTTCTTCAACTCTACCCACAAGTGTTGGATTGGGTTGAGGTCTGGGGACTGTAGGGGCCAATTATGCACATCTACTTCATGGTCACTGAACCATTTCTTCACCAATCTTGACTTATGCTTTGGGTCGTTATCCTGCTAGAACACTATGTTGTCCTTTTCATACCCCTAGTATTCGAGTGTACTTAGTAACTTGTCTTGTAGGATACTCACATATAGCTCAGCATTGAGACCACCATTGATCCTGTTAAAGTATCCAATGCCTTTGGTTGTGAAACAACCTCATATCATCAGCCTTCCTCCACCAAACTTCACAGTTCCTTCAATTTCTTGTTCAGTTAGCCCCTATTTCCCTTGTTTCTTCCAGACCCATTTGTACCCATCAGAGCCCAAATTTATTTCCTTTTGTCTCATCACTCCAAACAGCCCATTTTCAGTATTCTACAGTACACTTTTCGCACTCTTTTTGCAAACTCTAGCAGACGCTTCTTATGAGGATATTGATGTTGAGGCTTCTTCACCTTTTTTTGAGCTACCATTCTAGACTTGTGTAATGTGCGTCGCACAGTGCTTGCATGGATGTCTGTGATCTCTGTATTACGAAGCATAAAAACCACCTCCAATGCCGTGTTTGTCACGCCAGAACTGATAGACTTTGTCATGAGCCGACTTGTTGATTCCGATATTTTGTCTGGACATTCACGTCTTGACTTTTGAATGGATTGACAGACTTCATTTTGTATTCTTCCAACTGTCATGGCACTCACATGATGCAGTTTGGTAATTTTCTTGGCTAACACACTGAGCTATTAGAGAATGTTAAAACAGTTTGTAATTTGTAAAATACAGGAAGAAAAAGATTTTTCCACCACCAGCAGCAAAAGAGTAACAATGTGACCTGACAAGAATCTGCATAACTAATCATATGCTAAATAAATGTAAGTTAAATTTATGTATGAGATCAGTAAGAGGGTGGTCTATAAAATGAAGCAATTTTCAGTTAAAACATTTCCAACATTCTAAACATGAAAAAGGATTCTCCCCGGTGTGACTTCTCGGATGTTAATTAAGAGTTGATTTCCGTGTAAAACATTTACCACATTAATTACATGAAAAAGGCTTCTCCACTGTGTGACTGCTCTGGTGACTAAGAAGAGATGATTTCTTCACAAAACATTTTCCACATTCTGAACAGGAAAAAGGCTTCTCCCCTGTGTGAATTCTCTGGTGCTTAACCATATAGGATTTCTGGTTAAAACATTTCCCACATTCTGAACATGAAAAAGGCTTTTTTCCTGTGTGAATTCTCTGGTGCTTAGCCAAACCTGATTTCTGGTTAAAACATTTCCCACATTCTGAACAGGAAAAAGGCTTCTCTCCTGTGTGGGTTCTCTGGTGGATATCAAGATGCGCTTTCCGGTTAAAACATTTCCCACATTCTGAACAGTAAAAAGGCTTCTCCCCTGTGTGAATTTTCTGGTGTTTAATCAAATCTGATTTCTGGTTAAAACATTTCCCACATTCTGAACAGGAAAAAGGCTTCTCCCCTGTGTGAATTCTCTGGTGACTAACAAGATTCCATTTCAAGTTAAAACGTTTCCCACACGTAGAACAAGAAAATCTATTCTCTGCTGTGTGAATTTTTTGATGTTTAAGAAAAGACTTTTCTAGGGGAAAACAATTTCCATATTCTAAACATGAAAATGGCTTTGTTTTAGGAGCAGTTCGTTTTTTAATGCTTATTTTGTGACTTTGATTTTCCTTAGTAGTCGGTAATGAATCAGAAGACAGGACCTGTTTCATAGGATCAGATGACAGATCTTTGCTGTGAAGGTATGATGGTATATCTGGAGTAATAGTGTTCACTTTAAATGTATATTGGTGGATCTCACAATCAACTGTTTTAAAAATTGAAGATGTCAGCTGTCACTCTGATCTCCTGGTACAGTCATCTGCCAAGAATAAAACCAATTATTATTTTTGAATAAAATATCCTTGGAAGTTTATATTTTTTAACATTTCTACTTAAACGCCCAGTAAAATTGTCAAGTTATGTAAAAATATAGAATACCCATAAAAACTTCTACTGTTCTCAGAAAAAACAAGCCCCTACTAAGGTCCATCATCTGTTAGTGGAATAGTTTCCATAAACCAATCCAGCAATATCCGCTCTCCCAAAGTCAAATCTCCCCCTCGCTTCTGAGCCTTGCAGTGCGCCCAAACCACATTCAGCATCCATGTATTTGGCATTACTACAGTGAGAAGAACCCACTTAATTTATGGTGTGCGTGTCTTGCAATTTTCACTCTCCAACATGAACTGCTTGCTAATTTGTAGAAAGTGACTGTGGAGTCAAAATAGTCACTATTCCTATAGATTAATTCACTGAGTTATAATTTCCACTTTATGGAGATTTCTGCTGCTCTGGTTTTCTGCCATTTTGTCATATTAAGGCTTCTGCAAATGGTGTGTTCCATCTCCTCTAGTATCTGATCCTGTGAAATCTGCTGGCACCAGCAGTAGAGAAATTTTTACCTCTCACTCAAGAGGTTCAATCGCAAATATTTAAATTTATTGCTCTAAACAAGTGCAAGTGATGGACAAGGCGATAGGCGACTTTTATCGTTTCGACCCGCTCCCGGGCCTTGTTCACATAGTCGCTCTGTATATGTATGAATGGTAAGACCAAATGACAAGTGGGGTTCCCGACAGGGATAGGTATATGGCAGATTTCTGTGTGGCAATAGGAAGTCCAATCAGTATACAATGGGCAAAAAAAGTATTTAGTCAGCCACCAATTGTGCAAGTTCTCCCGCTTAAAAAGATGAGAGAGGCCTGTAATTGACATCATAGATAGACCTCAACTAGGAGAGACAAAATGAGAAAACAAATCCTGAAAATCACATTTTCTGACTTGGAAAGAATTTTTTTTCAAATTCTGCAGGCATCGCTGGTAATGGAGGAGATGTCGGAACCAGAAGCTCTGGGCAGATTAGTGTGCCTGCAACCTGTAGTACCATCCAGTCTGGCAGTATGGGTGTGTGTGCTGTCCACCTGAGGTGATCTGCTCCCTTCTTCAGCCAACTGGAAACCGCCACACCCTACTAAAGCTCTAAGCATATTGCCGGAAGCTGCCAGATACAGGCTTGTTCTCCTCTGGTTCAGTCCCCTGTGCTCAGCTCCCGGCTTGTGTATTTGTTTCCTGTTATGACCCCGGCCTGTTTTCTGACTACTCTTGTGTCTTCTGATTTTGTATTTTCTCTGCCCTCCTGGTTCTGACCCGGCTACCTGACTATTCTTCTTGCCATCTCACACCACAGAACAGGAGGTAACAGGTGTCTCTGTTTAAGCCCAGATCCATGTAGAAGGGTTAAAGAGTGATAAGCAAGACAATGCCTGAGATCGGAAAAACAGAGAAGATAGCGCCAAGCCTGTTCGTGGTGGCCATCTTTTGAGCTGCCAGGTGACCATGAACAGCGCCCCCAATATATTTGCATTCAAATAGCTAAATGTCGCTCCTTCCCTTCTTAACCTGCCATGTGCCCAGACAGTAGTGTACAACCGTATATATGGTACTGTTGGATTCAGGAGAAGTTACAAATTATTTTCTAAGGTCCATTTGTTTCCTATTATTTTTTGTGAAGAATTCCAAAGTTATCACCACATAAAGTGACACACGTCAGAATTTAAAAATGGGCCCAGATAGGAACACAAAACTGGCTGCATGAAGTGAGTATTTTGAGCACTAACTACAGTAGCCAAAAACTGTGACTATAGACAACAACATCTCTACTGAAATGATCAAACTCTATTGTCTTCATCTGTAAAAAAATAAGTAACTAGTGGAGAAACCTCAATGGGGTAATTAGAGTATGGGGCTCGGTGGCTCTTGGCAATTTAAACTATCGTAAGGGACAATATTTTCTATCAGATGAGTTTCAAGAAGAAATATTAGACATTTAAAGAGAACTTTTTAGAATAGTGCAGAACTGAGGGGTCTTAAATTTAGATAACAGGCATTTGGAAGAGGCAATGGACACCTTTATTAGGCATTTGGAAGAGCTTATAGACACCTTTTTTAAAGACTACCAGGGAGTTACAGACTCACAAATTAGGCAGGCTAATCCCACCACAATCAAACTATCATACAGAATGAACTTGTAAAAAAAAAAAAGACAAAATAAAAAATACACTACATCCCAAATAACATATGTATGAGGGGAGAACTTCAACATTAAACTGGACTTGCACTAATTTGGTGGACGATTGGAGCTACTGTTATGATCTGCTACAAGTACTAAGGAAAGAAAGGGGAAAGCTATCCCTACAGTAAGACTAAGCTGAATCCCTACGATGTAGTGGGCTGCCTGTTCCTTGCGAACGGACCCGCCTTGGTCCTCGGCTAGTCTGAACGAAGACCTGTAGAATAAAGGGAAGGGGTCCCTAAAAGGACTAAGGACTGGAACAAAAATGGGACACTTTCTGAACAGAGAAAGTTGTTGCAGAACACAAAAAGATAAACTGACAAAAAGGTACTAGAGGTCCCAGAAGGACCAAGCGAACTGACAGAGAAAGGCACAGAAGCACCTGGCTAGAGAGACAGTCAAACACTGAAGTCCAGCACAGCCAAAAGGGCGGAGCTGGAATATAAAGGCAGGTGGTCACATGACCGCAAAAGACAAGATGGAAAAAAACAAAACAGGAGGGTTCTAACAGCTAATTTGAGTCCTGACCAGAAGAGTAGAGAAAGTATTCGGGCTCCCCATTTCAGGAGAGATTGTGCAGTAATCTGAATTCCTTAGGATGGAAAACATAATGGAATTTATGATGTGCAGTGAATCCATGAAACCAGGGCTTGAACCATGCCATCACATCTCCTGGAGGTGTGACTAAATGTATATTACAACCATCCACGCACAGCTTAGAGATATATCATGGCACAGGTGTAATGTTTTTGTATATTTTATCGCAATCTTGTTTGAAGTTAGGTGGGTTTTAAAAGAAATTGAAAAGTCAGGATAAAGGGAAACTCTGTTGTTATTGTACAAAAATTTACACTTGGCCCTCACTGCACATTTAATGTTGATCATAAAAGCGAAGTTTGTCCAGAAAGACAGGACCTGGTCTTGTAGGGACCATATGAGGACATTCAGGAGCACAGAAGGAAGAGAGGGTAAATTCATCCAATAAGATATCAGGGTTTTAGGAAGCTAACAGCATCATTACCCTCCGCTTTCTCTAAGAGGCCCATCATAACATTTTTCTTCAAGTGATATTCTAACTTGTCAGCATATTTTACATACGCTGTCATTTGGCAATGTAGTTTACAGATCTGGGCAGGTTACGGTCAGCGTCTTCTAATTTCAGTTGGTAGGTGGATCTTCCAGGTTGTAAGTTCTCTAGGAAAGGGCTGTCAATGCCCAAAGTCATTTGAACATTTTTGGGTGGAGGAGAATGTTGTAATCTAGAGGCAAAATGGTGATCACACTATTGTGATACGGCCGGACTACACCACCGATAAAGCAGCCACAGCCGGTGTCTGAGAAGAATCTGTGACTTCTCTGCATTTAGTGGTTACTACTCACCTGTAGGAATCTCCTCTTTACATCGCTCATCACCCCTCATATATGTTTCTGTTGTATTAATATAGGTCAGATCTTCACCCTGAAACAAATATTATAAAAGTCACAGACAGATGGAGAAGTCCCATCTATGATCAGATCTAATCCTGTCATCTCCACCATTCTCATTACACAAATATAAAACTTATAATACTGGTGGACAAAAACAACACTGAACACAAGACTGCCGTCAACACATCATAGGGGAGATCTCATGACACCTTCTCTCCATCTAGCTGATGATCCTGAGGAACATTGGGATCTTCTTGTTTACAGTCCTGTGGAAGAAGAGGACGGGGACATCTCTCTGGTGTTGTCCTCTTACTGGATAGATCTGGAGGAAACACATTCAGGGACTGAATTCATTCTTTACATACTGATAATTATAGGCCGTGTGGTTTTAGCCCTGTCTATTACCTGGTGATGTGAGTGGCTGGGGAACCTCCATCTTGACATCCTTGTACAGATCTTTGTGTCTTTCTAAATACTCCCACTCCTCCATGGAGAAATAGACAGCGACATCCTGACACCTTATAGGAACCTGACACATACAATGATACCGTCATCCCCCCGATCCCTTCATAGCATTACTGTATAATGTCCCCGCATTCCCAGTAGTGTCACCTACTTTATTTGTTCATTATATATGGAGGTAGCTGCTCTTAGTAAGCACCTGTTCACACCTAGTTTTTGTAGTGGAAGTGCCGTCATTTTCTTTGTTACTAGATTTAGCGTTGACTGAGCACTCCACCCCCACCCCCATGCCGCAGGTGGTTTTAAATGCATCAGGATCTGTCTTTCCCATACATAAGCAGACGGAGGTCTCTTAGAGAGGTATTCACATTATAGGTCCTGACATCGAGAAACGCCTTACCGCGGCTGTCAGGTACACATGAATTGGCCAATTTATGCGCTAAGATTTCTCATTTATTTACAGCAGTAATGCTATTCATTTTCCATACTTCATATTTACATGCGCAAAAAAATTTTTCAAAAAATTTTTTTTCATTTATTTCTATTTTCTACAGCAGTTAAGCTATTCATATTTCATATCTATATACTCAGTGTTACAGTGTGCTACTTTATTTGTTCATTATATATGGAGGTAGCTGCTCTTAGTAAGCACCTGTTCACACCTAGTTTTTGTAGTGGAAGTGCCGTCATTTTCTTTGTTACTAGATTTAGCGTTGACTGAGCACTCCACCCCCACCCCCATGCCGCAGGTGGTTTTAAATGCATCAGGATCTGTCTTTCCCATACATAAGCAGACGGAGGTCTCTTAGAGAGGTATTCACATTATAGGTCCTGACATCGAGAAACGCCTTACCGCGGCTGTCAGGTACACATGAATTGGCCAATTTATGCGCTAAGATTTCTCATTTATTTACAGCAGTAATGCTATTCATTTTCCATACTTCATATTTACATGCGCAAAAAAATTTTTCAAAAAATTTTTTTTCATTTATTTCTATTTTCTACAGCAGTTAAGCTATTCATATTTCATATCTATATACTCAGTGTTACAGTGTGCTACTTTATTTGTTCATTATATATGGAGGTAGCTGCTCTTAGTAAGCACCTGTTCACACCTAGTTTTTGTAGTGGAAGTGCCGTCATTTTCTTTGTTACTAGATTTAGCGTTGACTGAGCACTCCACCCCCACCCCCATGCCGCAGGTGGTTTTAAATGCATCAGGATCTGTCTTTCCCATACATAAGCAGACGGAGGTCTCTTAGAGAGGTATTCACATTATAGGTCCTGACATCGAGAAACGCCTTACCGCGGCTGTCAGGTACACATGAATTGGCCAATTTATGCGCTAAGATTTCTCATTTATTTACAGCAGTAATGCTATTCATTTTCCATACTTCATATTTACATGCGCAAAAAAATTTTTCAAAAAATTTTTTTTCATTTCTATTTTCTACAGCAGTTAAGCTATTCATATTTCATATCTATATACTCAGTGTTACAGTGTGCTACTTTATTTGTTCATTATATATGGAGGTAGCTGCTCTTAGTAAGCACCTGTTCACACCTAGTTTTTGTAGTGGAAGTGCCGTCATTTTCTTTGTTACTAGATTTAGCGTTGACTGAGCACTCCACCCCCACCCCCATGCCGCAGGTGGTTTTAAATGCATCAGGATCTGTCTTTCCCATACATAAGCAGACGGAGGTCTCTTAGAGAGGTATTCACATTATAGGTCCTGACATCGAGAAACGCCTTACCGCGGCTGTCAGGTACACATGAATTGGCCAATTTATGCGCTAAGATTTCTCATTTATTTACAGCAGTAATGCTATTCATTTTCCATACTTCATATTTACATGCGCAAAAAAATTTTTCAAAAAATTTTTCTTCATTTATTTCTATTTTCTACAGCAGTTAAGCTATTCATATTTCATATCTATATACTCAGTGTTACAGTGTGCTACTTTATTTGTTCATCTCTCTGGTGTTGTCCTCTTACTGGATAGATCTAGAGGAAACACATACAGGGACTGAATTCATTCTTTACATACAGATAATTATAGGCCGTGTGTATTTAGTCCTGTCTATTACCTGGTGATGTGAGGGGCTGGGGAACCTCCATCATGACGTCCTTGTACAGATCTTTGTGTCCTTCTAAATACTCCCACTCCACCATGGAGAAATAGATGGTGACGTCCTGATACCTTATAGGAACCTGACACATACAATGATACCGTCATCCCCCAGATTCCTTCATAGCTTTACTATAAAATGTCCCAGCATTCCCAGCAGTGTCACCTCTCCAGTCAGCAGCTCAATAATCTTGTAGGTGAGTTCTAGGATCTTCTGGTCATTGATATCCTCATGCATCAGGGGTTGAGGTGAAGGCCCTGTGTTTGGGCTCAGGGGTCTTCCCCATCCCTCAGACACAGGGCCCTGAAGGCGCTCACTAGAGGTCTTCTTCACTACTGTGTAATCCTGGTTATGGAGAGACACATTAATAAATCTCACTACAGACATTTCCATAGTCCTCACCTCTCCAGTTCTGTCCATCTGTCATTCCCATAGATAAGAATGATGTAATGTGACGTCATCAGAATCTCTCACCTCTCCAGTAATACGGAAGAGGATCTCTAGGGTGAAGTGTAATATCCTCTCTGCCATCTTGTCTCTGTCCATATCCATCTTTAACGGGTAAATCAGGAAAATTCTCTTAATATAGAAGATCTTCACTGAGAGGATCTGATATTGTAGGGACCTGAATGAGAAGAAGATGAGTCGATGCAACATCATAAAAATCCTGTAAATAATACAATTACTGGAGACAATAAGGGAAATATAGCAGGTGATAGAATGTGTAGATGTTGTATTCTCTAGTCTTGTATGGACTGGAACATAAGTTGAATTGCAGACTAAGACATCTCCTCTATGCTCCCAATCACTGGCTGTGTTGCTCACTGCTTCTGCAGCCGATTGGCTGTAAGAATCATGAGTTCGTTGGGACTTACCAGGAAATACAGAGACTGGCGGGGAACTCTAACAGCAATGGTATTTTCATTATTTTAAAACATTCTGTTTTTTTTCCCTGACGTACTAATAAAACCTATATATTTTAGGCCACAGACAGCAATCAGTTTCTTCCTCGGAGTCTGCAGCTGAATACATTTCTCATAGATTCATCGTTCATAACTCATTTACCGACACTGGAATTATATTATATTGTGTGTGGGGGGATAGTGGTACTGTGGGAACATTACACTGTGTGGGGGCATCATACATACTGCATAAGGGGAATAATGGGGGCATTACACTGTGGGGGGTGAGAGCAGGAGTTATACTTTATCTATCCTGACTCCATTTTGATTTTTGTACGTGCATCTTCTGCTTACCAGAATGGAGTTTGAGTCAGTGTGTGTGTGAGATAAGGGGTCCCTTAGGAATGTCTTTGTATACAGACTCTAGAGAAAACATAAGGTAGAAAAGAAAGTCAGAATGTTGGGTGTCAGTAGTGTTAACTTTGCCAATTAGATGTATGTATGCTAATGCCAGCACATATTTAGAGATAAGCTGAGACAATTATATTGTTTTACAGTAAAATACTAATAACCTATATACACCTGGACCAGAGCATGTAATAAAGTTGATCTAGCCTGATGCTCAAATGTATCAGTCGTAGTTCTTCCATGCACGTATTTGAATTTACAATTTAATTTGGAGCAGACACAATGTCTCAGAACGTCTCACATTATGTGGCGGCGACAAACCTGGCGCAGCAAACAGGGACCCACTAATTTAAAGGACAATTTTATCCAAACGTTTGCTGGCGCCTAGATAGATTGACAAGTCAGGACAGCTGCAGCAAGGTAAGACGTTTTATTCTTACACTACTTGAATTTGTCTCTCTCTCTTGGATCTGGTCTGAGTTGGGTAAGTTTGTTCACAGATCATTCGATCTGTTCATAGTAAGTGGGTCCATTATTGTTAGACAAAGAACCCTGATGAGACCTTGTGTACTGTGTTGAATTTCTGTGGGGTATGGGGAGTGTGGCTTTGGTATTTCACTGGTCATCTGTACGTGGGATTGGATTGTAGTGATTAGTTGATTGCACCCGGTGGGGCCGATATTGGCTATTGTCAGCAGCCTCTTGTATTGATAAGGAAACCCATATGGTTCCAGCTCCTAGACGTAGGGGCTGATGGTTTTCATCTGATTATAAGTCACGCATGGAGTGACAGAGTAGAAAGCCAATGTGTGTATGTTTTCGAGTCCCCACTGGTTTTCCTCTCTAGTCCTGTATTCCTGTTTTTTCTTTAAAAGAAACAGAAGATGGAAATTAATCTGCTTATCAACAGATTGAACATGGTAGAGGTGCTGTATAGAGTATATAATCCATAGTGAAAGATCCCCACTGGTTTGTGTCTCTAGTTCTGTATTCCTGTTTTTAAAGAAGCAGAGAAGTTTTTGCAGAAAATGCATAGGTTTTGTTTAGTGTCTCGTTGTCCACCAGGTGGCAGATTTGATGAAGGTTTCTGGAAAGTATTGAAGGAACAGAAAGGTTGTTTAAATGATGTTGGGTTACTAGACCAGACTGAGATATGGTGGAAAAACTCTAAATCTGTAACTATAGGCGATTTGGAGGAAGAAAAACATGGTGATAAGTTTTTGTAGGTTAAAGTATGTAACAAAGATGGCGTTCATCCCCTGACACTCCCAGTTTGACTCCTCCCCTTACACTGCCCAAAATGATGGACAGGTTGTGTATGTAGGAATCAGGATCCAGATTAGGTGGAGATCTGCTGTGTACGTGGTGCCCCCTGTTGGCACATAGGAATCATTACACCTCCTACTCCTAAAACAGGATTGTACCCTTTTTGTTAATGCCCCACAATTCATTTGCATAGTAAGCCCCCCTTGGCCAGTGTCCCAAGTGCAACGCCCCCTATAAGTCTCGGTCAAGCCCCTAATGAATATTATACCTGTACTGGATGGGACTAATGCCCCTTCAGACCCTGCTCTCCAGCACCTCCCCTAACACAGCCCAAATGGATACAGCTATGGATGCAGTTATATATCAGCCTTTTGCTGCCATGGAAGACTCACTAGGACAATTACCCAGTTAGGGTGGTAAGCTCACCTTAACCCCCCCATGCTGCTCGCCCACAGCTCTCTCCCCGACTGCTACCATCAGCCCTTACACTCCAGTCTGGGGGACCAGAGACTACAGAGCCCCAGGAATGTGTGGCGTCCCTGAAATCCTAGTGAAATGCTGGCCATGATGAGTAGAATGCCAGACCCTGAAATGTTTCCCATGCCATTTGTTAGAGAAAGTAGAGAAAATTAGAAAGGCTTTCTCCTGTTAGTAGAAAAATATTATACCTGGCTCTGGTAAAGATGGCAGGAATTAGTATATGAGAACAATTCTGAAGTTCACATCCGTTTACTGTCTCGTGCCTCTGTTGAAAGTTTAAAGCCCATGATTAAAGAGCCGCTAACAGTGTCCTGCCCGGTGAATCTGTCTATGTCCCCAGCTGTAATACTCCAAGTAGTCAAGAGTGTGGAAGCAACAAATGCCCTGAATAACAAGGCAAAAAACGCGGTCCAGAGCTGCTCTTCTGTACGTCCTGTCCAAAAAGGCCAGAGTAATTTCACGTTCTAATTGTACGAAGCCTAAACACACACAAACTGCTGCTGTGCTAGAGCGTGATGGCACCCTCATTCCCCCTTCTCCAGTCTCTTCAGGGAGGGGGGAGAGTCAGTGTCTCACTAAGAATCCTATTTCTGCTGTATCAGTCTGCAGGAATTTCTTTTAACTTTCTTTCACTGCTTACCTCTCATGTTGTTACTGTTATTCTTTCTCAGTACTGATGGACATCTCAGACTTTAATGTGCCCTCCTCATGCCTGATAACTTCACCATTCACGATTGCACTACTCTGAGTCCAGCCACCTTGTTGCCTCTGAAGGGGGGGGGGAAGTTGTAGTGATAAAGGTGGGTGATCTGCTAGTTAAGCCACAAGAGGAACATGACTGTGTACAAATAATGTCCCACGGGGGGGGGGGTTCAGTCATGATTCCGATGTCCCACTAGATAAACGGGACCATGAGCTCTTTCTGGATGGATTGCAGTATGTATGGCCAGTTCCACACTGGACATGCTGCTGTTTCCCTTCATGAAATCATAGATGCAGAGCCGCTGCCCCCATGTGCCAAGAAGGAGGCAGAGACGCTGTTCCCCTCACCACCGCGGTCCCAGTCCGGCGTCTTCCTGCTCCCCACCTGCACCTCCCCGGGTGCTGTGCTTAGGGCGCACGCTCCCTCCCTCTTTAAGGGGCCGCATGCGTCGTCCTAAAGAGTCCCCGGCCAATGGCTGGAGGACTTCCCCTTTATAAGGCACCTCCTCCAAAATGGAGATGCCTGTGCAAGGTTGTTGTTCCGTATGCTAACACTTGCTTCAGCCCTCAGGTCCCGCTGTCTAACAGTCCAGCCCACCAGTCTGTCTAATAGTTGTGCCTACCAGTTACCTGCCGGGCCCGCCAGTCTGTCTACCCGGAGCACCTGCAAGTTACCTGCCGTGCCCGCCATCCTGTCTACCCAGAGCACCTGCCAGTTACCTGCCGTGCCCGCCAGCCTGTCTACCCGGAGCACCTGCCAGTTACCTGCCGTGCCCGCCAGCCTGTCTATCTGGAGCACCTGCCAGTTACCTGCCATGCCTGACAGCCTGCCAACCTGGAGCACCTGCCAAGTAACCTGTCATGCCCGCCAGTTGCCTACCCGAGGACTTGCCAAGTGACCTGGCGTGCCCGCCTGCTTGCCTACCTAGAGCGGCTGTCTGAATATCAGCTGTACCTGCCTGCTTATCTATCCGGTCCACCCACCAGCCCGCCTGCCGTGCTCATCTGCTGTACCGGTCAGCTCCTGTCATCTGACCCGTGGAAGTCGCCTGCTCTCACACAAGAGCGGTCCCAGAGTGGCACCTGGTTCACCTGCCCTGTCCCTCCCTGGTTCACGAAGTCGACTAAGCCGCCGTGTGACCTGGGTCAGGCCGAGTAGGCACTTAGTCACGCCCCTCTGGTCCCTCCTTGCACCGAAGCACAGAGGTTCCACCACCCAGCCGGCCATCTCCTTCCTCTTCCTGTGCCTTCCGTTCCGTGGCAACACATTGCAATGGACTTCATCACGGATCTCCCTGTTCCTGCCGGTTGTACTGTCATTTGGGTGGTCGCTGACCGCTTTTCTAAAATGGCCGCTTCATCCCTCTGCCTGGTCTTACGTCTGCATCTGTGCTGGCTAAGGACTTCATCCATCACATCTTCCGTCTCCACGGCCTACCCCTCCACATTATGTCTGATCGCGGGGTTCAGTTCACTTCGCGCTTCTGGAGAGCTAAGTGCAACCTGCTGGATGTCTCTTTGGATTTCTCTTCTGCTTATCATCCTCAATCTAATGGTCAAGTGGAACGTATCAACCAGATCCTTACCAGCTTTCTTCGGCACTTTGTCATCGCTCACCATAACAATTGGGTTGAGCTCCTGCCCTGGGCAGAGTTCTCCTATAACAACCATGAGAGCGAGTCTTCTTCTAAATCCCCATTTTTTGTGGTCTACGGTCGACACCCCCGGATTCCTTTTCCCGTCTCCTCTTCAGTGGACAATCCTGCCGCAGAGTTTCTTGTCAGCGAATTTTCGGCTATTTGGGAAGACACTAGATCTGCACTTCTTCAGTTCTCCAAGCGGATGAAGAGACATGCTAATAAGAGACGTCTGGATGCGCCTCAATTCCGTCCGGGAGACAAGGTCTGCCTTTCCTCGAAATATGTCCGTCTCAAGATACCTTCTTATAAGTTGGGTCCACGGTTCATTGGTCCGTTCGAGGTTCTGAATCAAATCAAACCGGTGGCTTACAAGCTGAAACTCCCGGTCACCTTACAGATTCCCAACTTCTTTCATGTATCCCTCCTCAAATCAGTTGTCCTTAATTCGTTCTCTGATGATCCAGGTACCACCCCAGCTCCGGTCTCCGCTGAGGACGTCTTTGTGGCAGAAAACATTTTGGCCACAAAGAGGGTAAGAGGAAAGACTTTCTTTCTTGTGGATTGGAAGGGGTTTGGCCCAGAGGAGAGGTCAGGGAGAACATTCATGCCCCTCATCATCTTAAAAAATTTCTCACGGGCCTAAAGAAGAGGGGGTGTAAAGGGGGGGGGGGTACTGTAGCATTGGCATCTCTGCCTCCTGCCGGGCAGAGATGCCGTTCCCTTCACCACCACGGTTCCGGTCCGGCATCTTCCTGCTCCCCTCCTGCCGCTGCTGTGGCGCGCACTGCGCGCAGCTTCCCGGGCGCTGTGCTTAGGGCGCGCGCAGCTTCCCGGGCGCTGTGCTTAGGGCGCGCGCTCCCTCCCTCTTTAAGGGGCCGCGCAAGCCGTCCGATAGAGTCCCTGGCCAATGGCCAGAGGACTTCCCTTTACAAGACACCTCCTCCAAAATGGAGGTGCCTGTGCAAGGTTGTTGTTCCATGTGCTAACACTTCAGCCCTCAGGTCCCGCTGTCTAACAGTCCAGCCGGTCAGTCTGTCTAATAGTTCTGCCAGCCAGTTACCTGACGTGCCCACTAGCCTGTCTACCCGGAGCACATGCCAGTTACCTGCCGTGCCAGCCATCCTGTCTACCCGGAGCACCTGCCAGTTACCTGTTGTGCCCGCCAATAGACCAGAAGCACCTGCCAGTTACCTGCCGTGCCTGTCAGCCTGTCTACCCGGAGCACATGCCAGTTACCTGCCGTGCCTGTCAGCCTGTCTACCCGGAGCACATGCCAGTTACCTGCCGTGCCTGTCTACCCAGAGCACCTGCCAGTTACCTGCCGTGCCTGTCAGCCTGTCTACCAGGAGCACCTGCCAGTTACCTGCGGTGCCTGTCAGCCTGTCTACCCGGAGCACCTGCCAGTTACCTGCCGTGCCTGTCAGCCTGTCTACCTGGAGCACCTGCCAGTTACCTGCCGTGCCTGTCAGCTGGTCTACCCGGAGCACCTGCCAGTTACCTGCCGTGCCTGTCAGCCGGTCTACCCGGAGCACCTGCCAGTTACCTGCCGCGCCCGCCAGCCTGTCTACCTGGAGCACCTGCCAGCTACCTGCCGTGCCTGTCAGCCTGTCTACCTGGAGCACGTGACAGTTACCTGCTGTGCCCACCAGCTTGCTTACCCGGAGCATCTGCCAAGTGACCTGCCAGTTACCTGCCGTGCCCGCCTGCTTGCCTACCCGGAGCGCCTGTCTGAATATCAGCCGTACCTGCCTGCTTATCTTCCCTGACCACCCGCCAGCCTGCCTGCCGTGCTCATCCGCTGTACCGGTCAGCTCCTATCATCTGACCCGTGGGAGTTGCCTGCTCTCACACAAGGTCGGTCCCAGAGTGGCACCTGGTTCACCTGCCCGGTCCCTCCCTGGTTCATGGAGTCGACTAAGCCACCTTGTGACCTGGGTCAGGCCGAGTAGGCACTTAGTCACGCCCCTCTGGTCCCTCCTTGCATCGAAGCACAGAGGTTCCACCACCCGGATCCGTAACACCCCACACATGTCCACCCAGGAAGCTGAACTCCATGCCCTTGAAGACACCTGCAGACATCCTAAAGATCAGACAGCCATGATTTATACAGACAGCCGCTATGCTTTTATGACTATAGACCTATATGTAGAGCTGGATCTTTCCTCGCAGTGGCAAGTAAGACTATCAAGAATGATAAATCCTGCCAACGCCTGATGGAGGATCTACCTTTGCCCGAGAAAGTTGCCAAGGTAAAAGTCAAAGGCCATGCAAAGGACGACTCAACTACAGATAAAAGAAACCCCCTGACCGACCAGGCTGAAAAATCTGCAGCTTGCTAACCAAAAGACAACCCTGTCAGGGTGACAGCTGCAAAGGTGGCCTCAGTCACAGACCCACCGGTGACCTACGACCTTCTCCAGAAGCTACAACACCATGCTGGTGTTGAAGAATTCGCCAGATGACAAGAGAAGGGAGCTGTGCAGTCACCAGGAGGACTGTGACACGTGGGGGACAAAGGTTGCCTTCCCCGAGTTCTCTATCCCATGATGGCTCAAGCTACCCATGGCAATGCCCATCAGTCAAAGACTGCCATGACAGACCACGTCCACTGCCATTGGTATGTTCCTGTTCAAGGCTGTCTGACCTGAGTGCTCAACAACGTGAGACAAACCACCAAGATGCCAATGAGACACACACCGAGGCCCCTGTACCCATTCCAGCATCTTCAGAAGGAATACATTCAACTTCCCAAGATGCAAACCTACAAGTATGTACTTGTGTGTGTTGACCTCTTCTCAGGATGTACAGAAGCATCTCCTGTGTGTAAAGCCACGGCCAAGGCTACAGCAAAGAGACTAATCTCAGAAATCGCCTGCAGATACGGGGTACCAGAGACCATGAAGAGTTACAGAGGCACCCACTTTACCGGAGAAGAAAAGCAGGAAATAATGCCCGCCCTGAGAGTCAAAAAGGCCTTCATACTATGTACCATCCACAAAGTAGGGGTAGAGTAGAGAGATTGAATGGGACCCTGAAACTGAAAATCCAGTAAGCCATGGCCGAAACTGGCAGACCATGGACAGAATGCTTGCCCCTTGCACTCTTCTCAGTCAGGTATACTCCCAACAAAAAGACAGCCCAAGTGTTATTTGGGCCAGCCCCTAGGCTAGGGTTGCATTTTCCACAATAGCTCCAGATGCAACATGATAGGCATTCTTCTTATGTTATTGAACTTACAAAATGCTTGTTTAACATATATTCTCGAGTTTTCCAGATCCAGACTCTGTGGAAGGAAGCCATCCCTTGCAGCGTGGAATCTGAGTGGTGGTCAAAAGACACATCAGGAGAGCCCTTAAGCCTCGATTTGATGGACCCTTTCAAGTCCTGATGACAACTGAGACGGCTGTAATGTTCTAGAGAAAGCCCAACTAGATCTACGCCAAACACTGCAGGAGAACAGCTGAGCCCAAGAAAGCCACTGAGTAATGTGGACGCACACCCTGTGCCTTATCCTTGATAAATGCGGGCTCATCGAGGACTTTGTCTCAAGAGAGAGAATGGGGAGCTAGTTAGCACTTTCTGACTTGATACCTCAGACCCTGTAGTCCGTTATAAATTTGACTTGTGAAACATGGTCTCCTGACTTAAGGAGGAATGGCAGCATGGGCACACCTATAGACTCACCCAAAAGTATATATGTGTCACCACCACCAATACTGGCTATGGGTCTGATTATAAGTCCTGCAGTATGGTGGGGTGGAACACTGGGGAAGACTGGGCCTACAACCCTTCAATAGCCGAAGAAAATAAAGACAGCACGGATAGAAGCCACCTTACTAGATTCTCTGTTACAACCAGAATACGTATCCAAACGTTGAACAGTAGTTTCCGGCCTTACTTGTAAGTCTGACAACTGTCTTCCCATATACTGGACGATAGAGAACCCCTCTGTTACGAATGCAGGACTATATATGTGATGGGCATAAATATCCTGGGGGGCACCGACTGATTAGGACCCTTTTACCTTAAAGATATCAGGGACAGACCTATGCTACACAAGACTGAGACTCTGCAACTTAAGACTTCCAAAGACTTTTCCCTGGTGCCCTTCCCTATAAGTGACTAGACAAAGCTCATCGTTTTCTCCTGCCTAACTCTGCTACAGAAAGAGAGTGTAATCTGCTCCAGCTGTTGTATCCCCTTATAAACCATAAAAATGTAAAGGCCAGTGGGCCTGGGAATTACACTTGTTTCCAGAATTTAACATGTACAATTAACCTAAAGCATTTAGGTTCCTTCTACTGAAGTCCTAACACCACCACTAACTTGGTAAGAAGCCCTCTAAAAATCAGACGGTAGTTAGGGCTGACTTGGGAAAATGTTGACTTTTATCCAGTTCTGCCAGTGGGATGGGAGAGCTCTTGTGCTATTGTTAAATTCCTGATACCACTCCAGATTGTGGCTCTAAATACAGACAAGCTCCATGAATATGCAACAGAAAATCGGAGACACGAGCGAGACAACAGCATTCCTACTTCTTTCGACCCTCACGTGTACATTGACTCTATTGAGGTTCCAAGTGGAATACTGGACAAGTTCAAAGGCACAGATCAAGTGGCAGCGGGGCTTGGAATAGTTATTCCCCATCGTTACCATTAAAGCGAATAAAAATGTGGACCGGATAAATGATATCTACAATGACAAACTGTTGGATGCCAACTTTGACCAGCACATGAATGTGGCACCCGTATAGTTTCCTTGCTTGTTGTGGCTTGAGTGTGTGTCCATCCGATGGTGTGACAGACAGACCGATCCAGAGAATCCGGTGAAGCAGTGTAGGAAGAGCGGCTTCTTCTATAAGGGAAGGAGAATGTATCTGGGGGGAGTCTGCAGACAGGCCTTGCTGCTGGAACAGCCACCCACTGCCACAAGAGAAGGAAATTGTGAGAGCAGGAGTTATACTTTATCTATCCTGACTTCATTTTGATTTTTGTACGTGCATCTTCTGCTTACCAGAATGGAGTTTGAGTTAGTATGTGTGTGTGAGATAAGGCGTCCCTCAGGAATGTCTTAGTCTACAGACTCAGAGAAAACATAAGGAAGAAACAAAAGTCAGAAAGTTGGGAGTCAATAGGGTTAGAGATAAGCTGAGCCAATTATATTGTTTTAAAGTATGAATACTAATAACCTATATAAACGTGGACCAGAGCATGTAATAAAGTAGATCTAGCCTGATGCTCAAATGTATCAGTCGTAGTTCTTCCATGCACGTATTTGAATTTACAATTTAATTTAGAGCAGACACAACATCTCACATTATGTGGTGATGACAGGGGGCATCATACATACTGCATAAGGTGTATAATGGGGGCACTACCCTGTGTGGGGGCATCATACATACTGCATAAGAGGCATAATGGGGGCACTACCCTGTGTGGGGGCATCATACATCCTGCATAAGGGGCATAATGGGGGCATTACACTGTGGGGAATCATACATACTGTATAAGGGGCATAATGGGGGCATTACACTGTGTGGGGGCATCATAAATCCTGTATAAGGGGCATAATGGGGGCATTACACTGTGTGGGGGCATCATACATACTGCATAAGGGGCAAAATGGGGGCATTACACTGTGTGGGGGCATCATACATACTGCATAAGGGGCGTAATGGGGGCATTACACTGTGTGGGAGCATCATACATACTGTATAAGGGGCATAATGGGGGCACTACCCTGTGTCGGGGCATCATACATCCTGCATAAGGGGCATAATGGGGGCATTACCCTGTGTGGGGGCATCATACATCCGGCATAAGGGGCATAATGGGGGCATTACACTGTGTGGGGGCATCATACAACCTGCATAAGAGGCATAATGGGGGCATTACACTGTGTGGGGGCATCATACATCCTGTATAAGGGGCATAATGGGGGCATTACACTGTGTGGGGGCATCATACATACTGCATAAGGGGCATAATGGGGGCATTACACTGTGTGGGGGCATCATACATACAGCATAAGGGGCGTAATGGGGGCATTACACTGTGTGGGAGCATCATACATACTGTATAAGGGGCATAATGGGGGCACTACCCTGTGTCGGGGCATCATACATCCTGCATAAGGGGCATAATGGGGGCATTACACTGTGTGGGGGCATCATACATCCTGAATAAGGGGCATAATGGGGCCATTACACTGTGTGGGGGCATCATACATACTGTAAAAGGGGCATAATGGGGGCATTACACTGTGTGGGGGGCATTACACTGTGTGAGGGCATCATACATCCTGCATAAGGGGCATAATGGGGGCATTACACTGTGTGGGGGCATCATACATCCTGCATAAGGGGCATAATGGGGGCATTACACTGTGTGGGGGATCATACATCCTGCATAAGGGGCATAATGGGGGCATTACACTGTGTGGGGGCATCATACATACTGTATAAGGGGCATAATGGGGGCATTACACTGTGGGGGGGATCATACATACTGCATAAGAGGCATAATGGGGGCATTACACTGTGTGGGGCATCATACATAATGCATAAGGGGCATAATAGGGGCATTACACTGTGTGGGGCATCATACATCCTGCATAAGGGGCATAATGGGGGCATTACACTGTGGGGGCATCATACATCCTGCATAAGGGGCATAATGGAGGCATTACACTGTGTGGGGGCATCATACATACTGCATAAGAGGCATAATGGGGGCATTACACTGTGTGGGGGCATCATACATCCTGCATAAGGGGCATAATGGAGGCATTACACTGTGTGGGGGCATCATACATACTGCATAAGAGGCATAATGGGGGCATTACACTGTGGGGGGCATCATACATCCTGCATAAGGGGCATAATGGGGGCATTACACTGTGGGGGGCATCATACATCCTGCATAAGGGGCATAATGGGGGCATTACACTGTGGGGGCATCATACATACTGCATAAGGGGCATAATGGGGGCATTACACTGTGGGGCCAGTAAAGGGGTCCTGTACTATGAGAACAATACGTTTCCTCCCTTCCTGTCTCCATAGTTGGGTCGTATGTATCTATTATAGGAAACAGAACAAAAACCTTATGATTCTTATAAAGGGGCAACACAAGACCCCAAAAGAGTCTCCGTGCTGAAGGGGTTAATGCCCCCTGCGCCCAGTAATGGGGGTCTCCACATACCTCCACCTGCAGAGCCGCCACCACATATATGGCTGCTCTGTGCGCACAGGAGCTGTGATGAGGTCACAGGAGGGGAGGAGTCAGGGGTCACATGATCAGGGGCCTCAGTGGATGCAGGACTCTGCTGTGCTGGTTGTCATGGTGCTGGATGAGCTGAAGTTTATGTGTGGGGTCAGGAGGGGTTTACAGTGTGGATGTAGCAGAGCCGTGTGTGTACGAGGTGTACGGAGCAGAGCCGCGTGTGTACGAGGTGTACGGAGCGGAGCCGCGCGTGTACGAGGTGTACGGAGCAGAGCCGAGCGTGTACGAGGTGTACGGAGCAGAGCCGCGTGTGTACGAGGTGTACGGAGCGGAGCCGTGTGTGTACGAGGTGTACGGAGCGGAGCCGTGTGTACGAGGTGTACGGAGCGGAGCCGCGTGTGTACGAGGTGTACGGAGCGGAGCCGTGTGTGTACGAGGTGTTCGGAGCAGAGCCGTGTGTGTACGAGGCGTACGGAGCGGAGCCGTGTGTGTACGAGGTGTACGGAGCAGAGCCGTGTGTACGAGGTGTACGGAGCGGAGCCGCGTGTGTACGAGGCGTACGGAGCGGAGCCGCGTGTGTACGAGGCGTACGGAGCGGAGCCGCGCGTGTACGAGGTGTACGGAGCAGAGCCGTGTGTACGAGGTGTACGGAGCAGAGCCGTGTGTGTACGAGGCGTACGGAGCGGAGCCGCGTGTGTACGAGGCGTACGGAGCGGAGCCGCGTGTGTACGAGGCGTACGGAGCGGAGCCGCGCGTGTACGAGGTGTATGGAGCGGAGCCGCGCGTGTACGAGGTGTACGGAGCAGAGCCGCGCGTGTACGAGGTGTACGGAGCAGAGCCGCGCGTGTACGAGGTGTACGGAGCGGAGCCGCGCGTGTACGAGGTGTACGGAGCGGAGCCGCGTGTGTACGAGGTGTACGGAGCAGAGCCGCGTGTGTACGAGGTGGGCGGAGCCGCGTGTGTACGAGGTGTACGGAGCGGAGCCGTGCGTGTACGAGGTGTACGGAGCGGAGCCGCGCATGTAAGAGGCGTACGGAGCGGAGCCGCGCGTGTACGAGGCGTACGGAGCGGAGCCGCGCGTGTACGAGGCGTACGGAGCGGAGCCGCGCGTGTGCGAGGCGTACGGAGCGAAGCCGCGCGTGTGCGAGGCGTACGGAGCGGAGCCGCGCGTGTGCGAGGCGTACGGAGCGGAGCCGCGCGTGTGCGAGGCGTACGGAGCGGAGCCGCGCGTGTACGAGGCGTACGGAGCGGAGCCGCGCGTGTACGAGGCATACGGAGCGGGGCCGCGCGTGTACGAGGCGTATTGAGCGGAGCCATGTGTACGAGGTGTACTGAGCGGAGCCGGGTGTGTGCGAGACGTGCGGAGCGGAGTCGGGCGTGTACGAGGCGTGCGGAGCGGAGCCGGGCGTGTACTAGGCGTGCGGAGACGGGTGTGTACGAGGCGTATGGAGCGGAGCCGGGCGTGTACGAGGCGTGCGGAGCGGAGCCGGGCGTGTACGAGGCGTGCGGAGCGGAGCCGGGCGTGTACGAGGCGTGCGGAGCGGATGCTGCCCCTCTCCAGGAGCGATCACAGCAGCACGGCATGAGACGTTCTTGTTCTACACTGACTGTCCTGACAGAACACAGCTCGTCAGGACATAGCCCCGACCTCCAGCGACAGCCGGACAGTCCCATTGGATCGGGGACGGTTGGGAGGTTTCTGTATATAAGTTGTGTGTGATAATTGTAGAATTATTAATGTCTTAGCATAAAAGGATGGACCTGAGTGTTTGTGCCGGGGTCCTCATGCATGGAGGGGGTTGAGGCGGTGCTGGCTGTATTATGCAGACGGCATCTGCCTGTAACAGTAGTAACCAGAAACTACTAGAAACTCTGCACCAAAATGAAGCAAATCCTTATTCTGGGACCTTCGCCTTGTACGTAACACCCCCGGATCCGGTACAAGCCGGGCAGATGTTCTCATTCATGTCATTTTCTGCTTAAGGTTCTGCGGTTTTCTGGCCAACTATAAAAAAGAAAAAGCGTAAAACAATATTTGTTTCTGCTGCACTGACATAAGTACAATCTTTCATTATATATAAATCTATTACACGCTGGGTCAATGCTGTAAAGGACAGTAAAGTGCCAGGGTTGTGGTTGTGGTTGTGGTTTTCGGGTCTCTCTACTTCCTTCCCAAAAATGCAATCAGAAACTTGTAACTACTGATCTCTCCACAAGAAGAAGCCGACAACTCCATCAATGGGATCATTTTATAAAATTAGGTCTTCGCAAGATGAAAATGGTCTCACAAACCACATTTATTTTTAAATGTTCATAAAAAAAACCCAAAGAATCAAAAATAATAACCTTACTTTGATTTTTCCCCCATTTTTCAATACTTTATGTGCTAAATTGAATGTTGTCATTCCAAACAACAACTAGTCCCACAAAACACAAGCCCTCCGTCTATGCTAATGAAAAAACAAAGTTATATTTTTTGGGAAAAAGGGGAGGAAAAAAACAAAAAATTGGTCTTGTCAGAATAATGTAATTGCTATATATATTTTTTTAAATTGAATAATTTTACCCAAAAATTGTGATCTGTTATAATATTATCATTCTTCATGCGAGATTAATCATTAGTCTGTAGATAAATCCAAACATCTGGAAGATGTAGAACAATATATCTGTGATTCTCTTCTGCCGGGATAAGCGCCTCCTTTCTGTCTTTTCTGTGATGGAGAAAATGCTTGAAAGATTCAGAAAGTCCGATGAGTTTTTGGAGCTTATGGTAAAGGGCCTTAATAACGACCTGGGAAAGAAACCACCAGAAACAAAGGATCCAACCAGGTAAGTTCTAATGATCCCATCT
The DNA here is from genome assembly GCF_046119375.1 of Phyllobates terribilis. Classification (NCBI taxonomy): domain Eukaryota; kingdom Metazoa; phylum Chordata; class Amphibia; order Anura; family Dendrobatidae; genus Phyllobates; species Phyllobates terribilis. The sequence goes on along the minus strand of NW_027362807.1, from coordinate 5,553,676 downwards.
GATAAAATGATCAGCTTTATTTCCATGGGATTGTTCTGTAGAAGAGATGGGACCTGCAGCATTTTGACCCTGAACTTCACTATGTATAGATGTAGCAAAGCTTAATGTGACAATTCACACAGCGCAGTGATAAATTGTCTCAGAAGGTTAGCTCTCATAGCAGAATTAACATCACTTATAGTGGAACTAAACTTACAATTTATTTTCAGAATTGTGAAAATTCTGGCACTTTGCAAAGCACTTCATTAGTTTCTTTGGCGTCATATCCATAAAATGATGATATTAAAGTGGCCTCCAGACCCTGCTTTTCCCCAGTGCAGGAGTGTTGCGAGGGTCCTAAGAGATCAGGGACCCCAGCCCCAAAGTACATGTTTCCCCATATAACCTCCCTGCCACTTAAAAAAGGATTTATACATATATAATTACAGTATACCACTGCTACTAATCTAAAATACACTATACAAAGACCAATATTCCCAAAATTACTACTATACAAGGCCAAAATGATCCTGCTACACAATGTCCTCTACCATCACCACCACACAGTGAGTCCATATATGAAAGAAAACCCTGCAGGGTAAAAGACCATCAAAGGAGTCCAGGAGTATAAAATCTATCATATTTATTCAGCAATAGAAAAATAGGATGATGGGGGAAGGGACACAACACATATGTGATTGTTAGACATGTAAGCAAAAAAAAGCAAGGCACGCAAGGAAGGGGCCATTCCAGGTATAATGGCTGTCTATAGGATCATCATGGGTATACTAAAATATCCCAAAATAGACACCGCATATATTCCACTGGGGGCAACAGTCATCATATGCAGGTGCATCTCACTAAATTACAATATCATCAAAAAGTTAATTTATTTCAGTTCTTCAATACAAAAAGTGAAACTCCTATATTATATAGAGTCATTACAGACAGAGAGATCTATTTCAAGTGTTTATTTCTGTTAATGTTGACGATTATGGCTTACAGCCAATGAAAACACTAAAGTCATTATCTCAGTAAATTAGAATAATTAACAAAAAACACCTGGAACGACTTCCTAAGTGTTTAAAAATGTCCCATAGTCTGTTTCAGTAGGCTCCACAATCATGGGGAAGACTGCTGACTTGACAAATGCCAAGAAGGCAGTCATTGACACCATCCACAAGGTCCCAGAGTTCCAATTTTCCTTTGGAAATCAAGGTCCCAGAGTCTGGAGGAAGAGTGAAGATGCCACAGTCCAAGCTGCTTGAGGTCTAGTGTGAAGTCTCCACAATCAGTGATGGTTGGGGGACCATGTCATCTGCTGGTGTAGGTTCACTGTGTTTTATCAAGACCAAAGTCAGCGCAGCCGTCTACCAGGAAATTTTGCAGCACTTCATGCTTCCCTCTGCCGGCAAGCTTTTTGGAGATGGAAATTTCATTCTCCAGCAGGACTTGGCACCTGTCCACACTGCCAAAAGTACCAATACCTGGTTTACACACAACAGTATCACTGTGCTTAATTGGTCAGCAAACTCACATGACCTTAACCCCATAGAGAATCTATTATATAGAATCTATGGGGTATTGTCAGGAGGAAGATAAGAGACACCAAACCCAACAAAGCAGACGAGCTGAAGGCTGCTATCAAAGCAACCTTGTCTTCCATAACACCTCAGCAGTGCCACAGGCTGATCGCCTCCATGCCACATTGCCGCATTGATGCAGTAATTGATGCAAAAGGAGCCCCGACCAAGTATTGAGTGCATTTACTGAACATACATTTCAGTAGGCCAACATTTCGGATTTTAAAAACATTTTTCAAGCTGATGTTATAAAGTATTTTAATTTACTGAGATAATGACTTTTGTGATTTCATTGGCTGTAAGCCATAATCAGTGGCGTACCGCCAATGGTGGCAGGCCACACCACTGCTATGGGGCCCGTGAGCCTCGGGGGAGTGAGGAGGATAGGTGAGTATTGGGGGGGTGGGAGGTTGCTGCGGTGGAAGAGCGGGCACACGCAGTAGCGGCTGCTGTAGCTACCACGTGTCCTCGCTGCTAAAGGGACACGAATATTCCCTCTTCTCCACTTCCATGGGCGTGGAGAAGAGGGAATATTCATTCTCTTTAGTAGCGGGCACGGAGGAGCGCTGAGCCGTGGCTCCTGCTTACAGTGCCCGCTACTAAAGAGAATGCATATTCACGCTTGTCAACGCTCATAGTCCCGGCGTGGAGAGGAGTGAATATGCCGGCAGCAGCAGCTCACCTCGGCAACTGAGAGCGCACGCTGCTCAGATACCAACATGAGCTGCTGGCAGACAAAACACAGCAGCTTTGGAGCAGAGGTGAGGAAGGAAGGTGAGTATAAGTGTTTATTTTTTGTGTGTGCAGTGATGGGGCCACACATACCAGGATTGGGGGGTGAGGAGGCCATACATACCAGGATTGTGGGATGAGGGGGCCATGCATACCAGGATTGGGGGATGAGGGGGCCATGCTTACCAGGATTGGGGGATGAGCGGGCCACACATACCAGGATTGGGGGATGAGAAGGGCACACATACCAGGATTGGAGGATGAGGAGGCCACACATACCAGGATTGGGGGATGAGGAGGCCACACATACCAGGATTGGGGGATGAGGAGACCACACATACCAGGATTGGGGGATGAGGAGGCCACACATGCCAAGATTGGGGGATGAGGAGGCCACAGATACCAAGATTGGTGGATGAGGAGGCCATACATACCAGGATTGGGGAATGAGGAGGCCACACATACCAGGATTGGGGGATGACGAGGCCACACATACCAGGATTGGGGGATGAGGGGGCCACGCATACCAGGATTGGGGGATGAGGGGGGGCACGCATACCAGGATTGGGGGATGAGGGGTGCCATACATACCAGGATTGGGGATGAGGGGGGCCATATATACCAGGAATGGGGGATGAAGAGGCCATGCATACCAGGATTGGGGGATGAAGAGGCCATACATACCAGGATTGGGGGATGAGGAGACCATTCATATTAGGATTGGGGATGAGGAGACCATGCATACCAGGATTGGGGGATGAGGGGGGCCATGCATGCCAGGATTGGGGGATGAGGGGTGCTATGCATACCAGGATTGGTGGATGAGGGGTGGCCATGCATACCAAGATTGGGGGATGAGGGGAGCCATGCATACCAGGATTGGGGTCGAGGGGTGCCATATGTACCAGGATTGGGGGATGAGGGGTGCCATACATACCAGGATTGGTGATGAGGGAGCCATACATACCAGGATGGTGAAATTTTCCAGTAGCTGCTGCATTTCCCACCATAGGCTTATACTCAACTCAATACGTTTTCCCAGTTTTTTTGTGGTAAAATTAGGGGCCTCGGCTTATACTCGGGTCGTCTTATTTAAAACATACGGTATTTTAAAATCAGTGAGTACGTGGTGCCCATAATACTGCAGGACTGTGTGGTGCATTATACTATATGGGGGCTGCATTTTACCCTTTGGGGTGTGAAATATGCTGTATGGAGGACTATGGGGAGTGCATTATATTCTATTGAGGACCATGGGAAGTTCATTATAGTATATGGAGGATTATTGGGGGTGCATTATACTATATGGAGGATTTTGGAGGGTGCATTATACTATATGGAGGATTATGGGTGGCATATTATACTATATGGAAGTCTATGTGGGGCCATTATGATATTTTGAGGGCTATGTGGGGGGCCGTTATACTGTATGAAAGCAATTATACGGTGTGAAGGTTTGTGTGGGGTCCATCATACTGTTTGGAGGGCTGTGTGGGCTATTATACTGTATGTAGGCCCATTATACTGTATGGAGGGCTGTGTGGGAGTCACAGTTGGGGGAATCATACTGTGTTAGGGTCACCATACTTTGCCTTGGGAGTTGAAGTGGGGTACAATAAGGTCATTATACTGTTCATGTAGAGGCTAATGTGGAGGAATGCACCATGGGGGTATCATACTGTGTTTGGGGGCACTTTTATTGGCATCATACTTCATGGGGGCAATGAAAGAGGGATCTAGGACTTCAGTAGGAGGAAAGTTAGAAAAACGAAGTAAAGGCTGGAAAGTTGTGAGATCGGCTCTTCTGTGACACAGACAAATATTTCTTTATTTTTTTGGTGGGGGGGGTCCAATTAGAGCTTCTGCTATGGGGCCTCATGATTTCTATGTGCGCCCCTGGCCATAATCATCAACATTAACAGAAATAAACACTTGAAATAGATCACTTTGATTGTAATGACTTTATATAATATAGGAGTTTCATTTTCAGCATTGAAGAACGAAAATAAATAAACTTTTTGCTGATATTCTAATTTAGAGAGATGCACCTGTATATATAAGGGGTGTGGGTGCCATCATGCTATAAGGGGCTATGGGAGTCATCATGCTATATATAAGGGGCAGTGGGGCCATCATATTATATAAAATGGGGAGTGGGTGCCAGAATACAGTTTATAAGGGGCTGTGGGGCCATCATACAGTATAAAGGGAGCTGTAGGGGCCATAATATAGTGTACAAGTGGGTGTGGGGGCCATCATACAGTATATATTGGGCTGTGGGGGCCATCATACAGTACTGTATATATGGGGCTGTGAGGGCCATTATACAGGATATAGGGAGTTGTAGGGACCATCTTGACAGTTATAAGGAGTTGTTGTGGACCATCATACAGTGCATAGGGAGCTGTGGGGACCATCAGACAATGCATAGGGAGCTGTGGGGACCATCATACAGTGCATAGGGAGCTGTGGGGACCATCATACAATGCATAGGGAGCTGTGGGGACCATCATACAGTGCATAGGGAGCTGTGGGGACCATCAGACAATGCATAGGGAGCTGTGGGGACCATCATACAGTGCATAGGGAGCTGTGGGGACCATCATACAGTGCATAGGGAGCTGTGGGGACCATCATACAGTGCATAGGGAGCTGTGGGGACCATTATGCAGTGCATAGGGAGCTGTGGGGACCATTATGCAGTGCGTAGGGAGCTGTGGGGACCATTATGCAGTGCATAGGGAGTTGTGGGGACCATCATACAGTACATAAGGAGCTGTGGGGACCATCATACAGTGTATAAGGAGCCATGGGGACCATCATACAGCTTATAAGGAGCCGTGGGGACCATCATACAGTGCATAAGGAGCTGCGGGGACCATCATACAGTGCGTATAGAGCTGTGGGGACCATCAGACAATGCATAGGGAGCTGTGGAGACCATCATACAGTGCCTAAGAAGCTGTGGGGACCATCATACAGTGCATAGGGAGATGTGGGGACCATCATACCGGGCATAGGAAGCTGTGGGGACCATTATGCACTGCATAGGGAGCTGTGGAGACCATCATACCGAGCGTAGGGAGCTGCGGGGACCATCATACAGTACATAAGGAGCCGTGGGGACCATCATACAGTGTATAAGGAGCCGTGGGGACCATCTTTTACATCTTTTAGTGCATAAGGAGCTGCGGGGACCATCATACAGTGCATAGTGAGCTGTGGGGACCATCATACAGAGCGTAGATAGCTGTGGAGACCATCATGCAGAGCGTAGATAGCTGTGGGGACCATCATACAGTGCATAGGGAGCTGTGGGTTCCATCATACCGAGCGTAGATAACTGTGAGGACCATCATACAGATCATAGAGAGCTGTGGGGACCATTATGCAGTGCATAGGGAGCTGTGGGGACCATCATACAGCGCATATGGAACTGTGGGTGCCATCATACAGGGCATAGGGAGCTGTGGGGACCATTATGCAGTGCATACGGAGCTGTGGGTATCATCATACAGGGTATAGGGAGCTATGGGGATCATCATACAGTGCGTAGGGAGCTGTGGGGAACATCATACAGTGCGTAGGGAGCTGTGGGGACCATCATACAGAGCATAAGGAGCTGTGGGGACCATCATACAGTGTCTAGGGAGCTGTGGGGACTATCATGCAGAGCGTAGATAGCTGTGGGGACCATCATACAGTGCATAGGGAGCTGTGGGTTCCATCATACAGAGCGTAGAGAGCTGTGGGGACCATCATACAGTGTGTAGGGAGCTGTGGGGACCATCATACAGTGCATAGGGAGCTGTGGGTTCCATCATACAGAGCGTAGAGAGCTGTGGGGACCATTATGCTGTGCATACGGAGCTGTGGGGAGCATCATACAGGGTATAGGGAGCTGTGGGGATCATCATACAATGCGTAGGGAGCTGTGGGGACCATTATACAGTGTATAGGGAGCTGTGGGGACCATCGTACAGTATCTAAGGAGCTGTGGGGACCATCATACAGTATATAAGGAGCCGTGGGGACCATCATACAGTATATAAGGAGCCGTGGGGACCATCATTCAGTGCATAAGGAGCTGTGGGGACCATCATACAGAGCGTAGATAGCTGTGGGGACCATCATACAGAGCATAAGGAGCTGTGGGGACCATCATACAGTGTCTAGGGAGCTGTGGGGACCATCATGCAGAGCGTAGATAGCTGTGGGGACCATCATACAGTGCATAGGGAGCTGTGGGTTCCATCATACAGAGCGTAGAGAGCTGTGGGGACCATCATACAGTGTGTAGGGAGCTGTGGGGACCATCATACCGTGCATAGGGAGCTGTGGGTTCCATCATACAGAGCGTAGAGAGCTGTGGGGACCATTATGCTGTGCATACGGAGCTGTGGGGAGCATCATACAGGGTATAGGGAGCTGTGGGGACCATTATACAGTGTATAGGGAGCTGTGGGGACCATCGTACAGTATCTAAGGAGCTGTGGGGACCATCATACAGTATATAAGGAGCCGTGGGGACCATCATTCAGTGCATAAGGAGCTGTGGGGACCATCATACAGAGCGTAGATAGCTGTGGGGACCATCATACAGAGCATAAGGAGCTGTGGGGACCATCATACAGTGTCTAGGGAGCTGTGGGGACCATCATGCAGAGCGTAGATAGCTGTGGGGACCATCATACAGTGCATAGGGAGCTGTGGGTTCCATCATACAGAGCGTAGAGAGCTGTGGGGACCATCATACAGTGTGTAGGGAGCTGTGGGGACCATCATACCGTGCATAGGGAGCTGTGGGTTCCATCATACAGAGCGTAGAGAGCTGTGGGGACCATTATGCTGTGCATACGGAGCTGTGGGGAGCATCATACAGGGTATAGGGAGCTGTGGGGACCATTATACAGTGTATAGGGAGCTGTGGGGACCATCGTACAGTATCTAAGGAGCTGTGAGGACCATCATACAGTATATAAGGAGCCGTGGGGACCATCATTCAGTGCATAAGGAGCTGTGGGGACCATCATACAGAGCGTAGATAGCTGTGGGGACCATCATACAGAGCGTAGATAGCTGTGGGGACCATCATACAGAGCATAAGGAGCTGTGGGGACCATCATACAGTGTCTAGGGAGCTGTGGGGACCATCATGCAGAGCGTAGATAGCTGTGGGGACCATCATACAGTGCATAGGGAGCTGTGGGTTCCATCATACAGAGCGTAGAGAGCTGTGGGGACCATCATACAGTGTGTAGGGAGCTGTGGGGACCATCATACCGTGCATAGGGAGCTGTGGGTTCCATCATACAGAGCGTAGAGAGCTGTGGGGACCATTATGCTGTGCATACGGAGCTGTGGGGAGCATCATACAGGGTATAGGGAGCTGTGGGGACCATTATACAGTGTATAGGGAGCTGTGGGGACCATCGTACAGTATCTAAGGAGCTGTGGGGACCATCATACAGTATATAAGGAGCCGTGGGGACCATCATTCAGTGCATAAGGAGCTGTGGGGACCATCATACAGAGCGTAGATAGCTGTGGGGACCATCATGCAGAGCGTAGATAGCTGTGGGGACCATCATACAGTGCATAGGGAGCTGTGGGTTCCATCATACAGAGCGCAGATAGCTGTGAGGACCATCATACAAAGCATAGAGAGCTGTGGGGACCATTATGCAATGCATAGGGAGCTGTGAGGACCATCATACAGTGCGTGGGGGAGCTGTGGGGATCATCATACAGTGTCTAGGGAGCTGTGGGGACCCTCATACAGTATCTAAGGAGCTGTTGGGACAATCATACAGTGTGTAGGAAGCTGTGGGGACCATCATACAGCGTCTAGGGAGCTGTGGGAACCATCGTACAGTATCTAAGGAGCTGTGCGGACCATCATACAGTGTGTAGGGAGCTGTGGGGACCATCATACAGTGTATAGGGAGCTGTGGGGACCATCATGCAGAGCGTAGGGAGCTGTTGGGACCATGATACCAGTGCATATGGAGCTGTGGGTACATCATACAGTGCATAGGGAGCTGTGGGGACCATCATACAGAGCATAGGGAGCTGTAGAGACCATCATACAGTGCATAGGGAGCTGTGGGGACCATGATACCAGTGCATATTGAGCTGTGGGTACCATCATACAGTGCATAGGGAGCTGTGGGGACCATCATACAGTGCATAGGGAGCTGTGGGGACCATCATACAGTGCATAGGGAGCTGTAGAGACCATCATACAGTGCATAGGGAGCTGTTGGGACCATGATACCAGTGCATATGGAGCTGTAGAGACCATCATACAGTGCATAGGGAGCTGTGGGGACCATGATACAGTGCATATGGAACTGTGAGTACCATCATACAGGGCATAGGGAGCTGTGGGGACCATTATGCAGTGCATACGGAGCTGTGGGGATCATCATACAGGGTATAGGGAGCTATGGGGATCATCATACAGTGCGTAGGGAGCTGTGGGGAACATCATACAGTGCGTAGGGAGCTGTGGGGACCATCATGCAGAGCGTAGATAGCTGTGGGGACCATCATACAGTGCATAGGGAGCTGTGGGTTCCATCATACAGAGCATAGAGAGCTGTGAGGACCATTATGCTATGCATACGGAGCTGTGGGGACCATCATACAGGGTATAGGGAGCTATGGGGATCATCATACAGTGCGTAGGGAGCTGTGGGGAACATCATACAGTGCATAGTGAGCTGTGGGGACCATTATACAGAGCGTAGATAGCTGTGGGGACCATCATACAGTGCATAGGGAGCTGTGGGTTCCATCATACAGGGCATAGGGAGCTGTGAGGACCATCATACAGTGCATGGGGGAGCTGTGGAGATCATCATACAGTATCTAAGGAGCTGTGGGGACCATCATACAGCGTCTAGGGAGCTGTGGGGACCATCGTACAGTATCTATGGAACTGTGGGGACCCATCATACAGTATATAAGGAGCCGTGGGGACCATCATTCAGTGCATAAGGAGCTGCGGAGACCATCATACAGTGCGTAGAGAGCTATGAGGACCATCATACAATGCATAGGGAGCTGTGGAGACCATTATACAATGCATAGGGAGCTGTGAAGACCATCATACAGTGCATAGGGCACTGTGGGGACCATCATACAGAGCATAGGGAGCTGTTGGGACCATCATACAGAGCATAGGGAACTGTGGGGACCATCATACAGTGTCTAGGGAGCTGTGGGGACCCTCATACCGTATCTATGGAGCTGTGGGGACAATCATACAGTGTGTAGGAAGCTGTGGGGACCCTCATACAGTGTCTAGGGAGCTGTGGGGACCATCGTACAGTATCTAAGGAGCTGTGGGGACCATCATACAGTGTGTAGGGAGCTGTGGGGACCATCATACAGTGCATAGGGAGCCGTGGAGACCATGATACAGAGCGTAGGGAGCTGTGGGGACCATGATACAGTGTATAAGGAGCTGTGGGGACCATTATGCAGTGCATAGGGAGCTGTGGGGACCATCATACAGTGTGTAGTGAGCTGTGGGACTATCATACAATATACAGGGTGCTATGGGGGCACTCAGGACATTATTTATTTTAAATGGGTGCATCATCAGAAATTTCTTCTTTCACCACCCCGAAATCATCGTCCATAGACTTGAAGAAGAACTTTGTAGTTGGGTGTAGTTTGATTGTGGCTTTAAGGGGGCATTATTACTTAAAGGGGATACTCAACGGTATTTGTTGCTTGGAGGGAACACTTCAGATATTGAAACTTTCATAAGAGCAAAAGCAGAGAAAAGGATGGTCACACTAGTTCATATGTAAAAAACATTTTTTTAAACTTTATTAAAAAAAATAGGTCACATCATGTACATACACATACGAAACATGTCCAAAAAAACAGAGTACTAAGACCAAGACATATATATAAAAAGGCCATGATCACAAACAATGATAAAATTGTGGCGCATCCGCGGCAAATGGTAGGCTAACATAATGCACAGGTTAGTGGGGAAAAAAAATTTTTTATATCAATATTCAAAATGGCTCAAAGATTAGGAAATATTCCATCCCCATATAACATCTGCATCCCTATATGGCATCTAGGATACCCAGTAAACCGAGTATGATCACTCCCCACATACATATATACATGGTACTATTTAATTAGTAACCAAATATTGGGGAAAAGTATACCTGGATCGTTGCTCAGCCACCAATTGAACCGCGGTAAGCGTCACCCCGACGCACGTTTCGGTAGGAAACCTTCTTCAAGGGGTGATCACATCTACCAGCCACCCACTATTTATACCCCTATGTCCAAAAATGTAATGTGCATGTGCTTTGCCGGCGTGCGGAAGTAGAACATTCGGCCCGCCCCCCCAGCTGCCAGAAAAACACATGATCAGATCACGTCATGTGATCAGGAAGTCCTGACTCACTATGGGTGTCACCCGGTAACCACAGAGACGCGTCACCTGATCACAACACATGATCCGGAAGTCCCGCCTCCATCGTCAAGGACGCTACAAGCACTGTCTATCCAGCCGTGGAATGACGCGGACACACCGCCGCCACCGAAACGCACAACAGCGTCGGCATTCAAGGAATGCCAAGGGCCGATGCACGTGTCAGGGATGCGGAGGGACCGCGTACCAGCTGGACAGCCCAGGTATGCGTCAATGCCATGCATAAGTGCTGTACTGAAACCCAACAAAGCCAGTGTATATAACTATAGAAAAATAGAAAAATTGGCATTATCATATGCACATGGCCTTATATATGTCGAGTGTGGAGAAAAGCTATAAAATATATATATTAATCATCATTGGTTGTCACATGATAATAAACGGAGGGGGGTGGGAAAGGAGGGGAGGGAAGAAGGGGAAAGGGGAAGAGAAACAGGAAGAGAAAAAGAGAAGAAGACATGGGAACGAGTACTACAACTCTATTTTCCATACATTGTACATATGATGTATCTATCCAAATGTCCCAGATTACACCATACTGAAGGAAACAAAATTCCATATATGTACACAGTGAACTCACCAATGGTGATAATCATATATAGACATATTCACATAAATGCGCATATATTATTAACCATCATCATTTTGTATATTGTCGTATGCAGCTCCATTACTTCTTCATATCTTTACTCCACCAGGACACCATCCCGAATCCCTTAGTCGATGCACACCGAAAATTAGTATATAGAATACTCGATAGCAGTCAATCAATAAAGATAGGTAGGCCAAAATAAGAGGTATCAATCTAATGGGGGTAAATACATATGAAATTAAAAACTGGAAAGACAACAATAAAAATATATATATTGGTCATGAAAGATGTATCAGGCGTCACATGCAGGCAAGAGATTACAAAAATGGGACGAAACTAATATTTTCATTCAACCCCTTGGGTTGCAGGGTTTTCAGCGCCCAAATCCACTTGGACTCTAACTGGGCTAATCTCTGTGTGACACGGCCACCTCGAATACCCACAACTATATTATCAATACCCTTTATTCTTAGTCTCGTGGCGTCACATCCATGATATAGCTTAAAATGGCGTGGGATGGTTTTGAGCGTGGATGCATCGTTATGGCCACGTGCCGCCTCAATGCCCAACACATGCTCTCTTTCCCGTGTTTTTAGTTGACGTGTGGTCATGCCCACATATATAAGCCCGCACGGACAAGATGCATGGTAAATCACGTGCCGTGTTTGGCAGGTGATATAACACTTAATGGTATATCCTGTGCCGTCTGAGCTACAAAAATCCGTGCACCGGTCTATATTGGAACAGGCGACAAAGTGGCCACAAGGACTGCAGCCCCGCCGTCCACCACCCACATCATCCAAAAAGGTGTGTCTGGGTTCGCCCACATAGTGGCTGCGCACCAGATGATCTCTGAGATTTTTTGTTCGTCTAAAGGTAATAGATGGCCTCTCCGAAATGTATTTAGTCAATACTGGATCATTCATTAAAACCGGCCATGCCTTCTCAAGGGCCTTCCTCATCGCCGGCACCTGAGCATGATACTTGGTAATGAACCTTACAGTCTCCATATTCGTATTGTCCCTTGACCTATACAACAAATCATTGCGAATAGAGTGTCGAGCCCTGTTAAATGCTCTTTTAACTGATCTGTGGCTGTAGCCACGTGCAAGAAATCTTTCTTTAAGAATGTTGGCCTGAAGTAAAAAATCACTGTCAGTGGAACAGATCCTCTTAAGACGCAAAAATTGACCCACCGGGACTGAATTAATCATATGCTGCGGGTGGGACGATGATGCATGTAACAAAGTGTTAGTTGATGTGGGTTTCCTAAAAATATTTGTTTTAATGCTATGGTCCCCTTCCCTAATGATAGACACGTCCAAGAATTCGGCCTTGTTGGGTTCACACTGATACGTGACACGAATGTTCATGTCATTGCTATTAAGTTCATCAATGAATTTGGTAAGACATTGATATGTACCCTGCCAGATCAGGAAGATATCGTCTATGTAACGTGCCCAAAAGAGGACACGATTCATCGACCCCCCCGGATCTGACAGGGAGAGGTCCCTCTCCCACAACCCCAGGAACAAGTTGGCGTAAGAGGGGGCAAAAGCCGCCCCCATAGCTGTGCCCTGGAGTTGCAGATAAAAGGACCCCTTAAAAATAAAAAAATTATGTGTCAGTGTGAACTCCAACAATTTCATAAGTAGGGATCTCAACTCCACTGGCAGATTAGATCCCTCCAGAAAGAAAGCCACTGCACGCAGGCCATCCTCATGTCTAATGTTGGTGTACAGAGACTCAATGTCAATAGTCACCATCATTGTGTCATGTTCAAGATGTAATCCATCAACTATTCTGAGAAGGTCTCCCGTATCCTTCAAAAAGGACGGCAGGCCTTCAACCAAAGGCTGCAATTTCGAATCTATCCAGCGACTCACATTTTCAAGAAAGTTTCCTCTACCCGATATTATTGGACGTCCCGGGGGTCTACTGATGTTTTTGTGTAATTTTGGGAGTAGATACATTGTTGGAATGGTTGGTTCAACCATTTTCAATGCGGATGAAAGTTCATAGGTAATCACCCCCTCTGCACTTGCTTTGTCCAGTATTGCCTGTAATTGTCCATTGAAAGCCGACAAGGGGTTGAACGTAAGCCTCCTATAGTGGGTTTTATTGTGTAGTTGACGAAATGCTTCGCTTTCATACATATCTATAGGCCAAATTACAACGTTCCCCCCCTTGTCGGCCGATTTAATCACCACCCCCGGGAGGTCTTTGAGAGCTTTGAGTCTCGTCCTCTCGGCAGTGGTTAGATTGTCCTCAGAAATAAACCGGGGAATCTTTTGAAACTCCCTACTAGCAATTTGGACAAACATATCTACATTAGCACATGTAGACAGCGGAGGAAATTTTTTAGACTTAGGACGGATGGAGAGAGATATCTTACCACATTCTGGTGTATTATGCTCCACCGCTAGTTCCTCCAGTGCTTTTAGGGCCATTTGTTCCTTTTCTAGGGGAAACAATTTATGTATATTGTCATTATGAAAATGGCGTTTAAACAAAAGTGATCTAGCAAATAAATGTAGATCCTTAATAGCGGTGAATTCATCAAAGCCCGCAGACGGCGAGAAGGACAAGCCCCTGCTGAGGAGTGACAGATCCACCGCGGAAAGATTGTGTTTACTCAAATTAATCACTTTATTATCAGAACCACCATTTTTGTCCAATGCATATGTCAAAGCACTGGAGGAACTATTTACCTTAACGTCGTTCTGAGTCGATTGTTCCTGTTGTCCATTATTACGCCGTTTATATGGATCATAGTTGCGATGTTTCCTGGTGTATGTCCCAGATCTAGTGACAATCGATGAAGCGGACCCATCTGATACATCACTTAGAGAGGAGGCAGAAGCCATAAACGACATATTGGACATAGTTGAACGTCCATTCGGTGGTTGTCTCCATTTATAGACCTGCTTCAATTGGTAGTCCCGCATATCCCTTTTAATTTTAGAAGTATGGTTTGTTTGGATTTTCTTAACTAGACCATCAATCATCTGGTCCGTAGTCATTTCAAATGAAGCAAACCTATCTGATTTACAATCCAACTTGATGGAAGACTGAGAACTATCAATTAGACTATCAAGTTTGTTGATCATATGCGTATTTAAATCGATTAGAAGTTTCATAAACCCAAATGAACAATTGTTACACATTTCTTCCCACTTTGCCACAAAATCATCATCCTCCACGTAAAATGTGGGTACTACTCGCACCCGCAGACCCCTGGGGATCAATTTCCTTGTAGTATAGGTTTCTAATAGGGCACGATTCCACCATAGTTTTGTGCGTTTGCACAGTAACCCTTGAATATTGTTGAATTGTTCGTCCCATTTTGCATCTCCAGCCTGCTGTGAGCCATCAGCCTCTGCCCCAAAGACCTGCTCCGCCTGTGAGTGCCAAGTCTTTTCCTTGGCTTTATAATCCATGTTTCCAGTAGTCACACCTGTGCTGGACACAGTAAATATATATAATGAGAGACTGAAACACCACCACAATAAACAAGGATGAAATATATCAAGTCCCAATGGACCCATGTTATTGTGTATATGATTTAATCCATAGAACAGACCATCTAGTGGAAATAAGAAAGGGGGGGATCTCCGCAAAGCAGAGAAAAGGATGGTCACACTAGTTCATATGTAAAAAAATTTTTTTTAAACTTTATTGAAAAAAATAGGTCACATCATGTACATACACATACGAAACATGTCCAAAAAAACAGAGTACTAAGACCAAGACATATATATAAAAAGGCCATGATCACAAACAATGATAAAATTGTGGCGCATCCGCGGCAAATGGTAGGCTAACATAATGCACAGGTTAGTGGGGAAAAAATTTTTTTTATATCAATATTCAAAATGGCTCAAAGATTAGGAAATATTCCATCCCCATATAACATCTGCATCCCTATATGGCATCTAGGATACCCAGTAAACCGAGTATGATCACTCCCCACATACAAATATACATGGTACTATTTAATTAGTAACCAAATATTGGGGAAAAGTATACCTGGATCGTTGCTCAGCCACCAATTGAACCGCGGTAAGCGTCACCCCGACGCACGTTTCGGTAGGAAACCTTCTTCAAGGGGTGATCACATCTACCAGCCACCCACTATTTATACCCCTATGTCCAAAAATGTAATGTGCATGTGCTTTGCCGGCGTGCGGAAGTAGAACATTCGGCCCGCCCCCCCAGCTGCCAGAAAAACACATGATCAGATCACGTCATGTGATCAGGAAGTCCTGACTCATTATGGGTGTCACCCGGTAACCACAGAGACGCGTCACCTGATCACAACACATGATCCGGAAGTCCCGCCTCCATCGTCAAGGACGCTACAAGCACTGTCTATCCAGCCGTGGAATGACGCGGACACACCGCCGCCACCGAAACGCACAACATGATTTCCTAATCTTTGAGCCATTTTGAATATTGATATAAAAAAAAAATTTTCCCCACTAACCTGTGCATTATGTTAGCCTACCATTTGCCGCGGATGCGCCACAATTTTATCATTGTTTGTGATCATGGCCTTTTTATATATATGTCTTGGTCTTAGTACTCTGTTTTTTTGGACATCTTTCATATGTGTATGTACATGATGTGACCTATTTTTTTCAATAAAGTTTAAAAAAAATTTTTTTACATATGAACTAGTGTGACCATCCTTTTCTCTGCTTTGCGGAGATCCCCCCCTTCCTTATTTCCACTAGATGGTCTGTTCTATGGATTAAATCATATACACAATAACATGGGTCCATTGGGACTTGATATATTTCATCCTTGTTTATTGTGGTGGTGTTTCAGTCTCTCATTATATTATTACTTGCTAGGTAGCACAGTGGGGTCTTTACTACTTTCTATGGGACGCTATTATTTTTATATTGGTGGAGGGTAATTGGTGGAGGGCATTAATTGGTGGAGGGTAATCATAGTAATGACATAATTTTTGAAGTATTGAGGTTCCTATTCCACGTCGGAGGAGCAGGCAGCATGGGGAGGTTGTGCAGGGTGGGAATAGATGGGGACGGTGCTCGGTGCTAGAGATGTGAGAAGTCAGATGGTCTTTGTACGGTGTCTTTTTTTATGTAGAGACAATGGTCATATCATAATACTATGTACTCACTGTGTAGTGTTGATGGTAGAGGGCATTGTGTAGCGGGATTATTATTGCCTTGTATAGAAGTAATTTTGGGAATATTGGTCTTTCAGTTGTGTATTTTAGGTTAGTAACAATGGTGTACTGTAATTATATATGTATAGGTCCTCTTTTAAGTGGCGGGGAGGTTGTATGGGGAAACACCTACTTTAGGGCTTTGGCCCCTGATCTTTTAGGACCCTAGCAACGTCCCGGCATACAAGGCATATCGGGTGGCACAAAGTGTTCTGGATGTTTCCTTTACAGTATGAAGCATTTTCCACACAGTATCCTTCCTCTGTAATATACTCCAGGACTGGTGAGGCGCACTGTCGCTCACTATTTCACCATAACTCGGCCTCAGCACTGCAGTGCTGATCAGCAGGTCTGCTTACTTGTTCTTCGGTTTCGCGCACTATGTCTTCCACTACTGGCGGCCTTGAACTCTTGCACTCGTGACGCCCACTAGTACATCATATTCAGTGCTGCTTTGGGGTCCGTAACTCGGCGTCCAATCCAAGGACCCTTCTCTGTAAGGCCACTCTGTCTCATCGGTCCAAAAAGGTCAGGCGCACTTCATGGCCGCCTCATATAGAATGAATGGAGCAGCATTTTAGCATGCGGACCACCGTTCCAATCTAAAGGGGATGAAGGTTCCTGTAGATTGGAGCTTGTTTTCATTGGACAATCCCTGTAATTTTTCACACACTGTTTCTGCATTTAAGTCTATTTTTTGGTAAATATTCGATGACCTGGTGTAATTTGTGATGTGTTGTTCTTCACCTGAGGTTGTATTGACCTCATTTTATAACTTCTAAGGACCAGACTTTTTTTTAATATATCCTGAATAGAACACAATAGAATTGTATGGAAAACATTATTGTGTTCTTCACAATTCAAGGCAACGTGTCCTTATGAGATCTTTTTCTTGAAGGTATATGGCCCTCAGGTTCTTTTTCACCATGCAATCTGAAGAGCCAACTTAGACTAAGAGTGGCCACCACTGGGCATACACCATGGTGCAGCAAGGGCTAGCAATCTGTCCCTCCAATTGTGTGGGTACTTATTGCTTAGGGAATGTCAGTCCAATTCTTCTTTTTAAGAGGGTTCACTGTCTGTGCATCTCTGTGCCCGAAGAGTATTAACCTGGTGTTACTGTATTACTGCTGCTCCAAGTGGCAAGCACATGGTTCTCTTAGAGACAGGACCCTTGTTTAAACCCAAGTAGACTTGAATTGGAAAGGCCACTGGTCTGGACCAGGACTCTGGTTGTGGACGGTGATGGTGGCATGCACGGTTTCTATGTACGTGTCTGTGTGTAGTCAGAAAAGAATTTCAGTGGTGGCCGACGGAGGTGCTGGAGAAAGGTAAACGAGTGGCTGCAGAACGGTTGGTAAATGTGGCCACTTCATGGGAATATTGGCCACTGATGACTGAGGCCTCCCTCCTGGTTTGGTCCTGGAGCCCCCCGGCCACTTGTGGAACATCTTTCCTGTTTTTTACTGTTACACAAGATCCTGTGTCTCCTGTATTCTGCGGCTGCGTCCCGTTCTTCAGTCTTCTTTCTGTAGCATGGTGTGTACGACGTCCTGGATTCAATGTTACTGCTCTATCACAGACTGAACCCCAGAACAATTGTCATGGAATTTGGTACCAGAGTTCTCTCAGTGTATGGAGCCCCCATATTTTGTGATTACTCTTATCATTCTCACTGTGTAAGGTGAAATCCAGGGAAAAAAAACACAAAACAATATATATATATATATATATATATATATATATATATATATATATATATATATAATTAATTTTTTTATTGAAATAGCAATAAGCAACATTGTAATGAAAATATTACTGGTCCTTTAAGAAATTAAACTATGGTCACAGTCACTCTCAGATTGGCCCCGGTGGAGACCACAAAACGAGCTGCGGTCATTGGGGACCACCTGAGAGTCATTGGGACCCAAAGATCCAGAAGAAGGCAAAGAAACCCCCCAAAAGAATTCTGATTCAGGGGGGAAAAAAATTCCTTCCTGACCCCATTTTTGGCGATCGGATATTTCCCTGGATCTCGTGTATCCTGCTGCATATTGCTGTATATAACATAGGCTTACGTCATGTGAACAATGGCCAAATAGCTGTTGGCTGAGAACTCGTCCTGTATGATAAAATCTGCGATGGAGGTTCCTAATACGGCTTCCAACGAAGATGTGACATCATCCAAATGTGTATAAGAACTAGCGAGTGATAAAGAGACAATGGCTGGTAGGTAATAAGTCATTACCTGTCTGCCAATATCTTCTTCTGGAAGACTTCAAGATATCATGTATTACATATTACATATTATTTTGAAAGAGCACCATGTAATACCACATGTGTCCTGGAGAGGCCACTACGTCCAGCAAAACACAGCTGATTGCTGAGGGTGTTCACTGCCGGACCCCCGACTATCAACTGATCGCCTGCAAGTCCTCATTTGGGGTCAGGAGTTGTTCACACTTGGCATATTTTGTGATTCATGAGGGGAGGACAGTAGCCGGATATAGACTTTTTCTATAAAGTCAGATTAAAGGGGTTTTCAGGAATGTTTTTATGTAATATATAGGAGGGTCCCAGTGGTAGAGAAAACACAC
Organism: Phyllobates terribilis; assembly: GCF_046119375.1. Taxonomy (NCBI): domain Eukaryota; kingdom Metazoa; phylum Chordata; class Amphibia; order Anura; family Dendrobatidae; genus Phyllobates; species Phyllobates terribilis. Next base: position 5,534,529 of record NW_027362807.1, on the reverse strand, counting down.
AGAGCTTTACTTTCTCCTGCTGCTCCAGCTCTGGATCTTCAGCGCTGCCTGTGCTCTATTGTGACAGGCTGCAGGGGTGATGGCTCAACTTCAGCACACATCATTGCTGCAGCCAATCACTGAGCTTAGAAGCTCTGTCAGCGTGGCCCACTGGGCCAACTGATTGGCTGCAGAGCTGCAGTCATGATGTCACCCTTGAAGCCAGTGACTAAAGATCAGCGGCAGCGGTGAAGTGCTGGAGCTGGAGCAGGAGGTAGTAAAGCTTCATCTCTTCTACTTAAGTGACGATTTATAGGATTTATATTTAAGTGATGAAAAAAAATTCAGAAATTTATAAAAAAAAAATAATAAAAATAATTTGCTTGTGTCGCCACTTTCCGAGATCTGAAAGCCGCGGCGTTTTCATGTTTCGGGAATGGGGCTGCGTGAGGGCGAGTTTTTTGCACCACAAACTGATGGTTATATTGATATCATTTTGGGGTATATACAATGTTTTGATTGTCTGTTATTATATTTTTTTTTCTTGTTGCAACGACTGAAAATCTGTAATTCTGGCATTTTATTTAATGTTCTAGTTACGCCGTTTACTAAATGGATTAATTTATTTTATATTTTGATGGATCTGACTTTTACAAACGCAGCGATACCAAATATGTGTATTATTTAAATGTTTTATATTTCTTAATTTTTAATGGGGGAAAACTGGGATGATTTGAACTTTTATACTTTTTTCATTTTTTTTTACTTTTCACTGTATTTGTTCGTCTCTTTAGGGGGCTTGAACCTGCGATCATCTGATTGCTTGTGCTATATACAGCATATAGCAGAGATCACGGTCTCCTATGAACACTAGCAACAGGCTGGCTGTCACAGGAATCCAGTGATGACAGACACAGGGATCTTCAGTGATCAAGTCACGGGTGCGCCAATGAAGAGATGGAATGGTGCACCCCCTGCTGGCACACATTAAATGCCGCTGTCACACTCTGATAGCAAGATTTAATAGGCTAACTGTCGTTGGCAGAGCTCCGCTCAACCTGCGACTGTTAGAGGCATATGATTGCTGAATAACACAGCCATCATCTGCCGAGAAAGATGCAGACTCGGCGTGTGAGCCTGCAAGAAATGCGGGGAGCAGAATTATGACGGATATAGTCCTTCATAAGTTAAGATGCATTTCTTAGTTAAAGAGTGACCATCATTAACTGTATTTTCTAGACTATATGACGCACTTTTTAACAACAAAAAATCTTGCTCAGTATTGTGTGCGTCCTATAGACCAGAAGCAGCGTCCTATCAAGTATGCTTATCATGTGTCTGGCAACTGCCGGAGCAGATTTCAGCTGATCGTGGGGGTGCCAGGTGTCAGACCCTCCGATCTCATACTGATCAGCTATCTTACAGATAGGTCATCAATTCTTAAGTCCCAAATAACCCTTTAAGGGGACTGGGAATGAAATCTCCACCAAGGCACCAACAGAATAATAAATATGTCCTTGTATAAACTGTTGGTTCATTATAAGCTCATTTTCTACACAATGCAGAAATGAATGATTTATACAGGGGCATCTTTAGAAACTCATTACACAGTGATATTTCACAATGGAGGTGGTTTAGGGGCCTGAAATGAAGTGATCGTTTACCTTTAATACATACATGAACATTCACACACATACACACTCACCTCAACACACACATACATCCACACACAGACACAAATACACACTCACCTCTATACACATACAATAAATACACGTGCACACACCCCTTCAGTGCTGCAGTGCTCGGTAGACAAACACACAGACCGTTAGTCCAGGGACACACAAACCATCACACAGCCACCCCTTTATTGATGAGGCCACAGAGACACACCCCTTCATTGCTGGGGTCACAGACACAGCCCTTCAATGCTGCATTTCAGGGGACATGTACACGTGTGCCAAACACACATGCACACACCCCTTCAGTGCTGCAGTGTTGAGGAAACAAGCACACACCCCATTAGTGCAGGGACACACAAACCATCACACAGCCACCCCTTTATTAATGGGGCCGTAGAGACACAGCCCTTCATTGCTGGGGTCACAGACACACATCCCTTTGGTGCTGAGGTCACACAAACAGACACAGACACACACTTTCAGTGCTGGGGCCACACACACAGCCCTTTAGTGCTGCATTTCTGGAGACGTGTACATGTGTGCCAAACACACGTGCACACAACCCTTCAGTGCTGTAGTGTTGAGGAAACAAGCACACACCCCATTAGTGCAGGGACACACAAACCATCACACAGCCACCCCTTTATTGATGGGGCCATAGAGACACACATCTTTATTGCTGGGGTCACAGACACACATCCCTTTTGTGCTGAGGTCACACAAACAGACACAGACACACACCTTCAGTGCTGGGGCCTCACACACAGCCCTTCAGTGCTGCATTTCAGGGGACATGTACACATGTGCCAAACACACTTTCACACACCCCTTCAGTGCTGCAGTGTTGAGGACACAAACACACACCCCATTAGTGCAGGGGCACACAAACCATCACACATCCACCCCTTTATTGATGGGGTCACAGAGACACCCCTTCATTTCTGAGGTCACAGACACACATCCCTTTGGTGCTGAGGTCACACAAACAGACACAGACACACACCTTCAGTGCTGGGGCCACACACACAGCCCTTCAGTGCTGCATTTCTGGAGACATGTACATGTGTGCCAAACACACGTGCACACTCCCCTTCAGTGCTGCAGTGTTGAGGACACAAACACACACCCCATTAGTGTAGGGACACACAAACCATCACACAGCCACCCCTTTATTAATGGGGCCATAGAGAAACAGCCCTTCATTGCTGGGGTCACAGACACAAATCCCTTTGGTGCTGAGGTCACACAAACAGACACAGACACACACCTTCAGTGCTGGGGCCACACACACAGCCCTTCAGTGCTGCATTTCTGGAGACATGTACATGTGTGCCAAACACACGTGCACACTCCCCTCCAGTGCTGCAGTGTTGAGGACACAAACACACACCCCATTAGTGCAGGGACACACAAACCATCACAGAGCCACCCCTTTATTGATGGGGCCATAGAGACACAAACCCTTCATTGCTGGGGTCACAGACACACATCCCTTTGGTGCTGAGGTCACACAAACAGACACACACCTTCAGTGCTTGGCCCACCCACACAGCCCTTTAGTGCTGCATTTCAGGGGAAATGTACACGTGTGCCAAACACACGTGCACACACCCCTTCAGTGCTGCAGTGTTGAGGAAACAAGCACACACCCCATTAGTGCAGGGACACGCAAACCATCACACAGCCTCCCCGTTATTGATGGGGCCATAGAGACACACATCTTTATTGCTGGGGTCACAGACACACATCCCTTTGGTGCTGAGGTCACACAAACAGACACAGACACACACCTTCAGTGCTGGGGCTACACACACAGCCCTTCAGTGCTGCATTTCAGGGGACATATACACATGTGCCAAACACACGTGCACACACCCCTTCAGTACTGCAGTGTTGAGGACACAAACACCCCATTAGTGCAGGGACACACAAACCATCACACATCCACCCCTTTATTGATGGCGTCACAGAGACACCCCTTCATTTCTGGGATCACAGACACACATCCCTCTGGTGCTGAGGTCACACAAACAGACACAGACACACACTTTCAGTGCTGGGGCCACACACACAGCCCTTCAGTGCTGCATTTCTGGAGACATGTACATGTGTGCCAAACACACGTGCACACAACCCTTCAGTGCTGCAGTGTTGAGGACACAAACACACACCCCATTAGTGTAGGGAAACACAAACCATCACACAGCCACCCCTTTATTAATGGGGCCATAGAGACACAACCCTTCATTGCTGGGGTCACAGACACACATCCCTTTGGTGCTGAGGTCACACAAACAGACACAGACACACACCTTCAGTGCTGGAGCCACACACACAGCCCTTCAGTGCTGCATTTCAGGGGACATGTACATGTGTGCCAAACACACGTGCACACACCCCTTCAGTTTTGCAGTGATGAGGAAACAAGCACACACCCTGTTAGTGCAGGGACACACAAACCATCACACAGCCACCCCGTTATTGATGGGGCCATAGAGACACACATCTTTATTGCTGGGGTCACAGACACACATCCCTTTAGTGCTGAGGTCACACAAACAGACACAGACGCACACCTTCAGTGCTGGAGCCACACACACAGCCCTTCAGTGCTGCAATTCAGGGGACATGTACACGCATGCCAAACACACGTGCACACACCCCTTCAGTGTTGCAGTGATGAGGAAACAAGCACACACCCCATTAGTGCAGGGACACACAAACCATCACACAGCCACCCCGTTATTGATGGGGCCATAGAGACACACATCTTTATTGCTGGGGTCACAGACACACATCCCTTTGGTGCTGAGGTCACACAAACAGACACACACTTTCAGTGCTGGGGCCACACACACAGCCCTTCAGTGCTGCATTTCTGGAGACATGTACATGTGTGCCAAACACGTGCACACACCCCTTCAGTGCTGCAGTGTTGAGTAAACAAGCACACAACCCATTAGTGCAGGGACACGCAAACCATCACACAGCCTCCCCGTTATTGATGAGGCCATAGAGACACAACCCCTTCATTGCTGGGGTCACAGACACACATCCCTTTGGTGCTGAGGTCACACAAACACACACATCTTCAGTGCTGGGGCCACCCACACAGTCCTTCAGTGCTGCTTTTCAGGGACATGTACACGTGTGCCAAACACACGTGCAAACACCCCTTCAGTGCTGCAGTGTTGAGGAAAGAAGCACACACCCCATTAGTGCAGGGACACGCAAACCATCACACAGCCTCCCCGTTATTGATGGGGCCATAGAGACACACATCCCTTTGGTTCTGAGGTCACACAAACAGACACAGACACACACCTTCAGTGCTGGAGCCACACACACAGCCCTTCAGTGCTGCTTTTCAGGGGACATGTACACGTGTGCCAAACACACGTGCACACACCCCTTCAGTGTTGCAGTGTTGAGAAAACAAGCACACACCCCATTAGTGCAGGGACACGCAAACCATCACACAGCCTCCCCGTTATTGATGGGGCCATAGAGACACACATCTTTATTACTGGGGTCACAGACACACATCCCTTTGGTGCTGAGGTCAAACAAACAGACACAGACACACACCTTCAGTGCTGGGGCCACACACACAGCCCTTCAGTGCTGCATTTCTGGAGACATGTACATGTGTGCCAAACACACGTGCTCACAACCCTTCAGTGCTGCAGTGTTGAGGACACAAACACACACCCCATTAGTGCAGGGACACACAAACCATCACACATCCACCCCTTTATTGATGGGGTCACAGAGACACCCCTTCATTTCTGGGATCACAGACACACATCCCTTTGGTGCTGAGGTCACACAAACAGACACAGACACACACTTTCAGTGCTGGGGCCACACACACAGTCCTTCAGTGCGGCATTTCAGGGGACATGTACATGTGTGCCAAACACACGTGCACACAACCCTTCAGTGCTGCAGTGTTGAGGACACAAACACACACCCCATTAGTGCAGGGACACACAAACCATCACACAGCCACCCCTTTATTAATGGGGCCATAGAGACACAGCCCTTCATTGCTGGGGTCACAGACACACATCCCTTTGGTGCTGAGGTCACACAAACAGACACAGACACACACCTTCAGTGCTGGGGCCACACACACAGCCCTTCAGTGCTGCATTTCAGGGACATGAACACATGTGCCAAACACACGTGCACACACCCCTTCAGTGCTGCAGTGTTGAGGACACAAACACACACCCCATTAGTGCAGGGACATACAAACCATCACACAGCCACCCCTTTATTGGTGGGGTCACAGTTACACATCCCTTTATTGGTGGGGTCACAGAAACACATCCCTTTATTGGTGGGGTCACAGACACACATCTTTTTAGTGCTGGGGTCACAGACACACTTCTCTTTAGATCTGGGGTCACACAATCGTTCAATGCTGTGCCTACACACACAGTCACATGCACGCACACCTACCTTCTTGCTGAATGCCAATAAGTCTTCTCAGTTGATAATTGCCGGACGTATGATAGTTACTCCACAGATCTCAGAACAGCCTTGAGGAAGGTCAGGAAGAAAGAAAACAATGCAGCTAATAATCATCTGGAAATATCATGGGGATGAGGACACAGTCCATACAGCACACACTGCGGATCTCTTCCTGATCCTACTCTGCTGTTTGTGCTGTGACACAATGCTGTGCAGCCAGTCCTCCTCCCTTTCCGATGTGACCCGATCCCCAGCGTTCAGTGATGAGCTACTTACCTGGACTGGTCCTCTTCAAGCTGTGACACAAGATGGCTCAGGAATAGAACTTTGTACATTCTGTAGCAGTTATGATGTCATGTGAGGTCTATGATGTCATGTTCTCGGTGCTGTCATGTGCTTTGTGATGTCATCATAACGGACACTGCTGTTTTATGTATCAAGTTTACACTTCAGGAAATAAATTACTAAACAAAAAAGTCACAGACTGCAAATATCTCACAGCGCCATGTTATAATTCATGACAGCTATTTAACTGAACCTTTATTTTAATCCATATAACCTACTGCTATATGAAAAACACTCGAGACCTGAACTGGAATTTAAATTGTCGTGCATACAGCATGTAAGAGCATGTTCACACATGGCCACTAACCAGAAAAAAAACTAAGACAGAAATACAATACTCAAACACCCTGCAGTAAATAAATAAATCGCAATAGTGCATGAAAATAATAAAGCGTACTTAGTTAACATAATTTTGATGGAAATAATGTGAAAGCCATCCCGCCTCGTCATGGCGACTCTTATGGGACAGTCCTAACTCTTATATTTAAAACTTTACCGTTTGTGAAGTGACGTACAGTACAGACCAAAAGTTTGGACACACCTTCTCATTTAAAGATTTTTCTGTATTTTCATGACTTTGAAAATTGTACATTCACACTGAAGGCATCAAAACTATGAATTAACACATGTGGAATTATATACTTAACAAAAAAGTGTGAAACAACTGAAAATATGTCTTATATTCTAGGTTCTTCAAAGTAGCCACCTTTCGCTTTGATGACTGCTTTGCACACTCTTGGCATTCTCTTGATGAGCTTCAAGAGGTAGTCACCGGAAATGGTTTTCACTTCACAGGTGTGCCCTGTCAGGTTTAATAAGTGGGATTTCTTGCCTTATAAATGGGGTTGGGACCATCAGTTGTGTTGTGCAGAAGTCAGGTGGATACACAGCTGATAGTCCTACTGAATAGACTGTTAAAATTTGTATTATGGCAAGAAAAAAGCAGCTAAGTAAAGAAAAACGAGTGGCCATCATTACTTTAAGAAAAGAAGGTTAGTCAGTAGGAAAAATTGGGAAAACTTTGAAAGTGTCCCCAAGTGCACTTGCGAAAACCATCAAGCGCTACAAAGAAACTGGCTCACATGAGGACCGACCCAGGAAAGGAAGACCAAGAGTCACCTCTGCTTCTGAGGATAAGTTTATCTGAGTCACCAGCCTCAGAAATCGCAGGTTAACAGCAGCTCAGATTAGAGACCAGGTCAATGCCACACAGAGTTCTAGCAACAGACACATCTCTTCAACAACTGTTAAGAGGAGACTTTGTGCAGCAGGCCTTCATGGTAAAATAGCTGCTAGGAAACCACTGCTAAGGACAGGCAACAAGCAGAAGAGACTTGTTTGGGCTAAAGAACACAAGGAATGGACATTAGACCAGTGGAAATATGTGCTTTGGTCTGATGAGTCCAAATTTGAGATCTTTGGTTCCAACCACCGTGTCTGTGTGCGACGCAGAAAAGGTGAACGGATGGACTCTACATGCCTGGTTCCCACCGTGAAGCATGGAGGAGGAGGTGTTATGGTGTGGGGGTGCTTTGCTGGTGACACTGTGGAGGATTTATTCAAAATTGAAGGCATACTGAACCAGCATGGCTACCACAGCATCTTGCAGCGGCATGCTATTCCATCCGGTTTGCGTTTAGTTGGACCATCATTTATTTTTCAACAGGACAATGACCCCAAACACACTTCCAGGCTGTGTAAGGGCTATTTGGCCAAGAGGGAGAGTGATGGGGTGCTACGCCAGATGACCTGGCCTCCACAGTCACCAGACCTGAACCCAATCAAGATGGTTTGGGGTGAGCTGGACCGCAGAGTGAAGACAAAAGGCCAACAAGTGCTAAGCATCTCTGGGAACTCCTTCAAGATTGTTGGAAGACCATTTCAGGTGACTACCTCTTGAAGCTCATCAAGAGAATGCCAAGAGTGTGCAAAGCAGTCATCAAAGCAAAAGGTGGCTACTTTGAAGAACCTAGAATATAAGACAAATTTTTAGTTGTTTCACACTTTTTTGTTAAGTATATAATTCCACATGTATTAATTCATAGTTTTGTTGCCTTCAGTGTGAATGTACAATGTTCATAGTCATGAAAATACAGAAAAATCTTTAAATGAGAAGGTGTGTCCAAACTTTTGGTCTGTACTGTACATGTGGATAAGGGAAGAGAGACTGAACCCAAACAGTGGACACGGAGACATGGGGCGCACGATGAATAAGCTTTCCAGCTCAAAGAAAGCATCTTGCGCCCCATGTCTCTGTGTCCACTTGACAAACGGTAAGGTTTTAAATATTAGAGTCAGGACTGTCCCATAAGGGTCGCCGTGATGAGGCGGGATGGCTTTCACATTATTTTGATCAAAATTCTGTTATCTAAGTCCCCTTTGTTATTTTCATGCACTATTGCGGTTTATTTACTGCAGGGGATTTGTGTATTGTGTTTCTGTCTTTGTCTTCTACTGCTATGTGAGTTACAGGAAAAAACTGGACTAAAATCACTGACTGCGGTGGAATCCCCAATAAAATGTACATTTTATTTCCTTAAATAACATTTTCCTATACACACCTTACCTAATAATTGTGACATTTTGTGGAGCGTGCCAAATATTACCCTCCATTTAAAGTCTGCCAGCTGTGTTTTGTTGAACCTATTCACACTTGGTCACAGACCAATACCACACTACAAGGCCAGTGCCTAAAACCATGGTCATCAGACGTGATCCCATATCACTGCCCTAAAAATCCTGAATTTTTTGGGCGCTTTCAAATATTATACTCCATTTTACCCCTTTAAAGCATGGGGCGTAATAGTACGCACTAGGCTATCACCCCCGGTTCAGTGAGGGCTCCGGCGCTGAGCCCGCACTGAACCGGGCACATGTCAGCTGATTTATAGAGCTGACATGTGCCCCCAACAGCTGCGGGTGGAATCACGATCCACCCGCGTCTGTTAACATGTTAAATGCCGCTGTCAATCTCTGACAGCGGCATTTAACAGCGCCGCACCGGAAGCGCGTCACTTAACCCGCCCATCGGTGACCCCGTCACGTAATCGCGGGTCACTGATGGGTGGGCATGACAACCCTGGGTCTGCAGCAGACCCCAGTGATTGTCATGTACTGACTCTATGAGTGCCACCTAGTGGTCGGCGCTCATAGCACAGGAGCATTTCTGCTACATAGAGCTGATCTGCTCATCACCTCTATGTAGCAGAGGTGATTTGACAGTTGCTGCTTCTAGCCTCTTAATGAGACTATAGAAGCAAGCAAAAAGTGTAAAAAAAAATGTTTTTAAAAAAATTAAAAATATATAAAAGTTTAAATCACCCCCCTTTTGCCCCATTCAAAATAAAATTCTAAAAATACCACCCACATACACATATTTGCTATTGCCGCGTTCAGAATCGCCCGATCTATCAATATAAAAAGAGAATTCATCCGATCGGTAAACGGCGTAACGAGAAAAAAATTCTAAACGCCAGAATTACGTTTTTTGGTCGCCGCAACATTGCAATAAAATGCAATAACAGGCGATCAAAACATCGGATCTACCCCAAAATGGTATCAATAAAAACGTCAGCTCAGCGTGCAAAAAATAAACCCGGCCCCAGATCCCGAAAAATGGAGACGCTACGGGTCTTGTAAAATGGCGCCATTTTATTTTTTTAATCATGGCACTTTGCAAAGCACTTCATTAGTTTCTTTGGCATCATATCCGTAAAATGATCATATTAAAGTGGTCTCCAGACCCTGCTTTTCCCCAGTGCAGGAGAGTTGCTGGGGTCCTAAGAGATCAGGGACCCCAGCCCCAAAGTACATGTTTCCCCATATAACCTCCCTGCCACTTAAAAGAGGATTTATACATCTATAATTACAGTATACCACTGCTGCTAATCTAAAATACACTATACAAAGACCAATATTCCCAAAATTACTACTATACAAGGCCAAAATGATCCTGCTACACAATGTCCTCTACCATCACCACCACACAGTGACTCCATATATGAAAGAAAACCCCGCAGGGTAAAAGACCATCAAAGGAGTCCAGGGAGTATAAAATCTATCATATCTATTCAGCAATAGAAGAATAGGATGATGGGGGAAGGGACACAACACATATGTGATTGTTAGACATGTAAGCCAAAAAAAGCAAGGCACGCAAGGAAGGGGCCATTCCAGGTATAATGGCTGTCTATAGTATCATCATGGGTATACTAAAATATCCCAAAATAGACACCGCATATATTCCACTGGGGGCAACAGTCATCATATGAAGGTGCATCTCACTAAATTAGAATATCATCAAAAAGTTAATTTATTTGAGTTCTTCAATACAAAAAGTGAAACTCATATATTATATAGAGTCATTACAGACAGAGTGATCTATTTCACGTGTTTATTTCTGTTAATGTTGACAATTATGGCTTACAGCCAATGAAAACACTAAAGTCATTATCTCAGTAAATTAGAATAATTAACAAAAAACCCCTGCAACGGCTTCCTAAGTGTTTAAAAATGTCCCATAGTCTGTTTCAGTAGGCTCCACAATCATGGAGAAGACTGCTGACTTGACAAATGCCAAGAAGGCAGTCATTGACACACGCCACAAGGTCCCAGAGTTCCAATTTTCCTTTGGAAATCAAGGTCCCAGAGTCTGGAGGAAGAGTGGAGAGGCCACAATCCAAGCTGCTGGAGGTCTAGTGTGAAGTTTCCACAATCAGTGATGGTTTGGGGAGCCATGTCATCTGCTGGTGTAGGTCCACTGTGTTTTATCAACACCAAAGTCAGCGCAGCCGTCTACCAGGAAATTTTACAGCACTTCATGCTTCCCTCTGCCCACAAGCTTTTTGGAGATGGAAATTTCATTCTCCAGCAGGACTTGGCACCTGTCCACACTGCCAAAAGTACCAATACCTGGTTTAAAAACAACAGTATCACTGTGCTTAATTGGTCAGCAAACTCACATGACCTTAACCCCATAGAGAATCTATTATAGAGAATCTATGGGGTATTGTCAAGAGGAAGATGAGAGACCCCAGACCCAACAATGCAGACGAGCTGAAGGCTGCTATCAAAGCCACCTGGGCTACCATAACACCTCAGCGGTGCCACAGGCTGATCGCCTCCATGCCACGCCGCATTGATGCAGTAATTGATGCAAAAGTAGCCCTGACCAAGTACTGAGTGCATTTACTGAACATACATTTCAGTAGGCCAACATTTCAGATTTTAAAAACATTTTTCAAGCTGATGTTATAAAGTATTTTAATTTACTGAGATAATGACTTTTGTGATTTCATTGGCTGTAAGCCATAATCAGTGGCGTACCGCCAATGGTGGCAGGCCACACCACTGCTATGGGGCCTGTAAGCCTCGGGGTAGCGAGGAGGATAGGTGAGTATTGGGGGGGTGGTAGGTTGTGGCGACGGAGGAGCGGGCACACGCAGTAGCGGCTGCTGTAGCTACCACGTGTGCCCGCTGCTAAAGGGACATGAATATTCCCGCTTCTCCACTTCCATGGGCGTGGAGAAGAGGGAATATTCATTCTCTTTAGTAGCGGGCACGGAGGAGCGCTGAGCCGTGGCTCCTGCTTACAGTGCCCGCTACTAAAGAGAATGCATATTCACGCTTGTCAACGCTCATAGTCCAGGCTTGGAGAGGAGTGAATATGCCGGCAGCAGCAGCTCACCTCAGCAACTGAGAGCGCGCGCTGCTCAGATACCAACATGAGCTGCTGGCAGACAGAACACAGCAGCTCTGGAGCAGAGGTGAGGAAGGAAGGTGAGTATAAGTGTTTATTTTTTGTGTGTGCAGTGATGGGGCCACACATACCAGGATTGGGGGGTGAGGAGGCCACACATAACAGGATTGGGGTGTGAGGAAGCCATACATACCGGGATTGGAGGATGAGGGGGCCACACATACCAGGATTGGGGGATGAGAAGGCCACACATACCATTCCTGACCCCATTTCTGGCGATTGGATATTTCCCTGGATCTCGTGTATCCTGCTGCATATTGCTGTTTATAACATAGGCTTACGTTATGTGAACAATGGCCAAATAGCTGTTGGCTGAGAACTCGTCCTAAAAGATAAAATCTGCGATGGAAGTTCCTAATACTGCTTCCAATGAAGATGTGAAATCATCCAAATGTGTATAAGAACTAGCGAGTGATAAAGGAGACAATGGCTGGTAGGTAATAAGTCATTACCTGTCTGCCAATATCTTGTTCTGGAAGACTTCAAGATATCATGTATTACATATTACATATTATTTTGAAAGCAAACCATGTAATACCACATGTGTCCTGGAGAGGCCGCTACGTCCAGCAAAAAACAGCTGATTGCTGAGGATGTTCACTGCCAGACCCCCGACTATCAACTGATCGCCTGCAAGTCCTCATTTGGGGACAGTGGCGTACCGCCAATGGCGGCAGACCACGCCACTGCTATGGTGCCCGTGGCCGGAGGGGGCCCGTGAGGGCCCCAAGCAGCGTGGGAACGAGGAAGATAGGTGAATAGGAGGTTGTGGCGGCAGAGGAGCAGGTTGCGGCCGTGGAGGAGCGGGGCACACGCTGTAGCCACTGCTGCAGCTACCACTTGTGCCTGCTGCTAAAGAGACATGAATATTCCCTCTTCTCCACTCCCATGGGCGTTCGGAATATTCATTCTCTTTAGTAGCGGGCACGGAGGAGCGCTGAGCCCCGGCTCCTGCTGTCAGTGCCCGCCGCTAAAGAGAAAGCATATTCACGCTTCTCCACGCCCATAGTCCCGGCGTGGAGAGGAGTGAATGTGCCGGCAGCAGCAGCTGCTCACCTCGACAACTGAGAGCGCGCGCAGCTCAGATGCCGACATGAGCTGCTGCAGACAGGACAAGCGCTGGAGCAGAGGGGAGGAAGGAAGGTGAGTATAAGTGTTTATTGTTTTATGTGTGCCGTGATTGGGGGATGAGGAGGCCACACATACCAGGATACTTGGATTGAGGAGGCCACACATGCCAGGAATGGGGGATTGAGGAGGCCACACATACCTGGAATAGAGGATTGAGGAGGCCACACATACCAGGAATGGGGGATTGAGGAGGCCACACATACCTGGAATAGGGGATTGAGGAGGCCACACATACCAGGAATGGGGGATTGAGGAGGACACACATACCAGGAATGGGGGATTGAGGAGGCCACACATACCAGGAATGGGGGATTGAGGAGGCCACACATACCAGGATTGAGGGGTTGAGGAGGCCACACATACCAGGATTGGGGGGTTGAGGAGGCCAAACATACCAGGATTTGGGGATTGAGGAGACCACACATACCAGGATTGGGGGGTTGAGGAGGCCACACATACCAGGATTGGGGGATTGAGGAGGCCACACATACCAAAATTGGGGGGTTGAGGAGGCCACACATACCAGGATTGGGGGGTTGAGGAGGCCACACATACCAGGATTGAGGGGTTGAAGAGGCCACACATACCAGGATTGGGGGATTGAGGAGGCCACACATACCAGGATTGGGGGATTGAGGAGGCCACACATACCAGAATTGGGGGATTGAGGAGGCCACATATACCAGGATTGGGGGATTGAGGAGGCCACACATACCAGGATTATGGGATTGAGGAGGCCACACATACCAAGGATTGTGGGATTGAGGGGGCCACACATACCAGGGATTGTGGGATTGAGGGGGCCACACATATCAGGGATTGTGGGATTGAGGGGGCAACACATACCAGGGATTGGGGGATTGAGGAGGCTACACATACCAGGGATTGTTGGGGCCACACTTACCAGGGATTGTGGGATTGAGGGGGCCACACATACGAGGATGGGGAAATTTACCATACCAGGATTGGTGGATGAGGGGTGGCCATGCATACCAGGATTGGGGGATGAGGGGGGGGCATGCATACCAGGATTGGGGGATGAGGGGTGCCATATGTACCAGGATTGGGGGATGAGGGGTGCAATACATAAAAGAATTGGTGATGAGGGAGCCATACGCATTTCCCACCCTAGGCTTATACTTAAGTCAATAGGTTTTCCCATTTTTATGTGGTAAAATTAGGGGCCTCGGCTTATATTCGGGTCGGCTTATTTAAAACATACGGTATTTTAAAATCAGTGAGTATGTGGTGCCCATAATACTGCAGGACTGTGGCGTGCATTATACTATATGGGGGCTGCATTTTACCCTATGGGGTGTGTAATATACTGTATGGAATACTATGGGGAGTGCATTATATTCTATGGAGGACCATGGGAAGTTCATTATACTATATGGAGGATTATGGAGGGCGCATTATACTATATGGAGGTTTATGGGGGGAGCATTATACTATATGGAGGATTATGGGGGTGCATTATACTATATGGAAGGCTATGTGGGGCCATTATAATATTTTGAGGGCTATGTGGGGGGCCATTATACTGTAGGAAAGCAATTATACAGTGTGAAGGTTTGTGTGGGGTCATTATACTGTTTGGAGGGCTGTGTGGGGGCCATTATACTGTTTGGAGGGCTGTGTGGGGGCCATGAGAGTGTATGGAGGGCTCTGTGGGGTTCACAGTTGGGGGATTATACTGTGTTAGGGTCACCATACTTTGCCGTGGGAGTTGAAGTGGGGTACAATAAGGTCATTATACTGTGCATGTGGAGGAATGCACCATAGGGGTATCATACTGTGTTTGGGGGGCACTTTTGTTGGCATCATACTTTATGGGGGCAATGAAGGAGGAATCTGCGACTTCAGAAGGAGGAAAATTACTATGTAAAGGTTGGAAAGTTATGAGATCTGCTCTTCTGTGAAACAGACAAATGTTTATTTTTTGTAAGGGGGGGGGGGGGGCCCAATTAGAGCTTCTGCTATGGGGCCCCATGACTTCTATGTACACCCCTGTTTGGGGACAGGAGTTGTTCACACTTGGCATATTTTGTGATTCATGAGGGGAGGACAGTAGCCGGATATAGACTTTTTCTATAAAGTCAGATTAAAGGGGTTTTCAGGAATGTTTTTATGTAATATATAGGAGGTTCCCAGTGGTAGAGAAAACACACAGAGCTTTACTTTCTCCTGCTGCTCCAGCTCTGGATCTTCAGCGCCTCCTGTGCTCTATTGTGACAGGCTGCAGGGGTGATGGCTCAACTTCAGCACACATCATTGCTGCAGCCAATCACTGAGCTTAGAAGCTCTGTCAGCATGGCCCACTGAGCCAAGTGATTGGCTGCAGAGCTGCAGTCATGATGTCACCCTTGAAGCCAGTGACTAAAGATCAGCGGCAGCGGTGAAGTGCTGGAGCTGGAGCAGGAGGTAGTAAAGCTTCATCTCTTCTACTTAAGTGACGATTTATAGGATTTATATTTAAGTGATGAAAAATAATTTGCTTGTGTCGCCACTTTCCGAGATCTGAAAGCCGCGGCGTTTTCATTTTTCGGGAATGGGGCTGCGTGAGGGCTAGTTTTTTGCACCACAAACTGATGGTTATATTGATATCATTTTGGGGTATATACAATGTTTTGATTGTCTGTTATTATTTTTTTTTTCTTGTTGCAACGACTGAAAATCTGTAATTCTGGCATTTTATGTAATGTTCTAGTTACGCCGTTTACTAAATGGATTAATTTATTTTATATTTTGATGGTCTGACTTTTACAAATGCAGCGATACCAAATATGTGTATTTTTTAAATGTTTTATATTTCTTAATTTTTAATGGGGGGAAAACTGGGATGATTTGAACTTTTATACTTTTTTCATTTTTTTTTACTTTTCACTGTATTTGTTAGTCTCTTTAGGGGGCTTGAACCTGCAATCATCTGATTGCTTGTGCTATATACAGCATTGCTATATATAGCAGAAATCACGGTCTCCTATGAATACTAGCAACAGGCTGGCTGTCACAGGAATACAGTGATGACAGACAGTGTGCAGTGATGGGGCCACACATACCAGGATTGGGGGGGTGAGGAGACCCCACATACCAGGATTGGGGGTTGAAGGGGCCACACATACCAAGGGATTGGGGGATGAGAAGGCCACACATACCAGGATTGGGGGATGAGGAGGCCACACATACCAGGATTGGGGGATGAGGAGGCCACGCATACCAGGATTGGGGGATGAGGCCACACATACCAGGATTGGGGGATGAGGAGGCCACACATACCAGGATTGGGGGTGTGAGGAGGCCCCACATACCAGGATTGGGGGTGTGAGGAGGCCCCACATACCAGGATTGGGGGATGAGGGGGCCATGCATACCAGGATTGGGGGATGAGAAGGCCACACATACCAGGCTTGGGGGATGAGGAGGTCACACATACCAGGATTGGGGATGAGGAGGCCACACATACCAGGATTGGGGGATGAGGAGGCCACACATACCAGGATTGGGGCATGAGGAGGCCACAGATACCAAGATTGGGGGATGAGGAGGCCATACATACCAGGATTGGGGGATGAGGAGGCCACACATACCAGGATTGGGGGATGAGGGGGCCACGCATACCAGGATTGGGGGATGAGGGGGCCACGCATACCAGGATTGGGGGATGAGGGGGGGCACGCATATCAGGATTGGGGGATGAGGGGTGCCATGCATACCAGGATTGGGGATGAGGGGTGCCATATATACCAGGAATGGGGGATGAAGAGGCCATGCATACCAGGATTGGGGGATGAGGAGACCATTCATATTAGGATTTGGGAATGAGGAGACCATGCATACCAGGATTGGGGGATGAGGGGTGCTATGCATACCAGGATTGGTGGATGAGGGGTGGCCATGCATACCAGGATTGGGGGATGAGGGGGGGGGCCATGCATACCAGGATTGGGGGATGAGGGGTGCCATATGTACCAGGATTGGGGGATGAGGGGTGCCATACATACCAGGATTGGTGATGAGGAGGCCATACATACCAGGATTGGGGGATGAGGAGGCCACACATACCAGGATCGGGGGATGAGGGGGCTACGCATACCAGGATTGGGGGATGAGGGTTGCCATATGTACCAGGATTGGGGGATGAGGGGTGCCATACATGCCAGGATTGGGGGATGAGGGGTGGCCATGCATACCAGTATTGGGGGATGAGGGGTGGCCATGCATACCAGGGTTGGGGGATGAGGGCTGCCATATGTACCAGGATTGGGGGATGAGGGGTGCCATACATACCAGGATTGGTGATGAGGGAGCCATAGATACCAGGATGGTGAAATTTTCCAGTAGCTGCTGCATTTCCCGCCCTAGGCTTATACTCAACTCAATACTTTTTCCCAGTTTTTTTGTGGTAAAATTAGGGGCCTCGGCTTATACTCGGTTCGTCTTATTTAAAACATACGGTATTTTAAAATCAGTGAGTACGTGGTGCCCATAATAATACTGCAGGACTGTGTGGTGCATTATACTATATGGGGGCTGCATTTTACCCTTTGGGGTGTGAAATATACTGTATGGAGGACTATGGGGAGTGCATTATATTCTATCGAGGACCATGGGAAGTTCATTATACTATATGGAGGATTATGGGGGGTGCATTATATTATATGGAGGATTTTGGAGGGTGCATTATACTATATGGAGGATTATGGGTGGCATATTATACTATATGGAAGTCTATGTGGGGCCACTATGATATTTTGAGGGGTATGTGGGGGGCCGTTATACTGTATGAAAGCAATTATACGGTGTGAAGGTTTGTGTGGGGTCCATCATACTGTTTGGAGGGCTGTGTGGGGCCATTATACTGTTTGGAGGGCTAGTGTGGGCCATTATACTGTATGTAGGCCCATTATACTGTATGGAGGGCTGTGTGGGAGTCACAGTTGGGGGAATCATACTGTGTTAGGGTCACCATACTTTGCCTTGGGAGTTGAAGTGGGGTACAATAAGGTCATTATACTGTTCATGTAGAGGCTAATGTGGAGGAATGCACCATGGGGGTATCATACTGTGTTTGGGGGGCACTTTTATTGGCATCAAACTTCATGGGGGCAATGAAAGAGGGATCTAGGACTTCAGTAGGAGGAAAATTAGAAAAGCGAAGTAAAGGCTGGAAAGTTGTGAGATCGGCTCTTCTGTGACACAGACAAATATTTCTTTATTTTTTTGGTGGGGGGGTCCAATTAGAGCTTCTGCTATGGGGCCTCATGATTTCTATGTGCGCCCCTGGCCATAATCATCAACATTAACAGAAATAAACACTTGAAATAGATCACTTTGATTGTAATGACTTTATAGAATATGTGAGTTTCATTTTCAGCATTGAAGAACTAAAATAAATAAACTTTTTGATGATATTCTAATTTAGTGAGATGCACCTGTATATATAAGGGGTGTGGGTGCCATCATACTATTAGGGGCTATGGGAGTCATCATGCTATATATAAGGGGCAGTGGGGCCATCATATTATATAAAATGGGGAATGGGTGCCAGAATACAGTTTATAAGGGGCTGTGGGGCCATCATACAGTATAACGGGAGCTGTAGGGGCCATAATATAGTGTACAAGTGGGTGTGGGGGCCATCATACAGTATATATTGGGCTGCGGGGGCCATCATACAGTACTGTATATATGGGGCTGTGAGGGCCATTATACAGGATATAGGGAGTTGTAGGGACCATCATGCCAGTTATAAGGAGTTGTAGAGACCATCATACAGTGCATAGGGAGCTGTGGGGACCATCAGACAATGCATAGGGAGCTGTGGAGACCATCATACAGTGCATAGGGAGCTGTGGGGACCATCAGACAATGCATAGGGAGCTGTGGAGACAATCATACAGTGCATAGCGAGCTGTGGGGACCATTATGCAGTGCATAGAGAGCTGTGGGGACCATCAGACAATGCAATGGGAGCTGTGGAGACCATTATACAGTGCATAGAGAGCTGTGGGGACCATCAGACAATGCATAGGGAGCTGTGGAGACCATTATACAGTGCATAGAGAGCTGTGGGGACCATCAGACAATGCATAGGGAGCTGTGGGTACCATCATACAGTGCATAGGGAGCTGTGGGGACCATCAGACAATGCATAGGGAGCTGTGGAGACCATCAAACAGTGCATAGGGAGCTGTGGGGACCATCATACAGTGCATAGGGCACTGTGGGGACCATCATACAGAGCGTAGTGAGCTGTGTGGACCATCATACAGAGCATAGGGAGCTGTGGTGACCATCATACAGTATCTATGGAGCTGTGGGGACAATCATACAGTGTGTAGGAAGCTGTGGGGACCATCATACAGTGTCTAGGGAGCTGTGGGGACCATCGTACAGTATCTAAGGAGCTGTGGGGACCATCATACAGTGTGTAGGGAGCTGTGGGGACCATCATACAGTGTATAAGGAGCTGTGGAGAGCATCATACAGAGCGTAGGGAGCTGTGGGGACCATTATGCAGTGCATAGGGAGCTGTGGGGACCATTATGCAGTGCATAGGGAGATGTGGGGACCATCATGCCAGTTATAAGGAGTTATAGAGACCATCATACAGTGCATAGCGAGCTGTGGGGACCATTATGCAGTGCATAGAGAGCTGTGGGGACCATCAGACAATGCATAGGGAGCTGTGGAGACCATTATACAGTGCATAGAGAGCTGTGGGGACCATCAGACAATGCATAGGGAGCTGTGGGTACCATCATACAGTGCATAGGGAGCTGTGGGGACCATCAGACAATGCATAGGGAGCTGTGGAGACTATCATACAGTGCATAGGGAGCTGTGGGGACCATCATACAGTGCATAGGGCACTGTGGGGACCATCATACAGAGCGTAATGAGCTGTGGGGACCATCATACAGTGTGTAGGGAGCTGTGGGGACCATCATACAGTGTATAAGGAGCTGTGGAGAGCATCATACAGAGCGTAGGGAGCTGTGGGGACCATTATGCAGTGCATAGGGAGCTGTGGGGACCATTATGCAGTGCATAGGGAGATGTGGGGACCATCATGCCAGTTATAAGGAGTTGTAGAGACCATCATACAGTGCATAGGGAGCTGTGGGGACCATTATGCAGTGCATAGGGAGCAGTGGGGACCATTATGCAGTTAATAGGGAGATGTGGGGACCATCATACAGGGCATAGGGAGATGTGGGGAACATCATACAGTGTGTAGTGAGCTGTGGGGACCATTATGCAGTGCGTAGAGAGCTGTGGGGACCATTATGCAGTGCATAGGGAGTTGTGGGGACCATCATACAGAGCGTAGGGAGCTGTGGGGCTATCATACCGTACATAAGGAGCTGTGGGGACCGTCATACAGTGTATAAGGAGCCGTGGGGACCATCATACAGTGTATAAGGAGCCGTGGGGACCATCATACAGTGCATAAGGAGCTGCAGGGACCATCATACAGTGCGTAGAGAGCTGTGGGAACCATCAGACAATGCATAGGGAGCTGTGGAGACCATCATACTGTGCATAGGGAGCTGTGGGGACCATCATACAGCGCATAGGGAGCTGTGGGGACCATGCAGTGCATAGGGAGCTGTGGGGACCATCATACCGAGCGTAGGGAGCTGCGGGGACCATCATACAGTACATAAGGAGTCATGGGGACCATCATACAGTGTATAAGGAGCCGTGCGGACCATCATACAGTGCATAAGGAGCTGCAGGGACCATCATACAGTGCATAAGGAGCTGCAGGGACCATCATACAGTGCGTAGAGAGCTATGAGGACCATCATACAATGAATAGGGAGCTGTGAAGACCATCATACAGTGCATAGGGCACTGTGGGGACCATCATGCAGAGCGTAGGGAGCTGTGGGGACCATCATACAGAGCATAGGGAGCTGTGGGGACCATCATACAGAGCATAGGGAGCTGTGGGGACCATCATACAGTGTCTAGGGAGCTGTGGGGACCCTCATACAGTATCTAAGGAGCTGTGGGGACCATCATACAGTGTGTAGGGAGCTGTGGGGACCCTCATACAGCATATAGGGAAGTATGAGGACCATCATACAGTGTCTAAGGAGCTGTGGGGACCATCATACAGTGCATAGTGAGCTGTGGGGACCATCATACAGAGCGTAGATAGCTGTGGGGACCATCATACAGTGCATAGGGAGCTGTGGGTTCCATCATACAGGGCATAGGGAGCTGTGGGGACAATCATACAGAGCATAGAGAGCTGTAGGGACCATTATGCAATGCATAGGGAGCTGTGGGGACAATCATACAGTGCATGGGGGAGCTGTGGGGATCATCATACAGTGTCCAGGGAGCTGTGGGGACCCTCATACAGCATCTAAGGAGCTGTGGGGACAATCATACAGTGTGTAGTAAGCTGTGTGGACCATCATACAGTGTCTAGGGAGCTGTGGGGACCATCGTACAGTATCTACGAAGCTGTGGGGACCATCATACAGTGTGTAGGGAGCTGTGGGGACCATCATACAGCGTATAGGGAGCTGTCGGGACCATCATACAGAGCGTAGGGAGCTGTGGGGACCATGATACCCGTGCATATGGAGCTGTGGGTGCCATCATACAGTGCATAGGGAGCTGTGGGGACCATCATACAGTGCATAGGGAGCTGTCGGGACCATCATACTGAGCGTAGGAAGCTGTGGGGACCATGATACAGTGCATATGGAACTGTGGGTACCATCATACAGGGCAAAGGGAACTGTGGGGACCATTATGCAGTGCATACGGAGCTGTGGGGACCATCATACAGGGTATAGGGAGCTATGGGGACCATCATACAGGGCAAAGGGAACTGTGGGGACCATTATGCGGTGCATACGGAGCTGTGGGGACCATCATACAGGGTATAGGGAGCTATGGGGATCATCATACAGTGCGTAGGGAGCTGTGGGGACCATCATACAGTGCATAGGGAGCTGTGGGGACCATCATGCAGGGTATAGGGAGCTATGGGGATCATCATGCAGTGTATAGGGAGCTGTGGGGACCATTATACAGGGCATAGGGAGCTGTGGGGACCATCATACAGTGTGTAGTGAGCTGTGGGACTATCATACAATATACAGGGTGCTATGGGGGCACTCAGGACATTTTTTCTTTTAAATGGGTGCATCATCAGAAATTTCTTCTTTCACCACCCCGAAATCATAGTCCATAGACTTGAAGAAGAACTTTGTAGTTGGGTGTAGTTTGATTGTGGCTTTAAGGGGGCATTATTACTTAAAGGGGATACTCAACGGTATTTGTTGCTTGGAGGGAACACTTCAGATATTGAAACTTTCATAAGAGCATATCTGGCATTATTACTTGCTAGGTAGCACAGTGGGGTCTTTACTACTTTCTATGGGGCGCTATTATTTTGATAGGTCCCCTCTATCTGGCACACAGTCTTTGTAGCATTAATTGGTGGAGGGTAATCATAGTAATGACATAATTTTTGAAGTATTGAGGTTCCTATTCCACGTCGGAGGAGCAGGCAGCATGGGGAGGTTGTGCAGGGTGGGAATAGATGGGGACGGTGCTGGAAATGTGAGAAGTCAGATGGTCTCTGTACAGTGTGTTTTTTATGTAGAGGCAATGGTCATATCATAATACTATGTACTCACTGTGTAGTGTTGATGGTAGAGGGCATTGTGTAGCGGGATTATTATTGCCTTGTATAGAAGTAATTTTGGGAATATTGGTCTTTCAGTTGTGTATTTTAGGTTAGCAACAATGGTGTACTGTAATTATATATGTATAGGTCGTCTTTTAAGTGGCGGGGAGGTTGTATGGGGAAACACCTACTTTGGGGCTTTGGCCCCTGATCTTTTAGGACCCTAGCAACGTCCCGGCATACAAGGGATATCGGGGGGCACAAAGTGTTCTGTACGTTTCCTTTACAGTATGAAGCATTTTCCACACAGTATCCTTCCTCTGTAATATACTCCAGGACTGGTGAGGCGCACTGTCGCTCCCTATTTTGCCATAACTCGGCCTCGGCACTGCAGTGCTGATCAGCAGGTCTGCTTACTTGTTCTTCGGTTTCGCGCACTATGTCTTCCACTACTGGCGCCCTTGAACCCTGGCACTCGTGACTCCCACCAGTACATCATATTCAGTGCTGCTTTGGGGTCCGTAACTCGGCGTCCAATCCAAGGACCCTTCTCTGTAAGGCCACTCTGTCTCATCGGTCCAAAAAAGTCGGGTGCACTTCATGGCCGCCTCATATAGAATGAATGGAGCAGGATTTTAGCATGCGGACCACCGTTCCAATCTAAAGGGGATGAAGGTTCCTGTAGATTGGAGCTTGTTTTCATTGGACAACCCCTTTAATTTTTCACACACTGTTTCTGCATTTAAGTCTATTTTTTGGTAAATATTCGATGACCTGGTGTAATTTGTGATGTGTTGTTGTTCACCTGAGGTTGTATTGACCTCATTTTATAACTTCTAAGGACCAGACTTTTTTTTAATATATCCTGAATAGAACACAATAGAATTGTATGGAAAACATTATTGTGTTCTTCACAATTCAAGGCAACGTGTCCTTATGAGATCTTTTTCTTGAAGGTATATGGCCTCAGGTTCTTTATCACCATGCAATCTGAAGAGCCAACTTAGACTAAGAGTGGCCACCACTGGGCATACACCATGGCGCAGCAAGGGCTAGCAATCTGTCCCTCCAATTGTGTGGGTACTTATTGCTTAGGGAATGTCAGTCCAATTCTTCTTTTTAAGAGGGTTCACTGTCCGTGCATCTCTGTGCCCGAAGAATATTAACCTGGTGTTACTGTATTACTGCTGTTCCAAGTGGCAAGCACATGGTTCTCTTAGAGACAGGGCCCTTGTTTAACCCCAAGTAGACTTGAATTGGAAAGGCCACTGGTCTGGACCAGGACTCTGGTTGTGTCCGGTGATGGCGGCATGCACGGTTTCTATGTACATGTCTGTGTGTAGTCAGAAAAGAATTTCAGTGGTGGCCTAATAACTGCAAGGACCGACTGAGGTGTTGGACAAAGGTAAACGAGTGGCTGCAGAACGGTTGGTAAATGTGGCCACTTCATGGGAATATTGGCCACTGATGACTGAGGCCTCCCTCCTGGTTTGGTCCTGGAGCCCCCCGGCCACTTGTTGAACATCTTTCCTGTTTTTTATTGTTACACAAGCCCCTGTGTCTCCTGTATTCTGCGGCTGCGTCCCGTTCTTCAGTCTTCTTTCTGTAGCATGGTGTGTACGACGTCCTGGATACAATGTTACTGCTCCATCACAGACTGAACCCCAGAACAATTGTCATGGAATTTGGTACCAGAGTTCTCTCTGTGTATGGAGCCCCCATATTTTGTGATTACTCTTATCATTCTCACTGTGTAAGGTGAAATCCAGGAAAAAAAAACACACAAAACAATATATATATATAATTAATTTTTTATTGAAATAGCAATAAGCAACATTGTAATGAAAATATTACTGGTCCTTTAAGAAATTAAACTATGGTCACAGTCACTCTCAGATTGGCCCCGGTGGAGACCACAAAACGAGCTGCGGTCATTGGGGACCACCTGAGAGTCATTGGGACCCAAAGATCCAGAAGAAGGCAAAGAAACCCCCCCAAAAGAATTCTGATTCAGGGGGGAAAAAAATTCCTTCCTGACCCCATTTCTGGCGATCGGATATTTCCCTGGATCTCGTGTATCCTGCTGCATATTGCTGTATATAACATAGGCTTACGTCATGTGAACAATGGCCAAATAGCTGTTGGTTGAGAACTCGTCCTGTATGATAAAATCTGCGATGGAGGTTCCTAATACGGCTTCCAACGAAGATGTGACATCATCCAAATGTGTATAAGAACTAGCGAGTGATAAAGAGACAATGGCTGGTAGGTAATAAGTCATTACCTGTCTGCCAATATCTTCTTCTGGAAGACTTCAAAATATCATGTATTACATATTACATATTATTCTGAAAGAGCACCATGTAATACCACATGTGTCCTGGAGAGGCCACTACGTCCAGCAAAACACAGCTGATTGCTGAGGGGGTTCACTGCCAGACCCCCGACTATCAACTGATCGCCTGCAAGTCCTCATTTGGGGACAGGAGTTGTTCACACTTGGCATATTTTGTGATTCATGAGGGGAGGACAGTAGCCGGATATAGACTTTTTCTATAAAGTCAGATTAAAGGGGTTTTCAGGAATGTTTTTATGTAATATATAGGAGGGTCCCAGTGGTAGAGAAAACACACAGAGCTTTACTTTCTCCTGCTGCTCCAGCTCTGGATCTTCAGCGCTTCCTGTGGTCTATTGTGACAGGCTGCAGGGGTGATGGCTTAACTTCAGCACACATCAATGCTGCAGCCAATCACTGAGCTTAGAAGCTCTGTCAGCATGGCCCACTAAGCCAAGTGATTGGCTGCAGAGCTGCAGTTCTGATGTCACCCTTGAAGCCAGTGACTAAAGATCAGCGGCAGCGGTGAAGTGCTGGAACTGGAGCAGGAGGTAGTAAAGCTTCATCTCTTCTACTTAAGTGACGATTTATAGGATTTATATTTAAGTGATGAAAAAAAATTCAGAAATTTGTAAAAAAAAATAATAAAAATAATTTGCTTGTGTCGCCACTTTCCGAGATCCGAAAGCCGCGGCGTTTTCATGTTTTGGGAATGGGGCTGCGTGAGGGCTGGTGTTTTGCACCACAAACTGATGGTTATATTGATATCATTTTGGGGTATATACAATGTTTTGATTGTCTGTTATTATATATTTTTTTCTTGTTGCAACGACTGAAAATCTGTAATTCTGGCATTTTATGTAATGTTCTAGTTACGCCGTTTACTAAATGGATTAATTTATTTTATATTTTGATGGATCTGACTTTTACAAACGCAGCGATACCAAATATGTGTATTTTTTAAATGTTTTATATTTCTTAATTTTTAATGGGGGGAAAACTGGGATGATTTGAACTTTTATACTTTTTTCATTTTTTGTTACTTTTCACTGTATTTGTTCGTCTCTTTAGGGGGCTTGAACCTGCGATCATCTGATTGCTTGTGCTATATACAGCATTGCTATATATAGCAGAGATCACGGTCTCCTATGAACACTAGCAACAGGCTGGCTGTCACAGGAATACAGTGATGACAGACACAGGGATCTTCAGTGATCAAGTCACGGGTGCGCCAATGAAGAGATGGAATGGTGCACCCCCTGCTGGCGCACATTAAATGCCGCTGTCACACACTGATAGCAAGATTTAATAGGCTAACTGTCGTGGGCAGAGCTCCGCTCAACCTGCGACTGTTAGAGGCATATGATTGCTGAATAACACAGCCATCATCTGCCGAGAAAGATGCAGACTCGGCGTGTGAGCCTGCAAGAAATGCGGGGAGCAGAATTATGACGGATATAGTCCTTCATAAGTTAAGATGCATTTCTTAGTTAAAGAGTCACCGTCATTAACTGTATTTTCTAGACTATATGACGCACTTTTTAACAACAAAAAATCTTGCTCAGTATTGTGTGCGTCCTATAGACCAGAAGCAGCGTCCTATCAAGTATGCTTATCATGTGTCTGGCACCTGCCGGAGCAGATTTCAGCTGATCGTGGGGGTGCCAGGTGTCAGACCCTCCGATCTCATACTGAGGAGCTATCTTACAGATAGGTCATCAATTCTTAACTCCCAAATAACCCTTTAAGGGGACTGGGAATGAAATCACCACCAAGGCACCAGCAGAATAATAAATATGTCCTTGTATAAACTGTTGGTTCATTATAAGCTCATTTTCTACACAATGCAGAAATGAATGATTTATACAGGGGCATCTTTATAAACTCATTACACAGTGGTATTTCACAATGGTGGTGGTTTAGGGGCCTGAAATGAAGTGATGGGTTACCTTTAATACATACATGAACATTCACACACATACACACTCACCTCAACACACACATACACACACATACACACACACACACACACACATACACACACACACACACACACACACACACACACACCTGCCCACACAGACACCTGCCCACACACACACACACATATACACACACACACACACACAACAGCCCACACAGACACCTGCCCCCACAGACACCTGCCTACAAACACACACACACCTGCCCCCACACACACACACACATATACACACACACACACACAACAGCCCACACAGACACCTTCCCCCACAGACACCTGCCCACAAACACATCTGCCCACAAACACACACACACACCTGCCCACACACACACACACTCACCATCCCCCGGCTCAATTCCTCCTGCCTGCTCTCTCTCTTTTCCGGTGCAGCACTGCAGGCCGGAGCGCACTGCGTGACGTCACAGCTAGGAGACACAGCCGCGCACAGGGCCATGTCTCCTAGCAGTGACACGGCCGGGCCAGCACAGGGAAGTTAACTGCTGCAGTGCTGGCCCGGCCGATGAAGAAGTAGCGGTGGCCGCTGCTGGGGGAGCGGTCCGGGCCCCCCCTCCCGCCACTGCTACCGCTATGTGCTGCGGCGGCCCGCACATATAATGAGGGCAATCCGGCATTAGACACCCCGCCTGGAGCCGCGGGCCCCCTGCAGGCTCGGGGCCCTGGGTGGTCGCCCAGATTGCCCTCATTATAATCCGCTTATGGATATAGGGCATGGAAAACGGCATCACAGCTGCAGCGGCTACGCTGGTGGTAGATGGTCCCTCCGCGTCCGACATCTTCCTCCCCCCTAGTTAACCGTGGCCTACCTTCTGGGGATCCTCTTCTGTAGGCCGCGGCTCCGCTCGCGATGCTCTGGGCGAGGACCTTGCGTTGCTCGGTGATGACGTCGGCATCCACTGGATCTCCTTCCAGGACCTTGAGCAGCGTCTCAGCGTAGGGCGGGGCTTCAGGTCTCGCGCGTTTTTGGACATCCGCGCCCCTCTTCTTCCCGCGCGGCGACCCGATGATGGCGCCCGATGGCGGGAAACGGCTCCGATTGGCGGGAAATGGCCCCGAATGGCGGGAAACTTCACTCAGATATGTATAGAGTCTTTTCCAGGCACGCAATACCTGTTTGTGGTGGGTTGGTCACAATTCTGCCGACTACGCCAAAGCTGACTCGCCCCCTGGGCCGTGGGGTACCCGGAACCGGGCCTTCTAGTGTACGGTGCTGATGGGGGTAGTAGTGGCAACCCGATCCCGTGGCTCAGGGTGGTCAGACCAAATGGTGGCAGTCTATTTATCAGTGTTTTGAATGTCCGACTACGCCACCCGTGGATTGCGGTTGGAGATAACCGCCGCTGCAAGGCAGACCGCTGAGGCTGGTGTTGGTGTGCAGTACAGGGGTAGGATAACTCCCCACGGGAAGAGTGTAGCCTCAGGGCAGTGTAGGTGGATGTTGGGGGTGATAGTGCAGGCCGCAATAGTAAGAGTTCAGAGTCTGCTTCAAACAGTTCAGGGTCTTTATTGTAGATATTATTAATGACCCAACAGTACCGGTTAGGAATGGGCCTGGGTGTCTGAGAGCATTCGGGCGAGCCCCACTGGTCAGGGTGAGTGTGTAGGCCTACCGTTCTCTCTATGCTCTTTCTGACTATCCCCCTTTTCGTGGTGTAATAGCCCACGTCCCTGAGCTGGCCGTGTACTTCTTTCCTGTATGGCTTGCGACTCAGGCCTTGGGTACCTGTTGCTTGCTCCTCGATGTACTGGTCCCTCTGTGTGGCGGAGCCTCCAGGCTTCTTAGGCCAAGGGACCTGAAATCCCTCGCAGGTTGGTTCTCTGCTGCTGGGCTTGTAACCCTGACAGCCTCGGACCCCAATGTCCGGTAGATTGGTTCTCTGCCAGGACCGGCTCTCGTCGCCTCTGTCCCTGGCTTGCAGTTTCTCCTCTGCCTCACGTACTCCTCAGCTATAGCTGAACTGTCCCTCCTTCTCTGGGACTAGTCTCACTCCTGAGCTAGGTCGTCCAGTTTTCTCTAACCCTGCCCCCAGTTCCAGCTTTTATAGGGGCAGCCAGCTCCCCCTGCTGGCCTGGGACAGGAGGTGCTGTATGCTAATTGTCCCTAACCAGGGGATCTCCCTCCTGCTTTCAGAAACAGATTATTGTTTGTGGCATCCAGGCCTGGGGTGACACACACACACTGCTCTATATTTAGTATGATGACCCCACTCCTCCATATATATAGCATGATAGTCCCACTGCTCCATATACAGGTGCATCTCACTAAATTAGAATATCATCAAAAAGTTAATTTATTTCAGTTCTTCAAAACAAAAAGCTGTCTTTCAGCTCATCTGCATTGTTGGGTCTGGTGTCTCTCATCTTCCTCTTGACAATACCCCATAGATTCTCTATAATAGATTCTCTATGGGGTTAAGGTCAGGCGAGTTTGCTGCCAATCAAGCACAGCGATACTGTTGTGTGTAAACCAGGTATTGGTACTTTTGGCCGTGTGGACAGGGGCCAAGTCCTGCTGGAGAATGACATTTCCATCTCCAAAAAGCTTGTCGGGAGAGGGAAGTATGAAGTGCTGTAAAATGTCCTGGTAGCCGGCTGTGCTGACTTTGGTCTTGATAAAACACAGTGGACCTACACCAGCAGATGACATGGCCCCCCAAACCATCACTGATTGTGGAGCCTTCACACTAGACCTCAAGCAGCTTGGATTGTGGACTCTCCACTCTTCCTCCAGACTCTGGGACCTTGATTTCCAAATGAAAATTGGAACTCTAGGACCTTGTGGAGTGTGTCAATGACTGCCTTCTGGACATCTGTCAAGTCAGCAGTCTTCCTCATGATTGTGGAGCATACTGAAACAGTATTGAAGAACTGGAATAAATTAACTTTTTGAAGATATTCTAATTTAGTGAGATGCACCTGTATATACTATGATGG
The DNA here is from genome assembly GCF_046119375.1 of Phyllobates terribilis. Lineage (NCBI taxonomy): Eukaryota > Metazoa > Chordata > Amphibia > Anura > Dendrobatidae > Phyllobates > Phyllobates terribilis. The sequence goes on along the minus strand of NW_027362807.1, from coordinate 5,504,223 downwards.
TCCCACTGCCCCACATACATATAGTATAATGGCCCCACTACTCCATATGTAGTATGATGGACTCACTACTCCAGATATATAGTAGGATGGCTCCACTGCCCGATCATTTAAAAAAATAAAGTTTATTCTCACTTAATCCTGATTCCCTACATCACGGCCTCTGTCTCCTCTTCCATGGCGGGACAGCAGAGCAGAGCGATGCAATGATGTCATCGAGCCACCTGCGTGAGTATGCTGACATCTCGTTAACCGCAGGCCTATGGCGATCTGTGGCATATGAAAGAGATAGTGATAGGGCAGGGAGCTTGTGTCCCACTGCTTTATCATGCGACGCCTCTGCATAAGAGACATTAGGGCTACATTAGCTACGTCACAGAAGACACTGGAGCTGGAGTATATAGAATAGGAGACACTGGGGCTGGCGTATATTCATCACAGGATACATTGGGGCTAGAGCATATACATCACAGAAGAAGCTGGAGTATATAGAATAGGAGACACTGGGGCTGGAGTATATAGAATAGGAGACACTGGGGCTGGAGTATATAGAATAGGAGACACTCGGGCTGGCGTATATTCATCACGGGATACATTGGGGCTAGAGCATATACATCACAGAAGAAGCTGGAGTATATAGAATAGGAGACACTGGGGCTGGAGTATATAGAATAGGAGACACTGGGGCTGGCGCATATACAGTTCTGCTCAAAAGTTTACATACCCCGGCAGAATTTTTCCTTTCGTGGCCTTGTTTCAGAGTAAATGAATGATAACAAAAACACTTTTTCTCCACTCATGGTTATTGGTTGGGTGAAGCCATTTACTGTCACATTTCTGTGTTTTCTCTTTTTAAATCTTAATGACAACTAGTGATGAGCGAGCATGCTCGCTACTGCTCGGTGCTTGCCCGAGTATCTCACTGCTCGAGATGCTCTGCGCTCACCGAGTATTTCCGGGTTGGTCGGGCGGGAAGTCGGGTCCCCTCCCTGCATGTTTGGCGCTCTTTACAGAGCCAATGAACATGCAGGGATTGCCTGCCATGCACTGTAATGCCATAGCCATGTTGGTTGTGGGCATTACAGTGATTGGCTGGCCGCACAGCGTCATCAGGTCTATATCTGACCTGGCGCCGCCATGCTCATCACAGTCACTCCGGATCAGACAGTGCAGGGAGAGCTGCTGCTGCGTTAGGGAGAGATTTGATTGTGCATTAGGTAGTGTAGTGAGAAAAACCGCACATTACACATATCCATCTCAACAAACAGTCCTTCTGAGGACTAATCCATCTGCAGAGATATCAGGCAGGCAGTGTATATAGGCAGGCAGGCAGTGTATATAGCAGACTGCAGTGCATATAGCACAAGAGGCTCCATTCCAATTCTGCCTTCTGCTGCTGTTAGATATTTCTATACAAAGGCCCAGGTCTCAGGGGCGAGGAATACTTTTCTTTGGATCTTAATCCTCATTATTTGCTTATAAAGCAATCCAGAGAACACCGTTTTTCTGTGCCATTTGCTTGTTGGCACTGCAGAATACAGCCAGGTCCTTTCCATATTAGAGCGCTAGAAATCCAGCTATTTAAAACTGTGTTTTCTCCGTCACACGGATCACATATACGTTGTCAGAAAATACTGTCATTTCTGGCCTCCATTTTTTCAGTGTGTCAGTGAAGCAATTCACAGCAGTTTGCTGTTCACACTACTTACCTACAGGCCAGGTATTTAAAACTCTGTTTTCTCCATCACACCGATCACATATAACTTCGCTTCAAACTCAGTCATTTGTAGTGAGCGTGGAAGATACTATCCTCCATTTAAAATGGGCAAGGCACGTGGCAAGGGACGGGGAACTGGACGTGATGGTAATGGTGCATGCAGAGTCCGAGGACAAGGCCGTGGGCAAGCCGAAATTGTGCCACAACAAACACCCACATCTTCTCGCCTGACCTTCCTGTCCCAATTTCTAGGGGACCGCAGCACACCACTATTGAACCCAGATCAGTGTCAAAGGTTGTTGGTTGGATAGCGGATAATGCTTCCAGTCACTTAGCCACCACCACCACCACCCTGTCTTCCACACGGTCAAGTCTCAGTAGCCATGAGTCTGGACCTCATATTCCTCACCCTGATCCTCCTTCCTCCCACCATGCCGAGTACCCAGAGACAACTGATCCCACACTTGGACAATCTGAAGAGCTGTTCACTTTTCCATTTATAGATTCGGGCCTCTCGCCCGGTCCACTTGAAGCGGGGCAAGAGGAGATCACGTGTAGCGATGCCCAAATATTTGAGCAGCCACGGTCACACGAAGGCGACGGTGGGAAACTGTCACAAGAGGTGGACGATGATGAGACACAATTGGCAGAAAGTCAGGAATAGTACCAGGGTGCAGAAGTGGGAGACGAGGTGGTGGATGATATAGTAACTGACCCAACCTGGCAGGAGGACATGCAGAGCAAGTACAGCAGCACACAGGGGGAGGGAGGCAGAGCACCCCAACAGGCAGGAAGAAGCAGTGTGGTGGCCGCAGACAGAAGGCAGGCTACCGTTTCCCGTAACACCAACACGAATGAAGTTGCCACTACAACTGTTAGGTCTTCCCGGGTCTGGTTGTTTTTAAAAGACTCTGCCGATAACTCCAAAAAGGCCATTTGCATCACGAGCCAGACCAGCATCAGCAGGGGTGGCAAAACGACCAGCCTGACCACCACCAGCATGATCAGGCACATGGCAGCAAAGCACTCGACTTTGTGGGCCGAACACCAGGGTCCAGGAACAGTGTCTACAGGTGGCACCATTGCTTCTTCTGCTGTTGTGCATGCAAGTCAATCCCCTGTCCATAGTGCATGCAAAGATGCCTCCTGCCCTGCACCTGTCATTGCACACTCTCAAGTAGCAGCATCAGGAAGCACGTCCATGTCCTTGTCCCAGCGCAGCGTTCAGTTGTTCATACTCCAGTCCTTGGAATGCAAGCGCAAATATGCAGCCAACGTCCCACAGGCCACACTACTAAATTCTCACAATTCACGACTGCTTGGCTCGAAATGTTGCCTTTTAGGCTTGTGGAGACAGAAGCATTCCGCAACCTGATGGCGGCGGCCGTCTCTCGGTACTCTGTCCCCAGCTGCCACTATTTCTCCCAGTGTGCCGTCCCCACATTACACAAGCACGTGTCCCAAAACATTAGCCGTGCCCTCAACAACGCAGTTACCGGTAAAGTCCACCTAACCACGGACACGTGGACAAGTGCTTGTGGGCAGGGATGGTACATCTCGCTGATGGCACACTGGGTTAACATAGTGGAAGCCGGGACCCAGTCGGACCTTGGGACGGAACACGTCCTCCCGACGCCAAGGATTGCAGGCCCTAGGTCAATCAGGGTTGCCCCCACGGTCTACAGCTCCTGCACCTCATGCTCCTCAGCCTCCTCCTCCTCCTCGGCCTCTATCTCCGAAATGACCACATCAGTCACAAGCTGGAAGCACTGCAGCACTGCCTCGGCCAAGCGGCAACAGTCTGTGCTGAAGCTAATATGCTTAGGTGAAAAAACACACAATGCTGAAGAGTTATGGACAGCTCTGAAAGAGCAGGCAGATCTGTGGCTCAAACCGCTGAACCTACAGCCAGGCATGGTCGTGTGTGACAATGGCCGGAACCTGGTGGCGGCTCTGAGGCGAGGCGAGCTCACACACGTACCATGCCTGGCCCATGTGCTTAACCTCGTGGTTCAGCGGTTACTCAAATCCTACCCGGAGCTGCTGGATCTGCTTGTTAAATTATGCCGCCTGTGTGCCCATTTTAGAAAGTCAGCTACAGCTTCCGCCGCCCTTGCAGTGTTTCAGCAGCATTTGCAGCTTCTGGCTCACAGACTGGTGTGTGATGTCCCCACACGTTGGAACTCTACATTGCAGATGTTGGGAAGGATTTGTGAGCAGAAGAGGGCAGTTGTTGAGTACCAGCATCAAAAAGGCTATCGGTATTCAGTTCAGACTCCACACATAAGACCTCAGTACTGGACGTGGATGTCAGACATATGTACCATCCTCCAAAACTTTGAGGACTCCACCAAGATGGTGAGCGGCGATGACGCCATAATTAGCGTCACCATCCCGCTTCTCTGTCTTCTGAAACGCTCTCTGCTCACAACCAAAGATGATGCATTGCAGGCGGAGCACGATAAGATGGAGCAATTAACCATACAGGGTGATTACACACAGCCAAGCCTCATCTCATCCCAACGTGGATTGGGTGACAATGAGGAAGAGGAGGAGGAGGAAGGACAGGAACTAGTTTCATGCACTATAGACGGTGCTATCTGCACAGCTGTCATACCGTCTGTTCAGCGTGGATGGCCAGAGGACAGAGAGGAGGAGGAGGAGAGCATGGTCAGTCATCCTCATGGTGAGGACACAGAAGTCTTGCCTGTTAGTAGTCTGGCACGCATGGCTGAGTTTATGTTATGCTGCCTTTCCCATGACCCTCGCATTCTCAAAATTTTAGGTCATTACTGGTTGGTGACACTTCTAGACCCACTCTACAAGGAGAACTTTATATCTCTTATTCCTGAGGCGGACAGGTGTACAAAAATGAGGCAGTACCAGAAGGCCCTTGTTGCGGAACTATTAAAAAAATTCCCATCTAAAAACGCTGGAGGCAGAGGGCACACTTCGTTCGACAACCAAGGCCCCCACTCTGTCACTTCTTCTCTCTGACTGAACACTGTTCTAAGATGGTGCCCACCTTTTATACCTCCCTCTAGAACATGAGCCCAGGTGACCAGCAAACAATGGGCTCCTATCTACGCTCAGGAACCAACCCCTATCTGCTCCTACATCACTGGGTATTCCTACCCCCTCCCCACTCCAGCCAGGGACATGGTCTGTCGTGCCTGCATTTCTGTCTAATGGGAGCACCGTTGAGCTGTCCCTCGGAAATGGGATGAGTGTGCTGTATGCAGCTAACTGAACCCTGGTCCATACTCCATCCTTACCCGGGAGTGGAATATCACACCTCTGGCAGAGGTGCAATACCCCTGTAGCGGCCGAGCCACCGGGGCGCTACATTTTTATGATGCTCGTAAAAAAAATTTTTTATACAGTATGTTCATGTATACCCCCCAGGAGTAAATGTTTGTCAGCCCATACACTTAGTGCATGGCATTACAAGTATAGGAGGCCCGCTCCTTTCTAATGGTAAAAAATTTTTATGATGCGCTCCTCCACGTCTCTTCCAAGGGCCATTGAAGTGCCTCCAAATTTTTGGCAGCCCTTGCAGTCACTGCATAGTCCAACACTATGGGAGACTCTCTCCTTCCTAATGGGAATTTGTCATTACTGTGGCCTGGTCTATGTGTCTTTTAATTCTTAGTGGGTTTTTTCCTAAACTTGGTCAGCCGTTGGACTCACTGCATACCCTATAACTGTATAGCAGACCCTCTCCTTTCTAATGGGAACATGTCATATCTTGTTACTGTGGCCTTGCTCTGTGTGTCTTTAAATTCTTAGTGGGGATTTTCCTAAAATCTGTCAGCCGTTGGACTCACTGCATACCCTATAACAGTATAGCCGACCCTATAATTTCTAATGAGAATTTGTCGTTACTGTGGCCCTGCTCTATGTGTCTTTAAATTCTTAGTGGGTTTTTTCCTAAAATTGGTCAGCCGTTGGACTCACTGCATACCCTATAACTGTATAGCAGATCCTGTCCTTTCTAATGGGAGCATGTCGTACCTTGTTACTGTGGCCCTGCTCTGTGTGTCTTTAAATTCTTATTGGGGTTTTTCATTAAAATTTGTCAGCCGTTGGATTCACTGCATACCCTATAACTGTATAGCAGACCCTCTACTTTCTAATGGGAACATGTCGTACCTTGTTACTGTGGCCCTGCTCTGTGTGTCCTTAAATTCTTAGTGGGGTTTTTCCTAAAATTTGTCAGCCGTTGGATTCACTGCATACCCTATAACTGTATAGCAGACCCTCTCCTTTCTAACGGGAACACGTCGTACCTTGTTACTGTGGCCATGCTCTTTGTGTCTTTAAATTGTTAGTGTTTTTTTTCAAAAATTTTGGCCACCCTTGCAGTCACAGCATGGGCATTACCACTATAGAAGACCCGCTCCTTTATAATGGGAACATTTTTTTTACTGAGACCCTCCTCTATGTCTCTTCAAAGGGGTATTAGGTTGCGTCCAAATTTTTGACAACCCTTGCAGTCACTGGATGCACAGTAACAGTATAGGAAACCCACTTGCTAATAATGGGAACAACAAAGCATAGCCCTCTGATGGCTCTCTAACAATAGCTAGGGCCGACTGCTGGCCTTTTAAGAATAGTAAGGGCCGTCTGATGTCCCTATAAAAATAGGCTTTATGACTTTCAGAGTCCCTCCATCATAAATAAAACAGGATGTGTCTGATGACACCACATTGCCAGATGAGGTTGTAAAATGTTAAAATGACATTTCCCGGTGAATGCATTTTTCATAAAAAATAACATAAAAAAACATAACAATAGGATCTTTCTTTAGTATAAAAAACAGCATCACCAATTTAACCTCAATGTAATCACATTGTTCAGCTCATGCACCTCCTCCTCCATCTCCGAAATGACCACATCAGTCACAAGCTGACAGCACTGCAGCACTGCCTTGGCCAAACAGCAACAGGCTGTGCTGAAGATAACATGCTTAATGCTTAATTGACAAACCGCCCAGCGCTGCATAGTTGTTGAAAGCTGTAACACAGCAGCTTGATCTGTGGCTCTCACCGCTGAACATACAGCCAGGCATGGTCGTGTGTTACAATGGGCGGAACCTGGTGACGGAGAAATGACAACCGGGGTAGATAAGGTTTCCCTCTATGCCAGTCCTTTCACAGAGCTAAAGAATATGGCTGTGGTGAAATACAACTCCCACTGAGAAGCTGTTTCAGATTGAAAAACATTGTGCCCACCAGAGGATTTGTTTCTGAGAGCTAACCTTTCTCACCCGCTCAAGAGCCCCATAGCAGCTGCAAAGTTAGCGCTATCATGAACTCTCCTGAGGTAGAAGCCAAGGCACGCCAGAGAATTCTCTGGTGGGACTGTCCAACCCTGCCGAGAAGCAGTCCTGGCTAAGAAAAGTGTGTGGGAAGATTCCAGGACACTCTATTTTTACTGAGGAGGAAACACATGCAAACATGGGGAGAACATACAAATTTCTTGCAGATGTTGTCCTTGCTGGGATTTGAACCCAGGATCCCAGTGCTGCAAGACTTCAGTGCTAACCACTGATCCAATGTGCTGCCGTTCACCCTCTAATATCTAACAGGCTGGAGAAACTTGAACCTACTGCCACTCTATCATCAGCTCCTTTGTGAGAAAATGTATTTGGGCAGCCACTCAGTCTACCAAATAAAATTCCAGAGAAGGAAATTGAGGATGGCTTCGCTACTGGTACTGGGGGCAGTGCTAATACCATGGTGTTGTACCATAGTTTGCTGGAAATATTCCAGGCTGGTAGGGGGCAAGAAAATTCCCACAGAAAAGTACCAGCAGTAATGTTCAGGACACATTTCAAGTGCAAGCAGCTTTAGAGGACTTCCTGGGAGAAATGACACGCAGGGTAGATACGGTTTCCCTCTATGCCAGTCCTTTCACCGAGCTAAATACAACTCTTATCAAAAAAAGTTGTGGACTGGCTCCGTACTGTCCCTGGCCACATTCACCTGTCCACGTGTTTGTGGTTAGGCAGTCCTTCTTAGTAAGTGCACTGGGTAGGGAATGGGTAATGTTGTGGGACCCGTGCTTGTGGAAGGCGAAGGCGATACCGGGAAAAATACTGGCGGCTGGGGACCGAGTATGGACACCCGGCCGCCGCCTGCATGAGGTTGTGAAAAGCTTCCACCTCCACAAGCTTAAAAGGCCATATTTCAAGTGCAAAGAGCTGCCCAGAAATCTGTCAGTTTAGTGTTGCGGCCTGTGGGTGGGTGGGTGGCTGGCTGCATACTTGCAATTGCATTCCAAGTAAAAGAAAACTAAGCAGATGATGGCCTCTATCATCATCATGGCCTCACCTCGGCACTATGAACTCTCCTGAAGGAGAAGCCAGGGCCCGCCGAAGGAGTCTCCGGTTCTCTGGTGGGCCCGTCCAACCCTGCCGAAAAGCAGCCCTGGCTAAGAAAAGTGTGGGGGAAGGTTGCTGGACACTCTATGGCTGCTTTTTTAATGCGGATCGGCCATGCTTATGCATGTTATTTCTCAAAACGCATTACGGATCAGGCCATTTTCCAACTCTGTATTCAAGAAATTAAATGCGCAAAGAAAGATGTGTGTGTGTCAAAGCACCATTGACAAGTGCAAGTTGATGTTGGATGGGCTGCCATTGCTTCTGCAACAAGCTCATTTACAGGATTTTCTGGGAGAAATGACACGCAGGGTAGATACGGTTTCCCTCTATGCCAGTCCTTTCACCGAGCTAAATACAACTCTTAGCAAAAAAAGTTGTGGACTGGCTCCGTACCGTCCCTGGCCACATTCACCTGGCCACGTGATTGTGGTTAGGCGGTCTTTCCCAGTAAGTGCACTGGGGAGGGCACGGGTAATGTTATGGGACCCGTGCTTGTGGAAGGCGGAGGCGATACCGGGAAATATAGTGGCGGCTGGGGACCGAGTATGGACACCCGACCGCCGCCGGCATGAGGTTATGAAAAGCTTCCGCCTCCACGAGCCTAAAAGGCCACATTTCAAGTGCAAGCAGCTGTCAAAAATTTGGCAGTATAGTATTGCAGCCTGTGGGTGGGTGGCTGCCGGCATTCTTGTGCTTGCATTCCAAGGAATGGGGTAGGGACAACTGAACACTGCAGTGGGACAAGGACGTGGACGGTGATTGTTTCAAGTCTGCAACGACAGGTGCATGGCGGGAGGCATCTTCGCATGTGCCAAGGATCACTTATGATGGGCACACATTTAGGCATTGACCTGGGAGTCAGAGATGTTTCCAGAGGTCTTCCCCTTGCTGTTCCCATGTCTTTTCAGCACTGTATGCATGTGTCTGATGATGTGTCACACACCACATGGCCAGATAAGGTTGTAAAATGTTAAAATGACATTTCCTGGTGAATGCATTTGTCTTGGTTGAAAGCAATGCAAAAGTGCAAAAACGTGTCAAAAATGCTACGTGTGAACATAGCCCAAGGTGTGTAGGAGTATTTTTGTTTTTGTTTATTTATTTTGCCTTATATACAAGTCATCACCCTGGAAAGGATGTTCCTTGTGCCGTAAAAGTGGCGTAATACTCTGACGACGTTGTTGACAGCAGTGATCTGGGAGTCAGAGATGCTTCCAGGGGTCTTCCCCATGCTGTTCCCATGTCATTTGAGCACAGTTCCCATCGATTTGGGCAATTTTTAGGCCCTCTGCAGACCGCCGTGGGGAGCCACTTGAAAAATGCTCAAGTTTCCCCTAGACTTATATTGGGCTCATTGCTCGGGTTGAGCACCCGAGTATTTCAATTTGCTCGACCCGAGCAACGAGTACTCGAGCATTTTAGTGCTCGCTCATCACTAATGACAACCAAAAACATCCAAATAATCCTGATCAAAAAGTTCACATACCCTGGTGATTTTGGCCTGATAACATGCACAGAATTTGACACAAATGGGTTTGAATGGCTACTAAAGGTAGCATCCTCACCTATGACCTGTTTGCTTGTAATCAGTGTGTGTGCATAAAGCTGAGTGAGTTTCTGGGATCCAGCCACTGACGTTTCTGGATTTTGAGATGGGGAAAGCAAAAGAATTATCAACGGATCTGCGGGAAAAGGTAGTTGAACTGTATAACACAGGAAAGGGAGGCAAAAAGAGTATAACACAGGCAAGGGATACAAAAAGATATCCCAGGAATTGATAATGCCAGTCTGCAGTGTTCAAACTGTGATTAACAAATGGAAAATCAGATGCTCTGTAAAAACCAAACCACAGTCAGGTAGACCAACAAAAATTTCAGCCACAACTGCCAAGAAAATTGTTCGGGATGCAAATGTGACACCCCAGGGGTCTGGTTGCCACAGTGATAGAGATGTTATGTCTGAGAGCAGGTGGGAGGTCCTTTGGTCAGGGATCCTGTGCATGCCACACCTCCTGCCCAGTCTTGGGAGGGGAAGGACTTCCCCTGTAAAAACCCTGGGCTGAGGCAGGGTTAGTCAGTCAAGGAGAGTAGAGACAAGAAACAGCAGAAGCAATACTACTACGAGTCAGGGGCTGGCAGCTGCAGAGCTCGCCCTGACTGAGAAGCTTTCTTACCGGACCCGGCATCCGAGGCTGTGGGGACTAACTCTTACCCAGCAGCTGAAGCCGACCGGCAGGGGATTTCAGGTCCTCAGGCCCAGAAACCCGAAGGCACGGTCACACGCGTGGGACCAGCACCGCCATCGTGGAGCGGAAGCCATTAGAAGGCCCCGAGTCACCGGCCATACGGGTGAGCACCACACGGTACACTCAGGGACGTGGGCTACTTATACCCGCTTCTAGCAAGGTAGCCAGAAGAGTACAGTCAGTTTGGGAGGCCTACAACTCCGCCTGGCCAGGGGAGATCCCATCTGCTCAAGGACTGACCAGGCCCCGTTCACTAGCAAGTACTCCGGGAGGGTCTATCGTTGTTACCAGTAAAGACCCTGAATTACACCGCACCGTCTCTGAGTGGTTCCTGCTACCCCCATCATCCACATCTGCTGCCCTGAGGCCATACCCCTCCCGTTGGGGGTTATACCATCTATGCTGCACCATCCATCCACCGGCCTCAGCGGACTGTCCTGCAGCGGCGGCTCCATAGCTGCATTCAACGGGTGGCGTAGTCGTCCTACATCTACCGCTGTTACATCGCCGCTCAGTTTGACTCCCTGGGCACGGACCGGGTCACCGCCACGAGACTACAACCCTCAAGAGATCCGGCTCCGGGTAAGCTCCCGCGTGCGCAACGCAGCGCGACACAGGCCCAGGGGCGCATCAACTTTGGCGTAGTCGGCAGGATTTCGTGCCCGCAACCACCGGGTACTGCGTGCCTGAAAAAGAGACTTTTCAAACTTACCTGTGGTGAAGATTCCCGCCATCCGGCGCCATCTTCAGCCTTCTTCCCGCCATCGGTGAAGTTTCCCGCCATCCGGCGCCATCTTCTGCCTTCTTCCCGCCATCCCTGGAGTTTTCCCGCCATTGGACGCCATCTTGAGGACGCCGCGCGGGAAGAAGAGGGGCGTGGACTCCGAAAGCGCGCGAGAACTGAAGCCCCGCCTCACGTCCGGACGTTGCGTAAGGTCCTGGAAGGAGCCCAGCAGACGCCGACGTCACAGGAGCGCGACGGAAGGTCCTCAACCCTGACGATCCACTGCGGAGCCGCGGCCTACGGAACAGGATCATCGCAAGGTAGGCCACGGTCCACTAGGGGGGAGGAAGATGTCGGATACGGAGGAGAGCTTCACTGCCTCAACCCCCGCCAGCGCTACCGCTGCTGCAGTTATGCCCTTCACCATGCCCTATATCCCGGGAGCAGCTTGGCTACCCCAGTACTCAGGGGAGTCACATACCCTGCATGACTTTAGAGAAAAGCTGGATAGCCTCTTCCAGGTGTACCCCTTCACAGAAGAGCAAAAAGTGAGCATCCTGGTGGCCCAACTAACCGGGGCAGCCAAAAGGGAAGTAAAATCCTGGCCACCTGGGAGGAAGACTGTCGCAGGGATACTAACCCGGCTGAAGGACACCTTTGATACCCGCACCTCAGCCGAGATTAAGCTTAGATTCTACGGGTGCAAGCAGCGAGCGCATGAGAGTATAAGGGACTATGCACTAAACCTACAAGAGGCCCTGAGGGCCATTAAGCAGACCGACCCTGATGGAGTGGGAAACGAGGACAGGCTGTTGACCGAACAGTTTATAGAGGGACTGTATTGTAATACCCACCGAACCCAGTTGCGGGCAATGGCCTTACAGGATCCCCATCTGGGCTTTGCACAGTTCAAGGACAGAGCCATCCGGGTGCTCCGAGAACCGGCACCGGGTGGCGTTGTGACCCACAAGCGCCCTGCTATCACTTACCACCAGGAGGCGGCGCCCTTGTCGGCAGGGCCTGTGGGAGCTGATGCGCAGGCTTTGGACAATGACCCGGCTCCAGACCTACACCATCAGGTCCAAGAGCTAGCTAAGAGCGTTGCTGCGCTAACCCGAACTGTGCAGTCTTTACAGGCTTCCACCCCAGGGAAGATCCAGCTGGCATCCGGACCGGAGGACATCCCGTGGCGTCGACCAAGGAGGACCCCACCGGCCAGAGGAAGACCCAGTGACCGATACAGCGAGGACGGACGACCCATCTGCCGCCGCTGCAATCAACCTGGACATATGGCAAGGTACTGTTCTTTAAACGGGCACAACCTGGGGTAGAGGGCCAACCCCCAGGAAAAAGATCACCAGGCCCATCGAACTGGCGCGACAGATATGTGGGAGGACGTCCAGTCTTGCCTGTGGTACTGGATGGCATTCCCATGAGTGCCCTACTGGACACCGGGTCACAGGTCACCACCATCCCGTACGTGCTCTTTAAGCAGTACTGGAATGACTCGGATATTACCCGCTACCTTGACGACGACTTGAGTATCATCGCCAGCAATGGCCAGCCCGTGCCACAGATCGGATTTAAAGAGGTGACCATCAAAATCGGTAGAGTCGAACTGGCAGCACAGGGACTGATCATTGTAGATATTGACAAACATGAGAGTCACCCAAAAATAACTCTAGGAACTAATGTAATTGAAAATTGTCTTGCAGAGGTGATTTTCCTTTTACAGCAGGTTGCCAAGAACGCCAGCTCCGGCGAGCAGCGGGTGCTCCAGAAAGAGATCCGGGCACTGATGCGACGGCAACAGGTGGAACTCTCCGGCGGTGAGATTGGTAGCGTAAGAATGTGTGACCCTTTTCCTATTGCCATGCCCCCAAAAAAGTGAAATGATGATTTGGTGCCGGGCAGCTATTGGTCTGAGAGGTAGAGATTACCAGGCAATGGTAGAACCAGTTTACTCGGACAGTAGGCCCACCATTTTGACAGCACGGGGGGTGGTTGATGTACGCCATGGGAGGGTGCCCGTTCGCATAATAAATATCGGGGAGAGGGAAGTGTACCTGCCCCGGTATGCCACGCTAGCCAAATTATATACCATTAACCAAAATTCTATACAATCTGTGGAACCCTTGCCTCCATCTCACCCGGAGGAAGGTAACGGCTCTAAGAAAAACATGGAGGACTGGTGTCAGCAACTACATCTGGGTACTGACTCCACTCCCGCACACCAGAAACAAGGAGTCTATCGGGTGGTTCAGGAGTACGAGAGAGTGTTCAGTAAACACCCGTTAGACTTCGGGCGAGTCAAGGGGGTAGAACACCACATCCCCACGGGAGACCATCCTCCTATAAAAGAGAGGTATCGACCCGTACCCCCTGCCCACTACCAACACGCCAAGGGTATGCTTAGAGACATGAAGGAGGCTGGGGTGATCAGGGATAGCTGTAGCCCCTGGGCAGCTCCACTAGTCTTAGTCCGAAAGAAAGACAACACCATGAGGATGTGTGTAGATTACCGGAAAATCAATCGTATCACACACAAGGATGCGTACCCCTTACCAAGGATAGAGGAGTCATTGGCTGCTTTAAGATCTGCTAACTTCTTCTCTACCTTGGATCTCACTAGCGGGTACTGGCAGGTTCCTGTAGCAGAGGCGGACCGGGAGAAGACCGCATTCACCACCCCGATGGGACTTAGCGAGTTCACCTGCATGCCGTTCGGACTCTGCAACGCACCGGGAACCTTCCAACGACTAATGGAGTGTTGTCTGGGCCACAGAAACTTCGAGACGGTCCTGTTGTACCTGGACGATGTCATCGTATATTCCAAGACGTATGAGGACCACCTGAAACACCTGGCGGAAGTGTTCGAAGCTCTGGCAAGTTACGGCCTAAAGGTGAAACCCTCCAAGTGTCACCTCCTGAAACCAAAGGTGCAGTACCTGGGACACGTGGTGAGCGCTGACGGAGTGGCTCCCGACCCTGATAAGATCACCGCAATTAAGGAATGGCCAAGCCCCTCCAGCGTAAAAGAAGTGCGGCAGTTCCTCGGGTTGGTAGGCTACTACCGAAGGTTTATTCCCGGTTTCACCAAAAAGGCAGCACCTATGCAGGACCTCCTGATAGGCCAGTCCCGGAAGGCCAAGAACCAGAAGCCGCCCTTCAAATGGGAGGAGCTGGAAGAAGAGTCCTTCCGCCAGCTGAAGATGGCCCTCACGGGGGACGAAATCCTGGCGTACCCGGATTATAGCCAGCCCTTTATCCTCTACACCGACGCCAGTAACATCGGGCTAGGAGCCGTACTGTCCCAGATCCAGCAGGGGAAGGAACGAGTAATCGCCTACGCCAGCCGAAAACTGCGACCCACCGAAAGGAACCCCGAGAATTACAGCTCATTTAAGCTAGAGTTCCTGGCCGTAGTATGGGCAGTCACCGAGCGCTTTAAGCATTACCTCGCTTCTTCCCGGTTCACCGTGTACACGGATAACAACCCGTTGACACACCTGGACACGGCAAGACTCGGTGCCCTGGAGCAGAGGTGGATGGCCCGTCTGTCCAACTACGAGTTCACAATCAAATACAGGGCAGGACGCTCCAATACCAACGCGGACGCCCTGTCCAGGATGCCCAACCTGCCGGACGGAGGAGAAGATCCGGAGGGACTGGAAGAAGTTGAACTCCCTGCGTTCCACCGTCATGGGACTATCCAGTATTCCCACCGGGTAAGGAGTAAGCAGGCTGCTACGTTGAACCCCTTACCCCACTACAACTGGGCGGAAACGCAAGACAGCGACCCTGCCGTCCGACTGGTGAAGGAGATGCTGACTCGGCCGGAGGCTCGCCTTGAACCAGACGCTCCGGAGGAAGCCAAACAACTATGGGCAGAGAAGAGTCGACTGTTCCTTTACAAAGGGAAGTTGTGCCGCAGAATGGTTAACTCCCGGACACATGAATTACTCTGGCAAGTAGTGGTGCCACGAAGAGACGCAGCCATGGTGATGGAGGCATACCACGACGGAGCTGGACACTTCGGGTGGAAGAAGCTGGAGTTCCTGCTGCGCGAGCGGTTCCACTGGGTAGGCATGAGGGGAACCATCGAGAAGTGGTGCAGAAACTGTGGCCCGTGCAACCTGAGAAGGAAGGACCGTGCCAGCCAGAAGACTCCCCTGCAGTCCATCGTCACCCGGCAACCGTTGGAACTGGTAGCCTTGGATCATGTAAAACTGACCCCAAGCAGAAGTGGCTACGTCTACGCGTTAACCATCGTGGATCATTACTCCCGGTTTCTGGTTGTCGTCCCCGTCAAGGACTTAACGGCTCAAACAGCAGCTAGAGCCTTCCAGCAGCACTTTTGCCGTCCACACGGGTACCCGGACCAAGTGCTGACGGACCAGGGACCTGCCTTTGAAGCGGAGGTCTTCCAGGAATTCTGCAATCTGTATGGTTGCCGGAAGATAAGGACGACACCCTACCATCCGCAAACTAATGGACTTTGTGAGAAAATGAACCAGGTGGTAATGGATCTTCTAAAAACGTTGCCCCTGGAAGAACGCAGTCTGTGGCCTGAGAAGTTGCCCGATCTGGTGGACCTATACAACCACATCCCGGTAGGTTCCACCAACTGTACCCCGGCTTACCTAATGAGGGCAAGACCTGGTAAGTTACCTGTTGACCTGGAAATGGGAGTCCTGACACCCGAGGACACTTCACCAGAAACAGACTGGGACACAGAGA
The DNA here is from genome assembly GCF_046119375.1 of Phyllobates terribilis. NCBI lineage: Eukaryota > Metazoa > Chordata > Amphibia > Anura > Dendrobatidae > Phyllobates > Phyllobates terribilis. The sequence goes on along the minus strand of NW_027362807.1, from coordinate 5,488,412 downwards.
GGCAGCAGCAGTACCGGAGAGTACAGGAGAGCGTGGAGCGAAGTCTCTGTCAGGCTAGGGAAAGACAAGAGAAAACTTACAACCAGTATGCTCCCGCTGTTCCCCTGGTACCCGGAGAGCAGGTCTTGAAGAGGAAGAGACGGCTCCACAAGTTGGACGACCAGTGGGAGAAGGACCCGTACACCGTACTGCCCTCAAGCCACGAGAACCCGAAGGTTTGTACCATCAGTAAAGACGGAGGGGAAACCACAGCCGTTGTATCCCGGGACCACCTGAAGAAGTGTCCCGAACAACTGAGGAACCCTGAAGAGGAACAAGAAGACCATCGACCCGTAGAGGAAAGGGAAGATATGGTTAGTACTGTGCTCGGGGACTTCCCTCGGTCTTGGACTCAAGTCAATGGTGCAGTTGTGGTACCCGTACTCACCTTCCTCCAACCAGCATCCCAAGCACCTACGGAGCAACAGGTAGAGCTGGAAGAACAGCCGGTCCAGGAGGCAGAAGACTCCACACAAGCAGAACAGGAGGATCAACCCTCTGCTTATAGTGAGCCTGCCGTACCCCTAGTGAGACAAAGAGCCGGTAGACAGCTGCCCAGTTTACCCTTGACAGCTCCTACACCCTGTAGTTCAGGGCCAGACAGTCAGCTCCGTAGGTCCACTAGGGCCACTAGAGGCCAGTTACCCGCACGCAGGAGGATTTGAAGTGTATAAATTGTTTTATTTATGTTTATCTGTGTATTGTTGCTTGTGTATAATTTTGTGTTTCCAGTTATTTTTAGGAATCCTTGGTGGATTTACCGGGAATCCTTGTACATAGTTGGAGCGTAACCCAGGATGGACTAAAGACTGTTAAGGACTCGGGTTAGGACAAACCCCTACCTGGTTACGTCTCCCTGTTTTGGTGAAATGGACACCTTGCTTTTCTTCAAAGACTGCACCCGGTTACGGACATGCCGTAACCATCTTTATATGTTTTTCTTATTGTATTATTATTGTTTTTATCTTGTTATGTTTTTCTAAAATATGTTTAGTCCCGGAGTACTAAATTTCACTAGGGGGGAATGTGACACCCCAGGGGTCTGGTTGCCACAGTGATAGAGATGTTATGTCTGAGAGCAGGTGGGAGGTCCTTTGGTCAGGGATCCGTGCATGCCACACCTCCTGCCCAGTCTTGGGAGGGGAAGGACTTCCCCTGTAAAAACCCTGGGCTGAGGCAGGGTTAGTCAGTCAAGGAGAGTAGAGACAAGAAACAGCAGAAGCAATACTACTACGAGTCAGGGGCTGGCAGCTGCAGAGCTCGCCCTGACTGAGAAGCTTTCTTACCGGACCCGGCGTCCGAGGCTGTGGGGACTAACTCTTACCCAGCAGCTGAAGCCGACCGGCAGGGGATTTCAGGTCCTCAGGCCCAGAAACCCGAAGGCACGGTCACACGCGTGGGACCAGCACCGCCATCGTGGAGCGGAAGCCATTAGAAGGCCCCAAGTCACCGGCCATACGGGTGAGCACCACACGGTACACTCAGGGACGTGGGCTACTTATACCCGCTTCTAGCAAGGTAGCCAGAAGAGTACAGTCAGTTTGGGAGGCCTACAACTCCGCCTGGCCAGGGGAGATCCCATCTGCTCAAGGACTGACCAGGCCCCGTTCACTAGCAAGTACTCCGGGAGGGTCTATCGTTGTTACCAGTAAAGACCCTGAATTACACCGCACCGTCTCTGAGTGGTTCCTGCTACCCCCATCATCCACATCTGCTGCCCTGAGGCCATACCCCTCCCGTTGGGGGTTATACCATCTATGCTGCACCATCCATCCACCGGCCTCAGCGGACTGTCCTGCAGCGGCGGCTCCATAGCTGCATTCAACGGGTGGCGTAGTCGTCCTACATCTACCGCTGTTACATCGCCGCTCAGTTTGACTCCCTGGGCACGGACCGGGTCACCGCCACGAGACTACAACCCTCAAGAGATCCGGCTCCGGGTAAGCTCCCGCGTGCGCAACGCAGCGCGACACAGGCCCAGGGGCGCGTCACAAAGAAAAAACAACAAATAACATCAGCTGAGAACACACTTAGGGGTGTACTCACTTTTGTTGCCAGCGGTTTAGACATTAATGGCTGTGTGTTGAGTTATTTTGCAGGCACACCAAATTTACAGTTAAACAAGCTGTACACTGACTACTGTACATTGTATCAAAGTGTCGCATCTTCAGTGTTGTCCCATCAAAAATATATATATGTATTCCGGCCCATTTTTGGAGTTTTGTGTGAAATTATGTCCAATTTGCCTTTTTTTCTCAGTTTTTTTGTGTTGTTCCAATAAACACAAAGGAAATAAACATGCATGTAATAAAACATGTGTAATTTTCTGAAACAATTTCAAGGGTGCCAGCACTTTCCGCCATGACTGTATATGCAGGTAGAGTCCTTAACCCCTTTACAACCCAAAGTGGTTTGCACGTTAATGAGAAGGCCAATTTTTACAATTCTGACCACTGTCACTTTATGAGGTAATTACTCTGGAACGCTTCAACGGATCCCCCTGGTTCTGAGAATATGTTTTCATGACATATTGTACTTTATGATTGTGGTAAAATTTCTTCGATATCACTTGTGTTTATTTGTGAAAAAAACAGATATTTGGCGAAAATTTTGAAAATTTTGCAATTTTCAAAATTTGAATTTTTATGCCCTTAAATCGGAGAGATATGTCACACAAAAAAAGTTAATAAATAACATTTCCCATATGTCTACTTTACATCAGCACAATTTTGGAACCAAATTTATTTTTATTAGGGAGCTATAAGGGTTAAAATTGACCAGCGGTTTCTCATTTTTTCCAACAAAATTTACAAAACCATTTTATTAGGGACCGCATCACATTTGAAGTCACTTTGAGGGGTCTTTATGACTGAAAATACCCAAAAGTGACACCATTCTTAAAACTGCACCCCTCAGTGAATCGGGTCATCATGGCAACATCCGGGAAGCCGCGGCACACATTGCTGGACGCCGGCAGGAGAGGTGACTATCCCGATCACCTCCCCTTGCCCCCGCAATGCTGCAAACGACTTCGATCGCAGCATTGCGGGGGTTAATGTGCGGGACCTCTCCCAGCACATAGCACCGGGTGTCAGCTGTGACAATCAGTTGACACCCGGCGGCGATCACGCCCGCACAGCCTGTGTGCGCGATCGCAAAGATGTACTAATACGTATCAGGCTCTTAAGTCCCAGGGCGCAGATACGTATCAGTACGTCTTGGGCTTTAAAGAAGTTAAAATTATGTGAAAATGGGAAAAGTCACAAAACTTTGCAACTTTTCAAGAGCTTTATGGCAGTTTTCTGGCAAAAACACTGGTGAATCGGGTTCATAATCTCTAATCCTTTCAGCTCCCTTTAATTAGACTACTTTCAACAAACTAATTATAAGTATTGGGTCTGTTTTTTTTTTAATGCTTTTAAAATAATTGTAAATATTTTCAATCCCCTTTTGTTATAAGGATTTCCCAAAAATTAGCTAATCATAGGTTGTCCTGCATTCGTGACAGTGATTGACTGCGCGGTCACTTGGAAGTTTACATTGGCATCACTACAGGGCCGGTAAAGAAGGACTGTCAGGGACCACCAGACTGTGGTAAAATGCGCCAACTAATTCATAATTCATTTATTTCTCACACAATATACTAAGTTAGTGTAAGTCTACAAAAAAGCAACAAAACTTGGTGCTAAAAAAATTGAGCATAACTTTTTGAAAAATGAGCCAGGTTATGCCAAATCTTACATATTTTGTGACTTTGTGATCAGTTATCAACACAAATATTTTACTCAAATTACCAGATTGATGGATAAGAATTGGGACTTTTCCCTAAATCTCTCCAAAACATCACCGCTTATAGAAGACCACCCTCATATCCAGATCAGATTTTCTGTGAGAGATGCCCAGATTCACAATATAGTATGCATACTGGCCATCTATGAGAAGTCCACCCCAATGGAAGTCCAGTTATTAAAGGAGATATTACTGTTTATATAAGGGGCAGACAATGACAGTGAAGGGCCCTTAATCAGGACTTCTGATCTGGGCCCCCCACCCTCCATCAGGCACCACCTACATATACATTTCCATGTATATTTATATTAGGCACACATATAAAATTTGCACATGCTAATACTCTATACACATTTTAACGTATGCATATACATAGTGCACACAAACATAAATTACGGACATACACATAAGATGCACATACACAGTATAGAGTCCCAGTAGTCCTCATAGTTTTAAGCATGGACCCTGGCAAATTGTACACGGACTTTTATTGTTCATGGGCTTTAAGGGAGAGAGGCTTCCTTTGTGGAGGACATTCATGAATGCCATTCATTTGCAGTGTACACCGTGTCGTGTCATGGAAAACACTCGCCCTAGTTTGGCTTTCTACTTCTTCAGCTAATAGCAATGAATTTGCCTGTCGATTTTCTTCTCATCAGAAGATGCTTTTGTTTAGATGTTAACTTCCATCTGACTGATAAGAAAAGCTTTGCTGATCTTCTTGTAGACTTCACATTTTTTGTAAAGAAATTATTTTCTTTCTCAGAAATGTCTTGTGACATTTCTCTTCTATGTGGTGCCACTTACCATTCTCATCAGAGGACGCTTTTGTTTAGGTGTTAACTTCCATAGTCGGCCTGGACGTCTCTGTAAGATGGTTGCAGTTCCATCTTTGTTATAGTTTTGCATCACTTTTGCTACAGTATTCTGACTGATAAGTAAAGTTTTGCTGATCTTCTTGTAGACTTCACATTTATTGCAAAGAAATTATTTTCTTTCTCAGGTTTTGTGACATTTCCCTTCTATGTGGTGCCATTGCTGATAGCATGAAATGGGAAGGAGTTTTCTTTATTAAGTAACTTCCTTTTACAGACACCTGTCTGCTGGACATCTGTTTAATGAATAATTACACTTACCTGTGGTTCAGTTCTTGTTAATTAGAATTTTGTTGTCTAAACTTAGCTTTTCTCTTAAGACTGTTACTGGGATGTTCTCATTTTTGAAACATGATCTTGAATGAGTTTGTTAAGAAAATTACTTTTTTGGGGTCTGCAAAATACCAAATCTTGTTTGCATTCAATGGCTCAAATTTGCGAGAGTATTTTGTAGTATGGTATCCCATATAAAATGATGATTCTGAAAGGAAACTACAGGTTTGCTGACAAATCTATTTGGTGTACTGATTTATGCTAAACACTGTATATATATATAAACCTTATAAGTTTGGTATCACAGTAATCGTACTACTGACTCTGAATCATTTTGTCAGTTTGTTTTTACAACACAATACACACTGTAAAATGAAGGAACCCAAACCTGGCATTTTTTCTCATTTTTCAACACATTATATGATAAAATGAATGGTGTTGTTCAAAACTACAACACTAAGCGTCAGCACACTGTGATTTGCTGATCTGTAAGATGCGTTCTTTGTGCTGTGAAAATACACAGCTGTGATATCTCACCAAATATTCATAGTGGGAGCTTAAAATTATGTTTTTCTGCCATGATTAAGGATGGTTTGGATGTATGAAACATGTTGGCCTTTTATTTTTATCTTTGTGGAATTAAGGCTGCATGAACCAGTCACCAACCATTATCTGTATATGTACAAATATTAAGTGCTACTGAGTGCTGTAGGAAAAACTTAGAATAGTGAGGTGATTTGATAGTCCTGCCACAAATAATCTGTTTCTATTGCACACTTAAAATCTCTGATAGTGGGAATGAACCTGATTGCCTGCAGTAGTGCACTCCTGAGAGCTGGTGCAGCAGAGAAAATGTCTTGGACATGAGAGTGGGAGGTCCTGATTATGGAGGATGTTAATCTTAGCTCATTGGAGTGTAGATATGGTAGAGATGCAGGACTGTGCAGCAGTGTGGAGAGGTTTGTGGATGAGTGTAATGACTGGTACAGGGTGGAGGCACCAGTGTAACTGCTGGACAGAAATATGAGACTGACTGCTGCATTAAGGATAATGAGAAATACATTTAGTGAGAAGAAGAGCAATTAGTGAGTTACAAGTATTTGTGAATTCAAGACAAAAAGGAATCAGAGCAACAGTAACAGATTTTACTTTTTTTTAATTAATAATGGGATGAATAAAATCGTGAACATTATCAAAAGACTAAATCAAAGCCAGGAAGATAGCCGAGGTCAGATACCAGGTGATCAGTAAATGACAAGTCAGACGAGCAGTATGAATACCGCGGAGCCTGATGACAGAGGCGTTACTGAAACTTGTCCAGGTTGACCAGTCAGAAGGCCACAGGTAGATGGTGAAGGTCCTTCTATACAGCTCCAGCAGTGATGGTGGATCTGCTGGACTTCAGGGCGCTGGATGCTTAGGTGTCCCGTCTTTTAGATGGTTTTAGGGCAACAGTGACAGCATGCAAATGCACGAGCAGCCCTGGATAATCCACGCAGGCAGGATGATAAGATCCGGCGGAAGATGGAACCTATGAGAAGAGAAATAAATATAATGTAAGTGATGGGACTCCATATTACATGATAATGCTGTGCAGTCACTGTGGCCGGACGGCAGAGGAATATTATCATACAGAGGTCAGGGGTCATTGTCAGCAATCATACATGTGACAATCCCATCACTGACAGATGACATCTACTCCACATGAATTATTCTCACTGACATCACACAACATGGAGTTGATTCTCACACTTACCTCGTCTCTTTTTCCCATTTTTTCCATTTTCTGAGTTTTGTTGCTCCATACTCAGATTTATTGCCGATTTTCTTTCTTCATGAGATGGAAATTCTGATGAAAAATTAAAAAAAAAAATCAGTAACAATATATTCTTATAGGATCTGCTTTGTCATAATATGGATAACATAAGAGACCTATAGTATTGTATAAAAACCATGTGGGAATATTTGAGCCTTGAAGTCAACATTCACATTGTTGGTGCTGTAGACATGTACATACCTGGCAATGGGGACGAGGGTGGCAAGATGGTAACAGCATCGTCTGTATTACATACAGGAACAGATACTTTCTGCCTGTTTGAAGAAGAAAAACATGTAAATCTCAAGTAAACTCCGTATAAAAGGGGTTGTCTCACTAGAAGAACACCGACTATAAGGCCTAGTAGGACATATGACTGTCATAGTGGGGAAGGTCTTCTGCTCAAGACTACCTTTTATAGAGAGCTGAGAGGAAAACAACTACCAAGAATGGCCGGCATTTCATACTACATCTCTCCTACAGTGAGGGCAGCACTAAAAGTGCATGACCGGCCACAATTATGGGCTGTTATCTCCAACAATTCCGAAAGCTGAAAGCACAATGACCCATAACCATGGGGCGGTGGATGCTGCATTTGATATTATGGTATTTATGTCCTATATGTGGTGTTGCGCACATATATCAGCCTGGAGCTCCCAGTAATGACCCCATAATCTACTCACATTTCTGAGATGTTTGTGTTGGATTCTGGTGTACACTCTGGAGGGGCCTTGGGATCCTCGTTGTTCACCATCCCGTTAGTGGTGGTAGAGTGCTAAATGTGGATAACAATAAGTTATTAAATATATATACTTTTTAATTTTGTAGATCCTTTTTTGTACATATTTTGGATTTATCGATCACATACTTACTTTAGAAAGCCTCTCAGAAGATGATGATGCAAATATTCGGAAGATAAAGTTCTCATCGTCCTCACTTGTGCCCTCCTTATCCCCTGAGATCAGATGGTTGTTTTCATCAGAGTGATCTACAAGACATAGGTAAGGAAGGATTGTTAGAGGGTGTCAGTATAACACAGTCGCTATATCTCACTAGGTTACTAGATGATACAACGTAATATACAGAATACATGAAAAAAAACTCCTGTACAAAATTAGGGATATAGGGATACAGTACAAACCCATGGTCAACATAGCTGAGATCCATGAAACATGGATAACATAGTAGACCAGAAAAACCATGTGGAAATATTTGAGCCTTGAAGTCAACATTCACATTGTTGGTGCTGTACACATGTACATACCTGGCAATGGGGACGAGGGTGGCAAGATGGTAACAGCATCGTCTGTATTACATACAGGAACAGATTCTTTCTGCCTGTTTGAAGAAGAAAAACATGTAAATCGTAAGTAAACACAGTATAAAATGGGTTGTCTCACTATAAGAACACTGAGTATAAGGCCTAATAGGACATATGACTGTCATAATGGGGAAGGTTTTCTGCTCCAAACTACCTTCCATGGATCAGAACACAACTACCAAGAATGTCTGGCAAGTAATACTACAGCTCTCCTACAGAGTAGGCAGTGCTAAAAATGCATGACCTGCCACAATTATGGGCTGTTATCTTCTGCATTTTCTGAAGCCAAAAGTACAATGACCGTTAACCATGAAGCGGTGAATGCTGCATTTGATATTCTGTTATTTATGTCCTATATTTGGTGTTGTGTACATAGATCAGCCTGGAACTCCCAGTAATGACCCTTTCTAATCTACTCACATTTCTGAGATGTTTATGTTGGTTTCTTGTGTATACTCTGGAGGGGCATTGGGATCCTCATTGTTCACCATCCTGGTAGCGATGGTACAGACCTAAATACGGATAAAAATAAGATATAAAATATTTTTTTTATGTACTTTTAGAGTTTTTTTTATTTTTTTTTACATATTTTGGATTTATTAATCACATACTTACTTTACAAAGCTTTTCAGAAGATGACGTAAAATTTTGGAAGTCAAGGCTCTCATTGTTCTCACTTGTGCCTTCCTCATCCTTTGAGACCAGATGTTTGTTTATATCAGAATGATCTACAAGAAATAGGTAATGAAGTATTATTAGAGGTTGTCAGTATAACACAGTCACTATTTATCACTAATATTAATGGGAACAGATTATCACATATTAGGGAAGATGAGACAAACAGTCGCTTAGTCTAGATGACGTCTCCTTCTACTTACTGATAAATAAGCTGGTGTCTGCGTCTGAAACAAGCTGAGGAACATACTCCAGCTCCTGGCTCAGAATGTTGTCAAAGTCCAAGTCACTCAGGAATGGATGAACCTTGATCTCAAATGCTCCTCCTAGAAAAAGAAAAACAAAAGTGATGCGAACATAGTCAGGGATGGCTCCATATCTGAACAGTTTATCATATTCTGAACTAATGACAAAACTGAGCCGACATGAAGGAAATAAACTGAAAGTCTTAGTGTGGAGAACTAGAAATACAGTAGATGAGCTGATAGAGAAATGCTGATCTTCATGGACATGAGCGATATGTCCTTGGTCTAATAAGGGAATATTAATACTAGTATATCTGTTACCTGTCCCAAGTCTACGCACAGGATTTCTTCTGAGCAGCTCAGTGATGAGATTCTGAGCATCCAGGGGTGGAGCGCGATCACAATTCCAAATTAGTTCTCCTGTTACATAGAAAATTACAGAAAATAAAACCTCTTTACTGGACTGTAACATAAAGCAAAGGAAATAACTAAACAAATGTAACCAATCAACGCAATGATCGGATTATTCTACTCACCAATGACAACCCTTTTATAAAGCTCAGTGAGGGAATCAGCATCAAATGGTACACATCCCAGCAGGAATTTATACAGGATGATCCCCAATGACCACCAGTCAACAGGTCTTCCATAGCCTTCTTTCAGGATGATCTCTGGGGCTATGTAACAAGGGGTGCCACAGAACTGGAAACCAACAGAACATAGAGATGAGAATCGATGAAACAATTATTATGACAAGATATCATCGTTAAAACACAATGCAGAAGATAAAATATTAGTGGAAAAGTTCTCTAGAAAGGAAGATCGTAGAGAAGAGACAATAGTGTGATGAGATTTGCAAATAACAAGCTAAGTTCTTGTAGGTGATGCTGACCTCACGGTCCTGGAACTCTCTGGAGATGTCCACTGCTAATTCCTTGTAGGTGTTGGTTTTCGGTATCATTAGACCAACTTTAGAAATCCCAAAATCGGTAACTTTAATATGTCCAGTAGATGTAATCAGGAGGCTGCAAAAGAGAAGATGGTTTTAGCCTCACAGACTGAATGATAATAAATGACAACTTTCCCCACTTTATTATACTACGGGGGCACTTACTTATCCGGCTTCAGGTCTCTGTGCACCACACCGTAACTATGCAGGTATTCCACGGCAAGTACCGCCTCTGCAAAGTACAAGCGGGCCATGGGGACAGAGAAAGGACCCCTGGTGCTTAGAAGGGTCCCACAGTCTCCACCTATAGAAGAAAGGAAATATGACCGGTGAGGGGTTTATACAGAAGATAACCATGATATACCACGAGCAGATAACCATGATGTATAATGAGCAGTGAGCGGAAACATCCTGGGGAGATCACACAGATAGTGGCGTACATAGAAATCACAAGACCCCATATCAAAAGTTGTAATTGCCCCCCACCCTAAAAAGTAAAAAAGAAATATATTTATATCCCTGTTGAAGCAGCTTGGTGTTCTCACCAGCAATACAACTTTTATGGCCATTTTAGAGTATGATGCTCCCAAAAATGCCCACACCCACACTCAATGAGTATGGTATCCCCACAGTGAATCCTCCTAAGGAGGCCACCACTTAGAAGGAGGCCAGCCACAACCCCCTACTCGGTGTGATGGCACCCACAGCAACCCTCCCACTCAGGATAATGGTTCCCACAGTCCCTCACACGATATAATGGTCCGCATAACTCCCCACTCAGTATGATGTCCCCACACAGAATGGGGGCCTCCATATAGAGTGAGGACCCCCACAGCACCCCACTTAATATGATGACCTCCACTCAGCATTCACAGTCCCCCCATATCTAGTCATACGGCCCCCTTTCAGTATTTTGGCCCCTACTAGCCACCTACTCAGTATTTTTGCCCCCACCAGCCCCACCTCCTTGAAGAAGCAAATACCGCTGAAATTGTGATGACAGCTGGAGGGATGCTGCCCACTGCCGAGCGTCGACAGACCCCCTCCGACTGATGAGCCCCATAGCGCCCCTGCACCAAGATCAATGAATTTACGAGCATCTTGGTAATAGATAACCTATAGTAAATGCTCTGTGGGGATGTAACCAACAATGTCCTAATGATATGAGCAGTGATAAGATGAAAGCAGACATGGGCTGAATATAATACAATAGATGTGTCTTACCTCCTACATACTCCATGACCATACACAGGTGAGATCTAGTTGGAAAGGAGCAGAGCATGGAGACCACAAAGGGACAATCAGCAAATGTTAAGATGTCCCTCTCCAGAAAGGCCCATTCCAATCTCTGTGCAGTATTTAGGTTCCGCTTAGCCATTTTCTTCATAGCAAAGGTCTGGTGTGAGTCTTTATGATGCACTAAGTAGACGGCCCTGGAGAGAAGGAGAATCCATCAGTTATAATAAATCCTTATTAATAATCCATCTATAGAAATCATTATATGTTTAATACTGGTATCCAAGGGGTAACATTTCTCCTTGCGGAGAGTGACATGTTAAGCTTGTCAAGGTGAGGAGACCTTTAAGCCTCAATGATCCTCTGGGAAATGTGCAAATTGTCTCTTCAGAGAGGAAGAGAACTAGAACTCTAGTGCCACCTATAGGAAGTAGTAATCCTAAAAGTCAATATCGACCCTTTAACGAGCCTTATCACATGACATGGAATAATAGCCATAACCAAAATCTCAATTTTCGGACACTATGTTTTGGGGTACAAGCACTCATCAGTGCAAAGTGTGAGATATGGTTTGGCTGGGTGAGAGGCATCTGACCGGGATCCAAGCGGTAACGTTTCTCCTTGCGGAAAAAGCCATGTTAAGCATGTCAAGGTGAGGAGACTTTTAAGCTGCAATGCTCTTCTGGGAAATATGCAAATTGTCTCTTTTCAGAGAGGAAGAGAACTAGCACCCTAGTGCCACTAAGGAAGTAGCAATCCTATTTCCCAGAGGAGCATTGCGGCTTAAAAGTCTCCTCATGTCCGCAAGGAGAAACGTCAACCCCTTGGATACCGGTCAGACACCTCTCACCCAGTCAAACCATATCTCACACTTTGCACTGAAGAGGGGCAGTACCCCAGAACACAGTTCCTGCAAATTGAGATTTTGGTTTTGGCTATTATCCTAAGTCATGCGACAAGGATTGTTAAAGGGTCGATATTGACTTTTAGGATTGCTACTTCCTATAGGTGGAGTTCTAGTTTGCTTCCTCTCTGAAGAGACAATTTGCATATGTTTAATACTAGAAGTCTGGCCGCCACTATAAATCCACATCTAGAAATACATAAAATAGCACTACATAGATCACCTATGGGAGGTCCCCACAATGCCACTTCTGCCGGAGCCATCACCCAGGTCACATTATAGATACGAGAATCTATCGAAATTCTCTTTGGGCAGATTCGCTATAACTGACCAAATATAATTTAGTGCAAATAAAATTGGTCCAAAATGAATGTGCTCCAGGGCTCTCTTCTGCTGCTGAGGCCAGTGATTGGGCCCACATGGTCATGGTGGAGGGTGTAGATGTCATTGACGTCAATATGGTGTCACCCTTCATGTGACCATGTGTAGCCAACTTCTCTGATCAGCTTCATAATGGAGCCCCCCCATCAAAACAAAGATCAGAGTGGAGAGCAGAAAAGCTCAGGTGGAGGAGGCAGCATAAGAACAGATGAGGGTCTAGCACAGGCGAATGTAATAATATTATATTATTATATATTATATTATATGTAATTATATTATTTAAATCGCTTTCCTTACAGTTTGATTTGCTACAGATCATATAATTTCCCTATGATAACACTGAATGGCAGAGTGCAGGGGCAGAAGCATTGTCATAGGGAACCCTGAGAAATGTGGATTATGGCAACAGAAATCTCACCCAAAATTTCCACTGCTGATGAGTTTGGAAGTTTCATAGTCGCTCATATGCGGCTTTCTCGCCGGAACCAATGAATCCATCACGCTCTATAAAAGAATAAGAAATAATACTGATTTATTGAAGATGCAGGAAAAAAGTTACAGATGCAAAAACTTCTCCCCCCATATTATGTCCCAGATGATTTACACTGATATGATGTTGGGAGGATACAAACCGGACGCTGGGCAGACCTGGCGCTAGCACCCAGCACACCCAGGCAAGTGCCGGGGCCCTGAGTAGGCGAGGGGCCCACTTGCTGTCGGGCACCCTGGCGCGCTATGGGACCGGTGAGCAGAGGAGAGTGGTGCCAGCGCCAGCTAGTGGGCCTTGCTCCCCCCCCCCGCAATGCTTGCCCAGGACCACGGCCGGCACAATACTTACCTCTCCACAGCTGGTGAGCAGTGAGGTGAGCATTTGATTTTTTTTTTATGTATGGAGGTATGGGGCATTATATGGGGGGAGAAGTGACATCCTGCATGGGGCATTATATGGAGGGGAGGTAGGGACATCCTGCGTGGGGTATTATATGGGGGGGAGAAGTGACATCCTGCATGGGGCATTACATGGGGGGAGTGACATCCTGCATGGGGCATTATATGGGGTGAGAGGTGACATCCTACATTAGGCATTATATGGGGGGGACATCCTGCATGGGGCATTATATAGGGGGGTGACATCCTGCATGGGGTATTATATGAGGGAGAGAAGTGACATCCTGCATGGGTCATTATATGGGGGGGGGGAAAGTGACATCCAGCATAGGGCTTTATATGGGGTGAGAGGTTACATTCTGCATGGGGCATTATATGGGGGGTGACATCCTGCATGGGGCATTATATGGGGGGAGTGACATCCTGCATGGGGTATTATATGGGGGGAGAAGTGACATCCTGCATGGGGCATTATATGGGGTGAGAGGTGACATCCTGCATGGGGCAATATATGGGGTGAGAGGTGACATCCTACATGGGGCCGTATGTGTTGGGGGGACATCCTGCATGGGGCATTATATGGGGATGTGACATCCTGCATGGGGCATTATATGGTGGGTGACATCCTGTATGGGCCATTATGTGGGGTGGGACATCCTGCATGGAGCATTATGTGGGGGGGACATCCTGCATGGGGAATTATATGGGGGGTGACATCCTGCATGGGCCATTATGTGGGGGGGCACAGCCTGCATGGGGCATTATGTGGGGGGCACAGCCTGCATGGGGCATTATGTGGGAGGGACATTCTGCATGGGGAATTATATGGGGGGTGACATCCTGCATGGGCCATTATGTGGGGGGGCACAGCCTGCATGGGGCATTATGTGTGGGGTCACAGCCTGCATGGGGCATTATATGGGGGCACAGCCTGCGTGGAGCATTTTATGGGGTCCATTATTCTATATGGAGCAATATATGGAGCTCATAATACGGTATAGAGGACTATGTGGTGCCATTATACTGTGTGGAGGACATTACTGTCCGTTCTGCACTGTGAGCTGTGAGGATTCGCCGCTTTCTGAGTTATTGTGGAATTTACAATAGATATCGCTCATGTAATGTAAGAAGTGAAATCTTCGGGCTTGTACTATATATATATATATATATATATATATATATTTATCTGCGGTATCTGTGCATCATGAATCGTGGTATGTGTTAAAGGGGCCACTGAGACTCTTTCGCCCAGGGCCCACGAAATCCTGGAGCCGCCCTGCAGCGGTCATCATACATTACTATAACATTCTGGATAATGTGGGAGATCACACAGAGGAGGACTTACAGGTAATCTGTCACCAGGTGTTTGCTATGTATTCTGAAAGCACCATGATGTAGGGGCAGAGACCCTGATTCCAGTGATGTGTTACTTACTAGGCTGTGTGTGGCTGTTTCAATAAAATCAGTAGATTATCACTAGAAGACTATCTGTCTAGCCAGGTAGTCCTATTGCTCTGTACCCCTGCCTCCACCACTGATTAGCAGCTTTCTGCCTATGCACAGTGTACACAGAAAGCTGCCAATCAATGGTGTGGGCGGGGTTATACAAGATTCAGCATTCAGAGCTCTGCAGCAGAAAAAAATAGTGATTTTATCACAACTGCTCCACCGAGTAAAGTAATCAACACATGGAATCAGGGTCTCTGTCCCTGCATCATGCTTCTCTCAGACCAAATAGCATAAACCTGGTGACAGATTCCCTGTAATTCAAATGTAATTAACACCATAGGGTCATCTACACTTAGAATAGAGACGTCCCATGGTTGTATGGGGGATAATACTGGACGAGTCATTCACACCCCATGATCTGATGACACACACGCATCCCCCTCTATGATACTTACGGATTCTTGGATCTCCGGGATCTCACTAATTCCATTGTTAGGATTCGACAGCTCAGTTGTTTCTAAAATAATGATGAAGAAATGAAATGTATTAGAGGATATTATTCCTACATAGATAATACAGCAATATAACGGAGAAATGACAAGATGTCTGTAAATGGGATTAATACTCGTTATATGGGGATTCTAAATATGAGAATATACGGGGAATCCATAGATAAATGTAATGTAAATGATGGAGGAACCCCTTCATAAATAACAAAAGACTGACCATCACTTCCGAAAAGAAAATGGGTGTGAACAGGTGCATACTAAGAGTAGCCATCCAAATATATAACTAACAAAGTTGCACTCTGTAACGCTATAGCATGTAAACATGAAATAAATGAAATTTGAATTGCATTACTGCTGTAGAAAATAGGATAAAAGGAAGATACTTAGTGCATAATTTGGCCAATTCATGCATGGCCAGCAGCCACGGCAAGGCGACCTTCTTTTTCTGGGTGCATGCCAAGTAGCCACGGCAAGGTGACCTTTTTTTTTGCTGGGTGCATGCCCAGCAGTCACGGCAAGACGACCTTCTTTTGCTGGGTGCATGCCCAGCAGTCACGACAAGGCGACCTTCTTTTGCTGGGTGCATGCCCAGCAGTCACGACAAGGCAACCTTCTTTTGCTGGGTGCATGCCTAGCAGCCACGGCAAGGCGACCTTCTTTTGCTCGGTGCATGCCCAGCAGTCACGGCAAGGCGACCTTTTTGCTGGGAACCTATCTCCACCCATCAGCCCAGGGTGGTTTTAATTACAACAGGATCCTACCTACCCATATAAATGTAGGCTTCAGCCTAGGAGAGGATTCACATTAGGAGAGGATTCCAACAAAAAGATCGCCTTGTCATTGACTGCTGGGCATTCATGAATTGGCCAAATTATGTGCTCAGTATCTTAGTTTTTTCCCATTTTCTAGAGCAGTAATGCAATTTAAATTTAATTTATTTCATGTTACTTGCTATAGCACTGCAGAATGGACCCTCCATCACATGAATGAGGAACCCCCCACCCACGCTGCACATATGAGTGATGGTAAGAGAGCTGAAACATAGGAGAGATTTGCAAATTAGCCTGAAAGTGCACTGGGGGCGTGTCACTGCACTTGGATTTCTTCTTTCACGCCCCCAGCGCACTTCCATTCTGATTTGTATATGGTGTCTACTTTACATTTCTCCTGACTGGCACATTGGATTTCTACAAACAATTATTATTAGGGGACAATGGCCTATACCGTCACACCACTACTTCTATATGTAACAATGTGCTGCCAGGTTCCCATTACACAGAGTAGAGAGTAAATCTAACATTATCCTCCGTCCTCTGTAATATCTGGACATTCCTTGTAGAAGGTCGGGTGATCGCTCACCTGTAATCAGATCGCTGTTCAGCTCCGGCTGACTCCTATTAGGGTCAGGGATTTTCGGGGTCACATTTTGCCCATATTTGGCGTCGCCTCCTGTTGTTTCCTGATAGATATAATATATATAATTAATATGTGGAAGATTTCACTAAATCACCAAATACATAAATCATGAAGGACTAAACCAACATTTACAGATGCACCAATTGTAACGATACAAATCCCGCGCCATCTTCAGACCTTTTCTCAGAAAGTCTCCTCAGATACGGTGGATTAAGATACGTCTATTAATATTGATCCTTACCGGGCGTTCCAATGAGCGTTCTAGTATAGACAGGACTTTTTCGGCCAGTTCTTTAAAGACAGCCAAATCTTCAGTCTGAGATCTTTCTTCAGCCTATAAAGAAGGAAAAATGGAAAGGAGAATTTTGAGATGAGAGCGGTCAGAATGGAGGCGGAAATTGTATGTGACATCGGTTCTCTGTCTGCAGATACAATGACTACATACTGTATTTGGGGACTCGTTGTGTTTTACCGTATTTTTTGGACTATAAGATGCCTTTTTTTCCAAAATTTTTGACCTCCCTTCTAACACTCTCGCACCCCTCCAATCTATCCTAAACTCTGCTGTCTGACTAATCCACCTGTCCCCCCGCTATTCCCTGGCTTCTCCCCTCGCTCCGCCAATCCCTTCACTGGCTCCTCATTACCCAGAGACTCCAGTTTAAGACCCTAACCTTGGCATGCAAAGCCACCCATAACCTGTCTCCTCCATATATCTGTGACCTAGTCTCCCGGTAGTTACCTGCACGCAACCTCCGATCCTCACAAGATCTTCTTCTCTACTCCCCTCTTATCTCCTCTTCCCACAATCGCATACAAGATTTCTCCCGTGCATCCCCCCTACTCTGGAACTCTCCACCCCAGCATATCAGACAGATTATTAATAATAATAATTGTCTGAATGTAGCTTACCAGGGGGGTGGCTGTGGTGGAGTGAGGTCACAGGAGGTAGGGTCACTGCTGTAGGAAGCCGGCAGTAGAAGTGGGGCGCTGCTGCGGGCCCCGAGCTGGGAGGAGCGGGGCATCCAGGAGGTCCGAGTCTGCGGGCCCTGGGCTTCAAGGAAATGTTAGCGGTGATTTAGGAGGGGAGTCCCCGCTCTGCCCATTGATTTTCTGGCGGTGGGCTTCAGGCAAATGGCCGCTGGAGGCAGTGCATGTGCAGATTTAGATCTCGGCTCAATGACGAACTGAGATCTCAATTTGCGTATTGGCCATCTCCAGCAGCCTACTTCTTGAAGCCCACTGCAGAGAAATCAATAAGCAGAGCAGGGCCTCCCCTCCTGAATTACCGCTAACATTTCCTTGAAGCCCAGGGCCCGCAGCCTCGCACCTTCTGGACACCCCGCTCCTCCCAGCTTGGGGCCCACAGCAGCGCCCCACTCCTACTGCCGACTTCCTGCAGCAGTGACTCTGCCTCCTGTGACCTCGCTCCACTGCCACCACCCCCCTCAGTAAGAAACCGAAAATTCGGACTATAAAACAGGACTATAAGACAGACCCCCATTTTATTATAATAAATGTTTTTCCTATTTACCTCCCAAAAATTTTTGGTGCGTCTTATGGTCTGCAAAATACGATATATTAGAAGAAAAAGCTTCTATCCCTCCATTATTATCTATTAATATTGAGATGTTCTGTGCAGAGTGTCCGCCACTTACCTGGTGTAGTAATGTCTTGATGTTCTGAAGTAAATCCGTCAGATAGTCTGACGTTAGACGACGTTGTCGGTGTTTGGTCAGGCAATCCTTTACTAGCTCCATCACCAGCCGGTGAGTGAAGCTGAGGACGCCATCGGGTGGTAGAAGCACACTGTTAGGACGATTGATCATAAGGATCAACAATAGTGCTTTTACCTGAGGAATGTCCAAAACAATTCCAGCCATAGTGAAAAACTGCAAGTGCTATCAGTCACTATAGAGCCAAGAAAGGCACGGGTGAGCCTATGTGCATTGTATATATAGCGACTGTGAGCAGTGATGTCACCATCACCTGTGATGTCATCACGGAATCTTATGATAGAATCTTCACGGAGCAGCTCTGCGCAAATAGAATGCGGCCTGGTAATATATAAAGTGAAAACACCATACAATTAACTACCCATGTTATCATGGCCGTTCTATTTTATATCCAATTAGAACACAACCAGGATAAAGGTGTGTTCACAAGTTGGATTTTGGCAGCATTCTTTTTCTACCTCAAAAATCAAAGGAGGCAGGAAAAACGCTGCTTAAAATTCAGGTGTTTTTGCTTGTGTTTTTTTTCCCATTCATTTGAATGGGTGAAAAATGCTGCAAAACCTCTGAAAGACTTGACAAGCTGCAGATTTAAAAAAAATGCAAAAAAAACAGCATGTGAATGAGATTTCAGAAATGTCATTCACTAAGATGGTACTGTAAAACACAGCATTTTTGCTGCAGAAGAAAAAACAGTGAATACACCCTAAAGATATCCTCAGTCATATTATGGGAAATATTGTATATTTCGCATTTATTATCTCACGTGTTTTTCTCCACCATAGAACTTTTAAGGCTGTGTGCCCACTATGCGTTTTTTAGGCGTTTCTGCAGCGTAACTTCCGCCGCGGAAACACAAAAAACGCTTGGTGATAGGTCTGCAATGGTCCCCAATGATAATCCGCATGTGCTGTGCACATGCTGCAGAGATTTCCGATGTGGATTATCATTGCGGAAAAATCCGCAGCTCGTCCTTTAATTCTGCAGAGTCGCTGCGATTTAGCCGCCATTGACTTGCATTGGAACGCATAACATCCGCATGACTACACATACACATGTGGATATTATGCGACTCAATGCGTGGATGGTACCCGGGTCTGGAGATGAAGAGACTCTCCTCCAGACCCGGGTACCATAGTACCTGTAGTTAAAATAGAATTAAAATAAAAAATAAACATATACTTACCTTCTGATGGCCCCTGTCTGCTCCCGGCGGTGCTGCTGGCTCTTCGGCTGCTCGCGGTGGTAAAAGGACCTTCCATGACGCCATTTAGTCATGTGACAGGTCACGCGACCGCTGACATCGGCGGTCGCGTGACCTGTCACATGACTAAATGACGTCATGGAAGGTCCTTTTACAGCACCGTGATCCGCCGAAGACACAGAACGCACCGGAGAAGGAGATCGAGGACCATCGGAAGATGAGTATAATGTTTTTTTTTTATTTTTCACCATTATTATTCTTTTTTTTTATTATTGATGCTGCATTTGCAGTATTGTAACTTGGTCACACTATATAAATCCATGCCGGTTGCATGGAATTATATAGTGTGACCAAGTTGTCAAGCACTTTTCCAAGTGATGCTAAAATCACTTGGCAAAGCGCTTGGCAACCCAGGGAGATGCAGAAACGCTTAGGAAAAATCCGCAGCATTTCTGCATCGTGGTCATATATCCTAACTCATTGGCGAACTGTTATACAAGGCTATATTCACACTAGACGTTTTTTTAGCGGGCTTTTTTATGCAAATTTTCAGCTGCGTTTTACAGTACCAACAAAGTCTATGAGATTTCCGAAATCTCATGCACAAAGCTTACTTATTTGTCCTCAGTATTTTGTGCTTTCCATGGCTTTTTGCAATAGAGTATGTCACTTGTTTCAGCGTTTTTCACCCATTAAAAAAAAGGGTGGTGGAAAAAAATGCTGAAAAAAAGCCTAGTGTGAACATTTTGCTGCGTTTTTAGTGAAAAAAGCAAGTATGTGACACACATTTACTTTTGTGATTTTCCCAAGTTTAAACCATCTTGTCTTGGTCACCTGAGATAGCAGCTTGGATTATTACAGTTTAATTAAATTAGTGATGCCTACAAAGTAAACATTGGTTGAGCTAGGTGTGAGATTGAACAACACGTGTGGCCCAGGGAGGTGTGAAAATGAACAATGCCTGAGCAACTCAATGGCAAACCATAATGTGAAAGTGAATAGTGTCCTGCAAATTCAATGCACTGCCAGGGTCTTAGATAAACCATTCCAGACCAATTCACCCCCCCCCCCTGTTACATTTGTAATGTGTACTTTTTCATGAACATATGTCTTGCAATGGTGACCTGTTTTCATGTGTCTATGGTGGAAGCAAAGCTGAACTTTGGGATCCTGAAAAACGCACCAAAAATGCACCAAGAACCACTGCAAAAAAACACACCAAAACCTGCGTTTTTGACGCTACTTCTTTCCTGCCAAAAGATTATGTTTTGCTGCAGAAAAAAAACACTTAGTGTGAATATAGCCTAAGACTTACTCTGCCAGCATTAATAGTCAATATTCTGTATACAAATAGGACTCCAATCCATGTATTCAGTTTATCATAAACATGCCTGAGTTAATCTGCCAAATACACATAGTATGCTTTCTCATAGGTGAAATATAAATCCTGTTAAAGGTCCAAGTTGCAGCAGTTAAGTAGAACAAAACAGACCTCTTCATTCTTTGTAGGTGGAAAAACTTTTGAAATTGTCAGTGTATCAAGTACTTATACTCCTGACTGTATATAGTATAATTGCCGCACTGCTACATACAGGTGCTTCTCAGAAAATTAGAATATCATCAAAAAGTGAATTTATTTCAGTTCTTCAATCCAAAAAGTGAAACTCATATATTATACAGAGTCAATACAAACAGAGTGATCTGTTTTAAGTGTTTATTTCTGCTAATGTTGATGATTATGGCTTACAGCCAATGAAAACACAAAAGTCATTATCTCAGTAAATTAGAATTAACAAGAAACACCTGCAAAGGCTTCCTAAGCATTTAAAAAGGCCCCTTAGTCAGTTTCAGTAGGCTCCACAATCATGGGCAAGACTGCTGACTTGACAGATGTCCAGAAGGCAGTCATTGACACACTCCTCAAGGAGGGTAAGCCACAAAAGGTCATTGCTAAAGAAGCAGCTGTTCACAGAGTGCTGTATCCGAGCATATTAATGGCCGTGGAAGGAAAAAGTGTGGTAGAAAAAGGTGCACAAGCAACTGGGATAACCGCAGCCTTGAAAGGATTGCTAAGAAAAGGCCATTCAAAAATTTGGGGGAGATTCACAAGGAGTGGACTGCTGCTGGAGTCATTGCTTCAAGAGCCACCACACACAGACGTATCCAGGACATGGGCTACAAGTGTCGCATTGCTTGTGTCAAGCCCCTCATGACCAATAGACAATGCCAGAAGCGTCTTACCTGGGCCAAAGAGAAAAAGACCTGGACTGATGCTCAGTGGCCCAAGGTGTTGTTTTCAGATGAAAAGTACATTTTGCATTTCATTTGGAAATCAAGGTCCCAGAGTCTGGAGGAAGAGTGGAGAGGCCACAATCCAAGCTGCTGGAGGTCTAGTGTGAAGTCTCCACAATCAGTGATGGTTTGGGGGGCCATGTCATCTGCTGGTGGAGGTCCACTGTGTTTTATCCAGACCAAAGTCAGCGCAGCCGTCTACCAGGACATTTTACAGCACTTCATGCTTCCCTCTGCCCACAAACTTTATGGAGATGGAAATGTCATTCTCCAGCAGGACTTGGCCCCTGTCCACACGGCCAAAAGTAGATATTGTTAATGACCCAACAGTACCGGTTAGGAATGGGCCTGGGTGTCTGAGAGCATTCGGGCGAGCCCCACTGGTCAGGGTGAGTGTGTAGGCCTACCGTTCTCTCTATGCTCTTTCTGACTATCCCCCTTTTCGTGGTGTAATAGCCCACGTCCCTGAGCTGGCCGTGTACTTCTCGCCTGTATGGCATGCGACTAGGGCCTTGGGTACCTGTTGCTTGCTCCTCGATGTACTGGTCCCTCTGTGTGGTGGAGCCTCCAGGCTTCTTAGGCCAAGGGACCTGAAATCCCTCGCAGGTTGGTTCTCTGCTGCTGGGCTTGTAACCCTGACAGCCCCGGACCCCAATGCCCGGTAGATTGGTTCTCTTCCAGGACCGGCTCTCGTCGCCTCTGTCCCTGGCTTGCAGTTTCTCCTCTGCCTCACGGACTCCTCAGCTACAGCTGAACTGCCCCTCCTTCTCTGGGACTAGTCTCACTCCTGAGCTAGGTCTTCCAGTTCTCTCTAACCCTGCCCCCAGTTCCAGCTTTTATAGGGGCAGCCAGCTCCCCCTGCTGGCCTGGGACAGGAGGTGCTGTATGCTAATTGTCCCTAACCAGGGGACCTCCCTCCTGCTCTCAGACACAGATTATTGTTTGTGGCATCCAGGCCTGGGGTGACACATTCTCCGCTAGTAAAATTTAGTACTTCGGACTAAACAGGAAACACAAATACAGGGTATAAATGACAACATAACATATATACAAGTATATTTTGTCCTTGAGGTCACGGCGCTTCCGTGACCGGGTGTCCATGTCACCCAACAAGGTGAAGTTTTCCACGGTGTGGGGACCTGTTTCCATAAACCCCAAGTTCCTGGCCTTAGGCGTGGCGACAAGGCTGAGCTCTCTACTTTGGGCCACAAGGAGGCCACACCGGACAGATTTTTCTTCCATGGCCATCTTCGAAAGAGGGCACCAAGTGCAACTATCTACAAGACAGTTCCGGTTATTCAGCGTCCATAACCTGTTAGTCCATGAACTAGAAAGACTGGAAAAACATAATTAGCAACCAGGCAACAAACATAAAACATTTACAATATACAGCATTTAGATCTTCCAGCGAGCTGGTATTTGCCCCCTAGTGCTCCGGGTTGACCTGCGTAACCCACTGTCTGGTGGTGGTCTAACCTGACTTTCCCCACTAGCATTCAGGGTACAGCTACTAGCTGGGTTTACAGTCAGTGCAGGCCGCTATCTGCGGGTCCTTTGGCTTACCGCAGGTATGGCAGGCTCACTGTCAGCAGAGGGTTGACTCTCCTGGGCTGCTGGCATGGGTTCTTCTGCCTCTAGCGCTGCTTGGTCTTCTAATTCCTCCTGCTCTCCTGTAGGTTCCTGCTGGGTTGGTTGAAGGAAGTGTAGGACGGGTACCACTATTGCATCATTTATCCGAGTCCAGGACCGGGGGAACTCTCCAAGACCTGTGCTGATCATTTCTTTCTTGTCTTCTGCGGGTTCAAGGTCATCTTGATCTTCTCCTGCACTCTGTAGTTGCTTGGGGCACCTTTTTAGGTGGTCTCTGGAGACGGTGCTAGTGGTTTCTCCTCCATCCTTGGTAATTACACATACCTTCGGGTTCTTGTGGTTGGACTGCAGTACTGTGTACGGGTCGCTCTCCCACTGGTCATCTAGCTTGTGAAGCCTTCTCTTCCGCTTCAGGACCTGCTCACCAGGTTCCAGGGGACCAGCAGGGGCGTGTTGGTTGAAGAGCCTCTCTTGCTTTTCTCTCGCTTGAGCCAGACTCCTCTCCACACTCTCCTGTATCTCCTGTTGGAGATCAATGACGATATTATTCATTTTCTCACATAGCCCGTTGGTTTGTGGGTGGTAAGACGTTGTCCGAATCTTCTTACGGCCGTAGAGGTTGCAGAACTCCTGGAAGATTTCAGCCTCAAACCTTGGACCTTGATCTGTCAAGACCTGTTCTGGATACCCGTGTGGACGGCAGAAGTGTTGTTGGAAGGCTCTGGCCGCTGTTTGGGCTGTCAAGTCTTTAACAGGAACCACCACCAGGAACCGGGAATAGTGGTCCACTATTGTCAGGGCATAGACGTAGCCCGACCGGCTTGGAGCCAGTTTCACATGGTCCAGAGCTACCAGCTCAAGAGGCTGCCTGGTGATGATGGGCATCAAGGGCGTCTTCTGGCTGGTACCGTCCTTCCTTCTGAGGTTACATGGGCCGCAGTCCCTGCACCACTTCTCTATGGCCCCTCTCATTCCGACCCAGTAGAACCGCTCTCTCAGTAGGAACTCCAGTTTCTTCCACCCGAAGTGTCCCGCTCTGTCATGGTAGGCCTCCAGGACCATTGCTGCATCTCGTCTCGGGACCACTACCTGCCAGGTCAGCTCGTGCGTCCGGTGGTTGACAAGCCTTCTGCACAGCTTACCTTCGTAGAGGAATAGCCTGCTTTTCTCCTTCCATAACTGCTTGGTTTCCTCTGGAGCGTCCGAGCCAGGGCTAGCGTCTGCCTGTGTCAACAGGTCTTTCACCAGGCGAATTGCAGGGTCAATATCTTGCGTTTCAGCCCAGCCGTGGTGAGGTAAGGGATTGAACATGACAGTGGTCAAGTCTTTGTCTCTTACATGGTGGGAGTACTGAGTGGCCCCGTACCGGTGGAATGCAGGGAGCTCTATTTCCTCCAACTCGTCTGGATCTTCTCCCTCATCAGGCAAGTGGGGCATTCTCGATAGGGCATCTGCATTGGCATTGGCTCGGCCTGCCCGGTACTTGATGGTGAAGTCATAGTTTGCTAGCCGGGCCATCCACCGCTGCTCTAGGGCACCAAGTCTCGCATTGTCCAGATGTGTCTACGGATTGTTGTCCGTGTACACAGTGAACTTCACAGAGGCCAGGTAATGCTTGAAACGTTCTGTTACGGCCCACACCACTGCCAAGGACTCCAGCTTAAAGGAGCTGTAATTCTCCGGGTTTCTCTCGGTGGGCCTCAGCTTCCGGCTGGCGTACGCGATCACCCTTTCTCTGCCCTGTTGGTTCTGTGACAGTACGGCTCCCAGCCCCACATTACTGTGTGGAGGATAAAAGGCTGGCCATAATCAGGGTAGACCAGGATCTCATCCCCCGTGAGGGCCATCTTCAGCTGGCGGAAGGACTCCTCTTCCGGCTTGTCTCACTTGAAGGGTGGCTTTTGGCTTCTGGTCTTAGATTGTCCTATAAGAAGGTCCTGCATAGGGGCTGCCATCTTGGTGAACCTGGGGATGAACCTTCGGTAGTAGCCTACCAACCCGAGGAACTGCCTCACTTCTTTTATGTTAGAGGGGCTTGGCCAGTTCTTTATTGCCGTGATTTTGTCAGGGTCGGGGGCTACTCCTTCTGCACTCACCACGTGTCCCAGGTACTGTACCTTCGGCTTTAACAGATGGCACTTGGAGGGTTTCACTTTCATGCCAAAGCCTGCCAGGGCCTCGAACACCTCGGCCAGGTGCTTTAGATGGTCCTCGTAAGTCTTCGAATAGACAATCACGTCGTCCAGGTAAAGTAGGACCGTCTCAAAGTTTCGGTGCCCTAGACAGCATTCCATCAGCCTCTGGAAGGTCCCGGGTGCGTTGCAGAGCCCGAACGGCATATAGTTGAATTCACTTAATCCCATCGGGGTGGTGAAGGCGGTCTTCTCCTTATCAGCCTCTGCCACAGGAACCTGCCAGTACCCACTAGTAAGGTCCAAAGTAGAGAAGAAATTAGCTGATTTTAGTGCGACCAAAGACTCCTCTATTCTAGGCAACGGGTATGCGTCTTTATGGGTGATACGATTGACTTCTCTATAGTCCACGCACATTCTCATAGTACAGTCTTTCTTTTTTACCAGAACCAAGGGGGCTGCCCAGGGGCTACAACTGTCTCTAATGACCCCGGCTTCCTTCATTTCTCTCAGCATGCCCTTTGCGTGCTGATAGTGTGCGGGGTGGTACAGGTCTGTATCTTTCTTTTATTGGTGGGTGGCTCCCCGTGGGGATGTGGTGTTCTACCCCTTTCACTCTGCCGAAGTCTAGCGGGTGCTTACTAAAGATTCTCTCGTACTCTTGAACCACCCGGTAGACTCCTTGTTTTTGGTGCAAGGGAGTGGAGTCAGCACCCACGTGGAGTTTCTGGCACCAGTCCTCCTTGGGTTTCTGGGAACCATTATCTTCTGCCTGGGGAGATGGAGGCAAGGGTTCCACGGCCCTGACAGCATTGTGTTCAACAGTATACAATTTGGCTAGTGTAGCGTACCGGGGCAAGTGTACTTTCCTTTCCCCAATGTTTAAGATCCGGACGGGCACCATTCCATGGCGGACATCGACCACCCCCCGGGCTGTCAAAATGGTGGGCCTGCTGTCTGAGTACACGGGTTCTACCATGGCTTGGTAGTCTCTCCCTCTTAACCCGATTGCAGTCCGACACCAGATCATTTCACTTTTGGGGGGCATGGCAATGGGGAATGGGTCGCTCATCCTCACGCTACCGATCTCACCACCAGACAGTTCTACCTGTTGCCATCTCATCAGGGCTCTTATCTCCTTCTGGAGGACCCTCTGTTGGCTGGAGCTCGCATTCATCGCCACCTGCTGCAAAATAACAATTGCTTCTGAAAGACAATTTTCAATCACATTAGTACCCAAGGTTATTTTAGGGTGACTTTCTCGACGGTCAATGTCCACAATGATCACTCCCTGTGCCGGCAGTTCAACTTTACCAATCTTAATGGTCATCTCTCTGAACCCCACCTGTGGCACGGGTTGACCATTGCTGGCGATGATGCTCAAGTCATCGTCTGGATAACGAGTTATATCAGTGTCACTCCAGTACTGCTTGAAAAGTACATAGGGGATGGTAGTCACTTGGGACCCGGTGTCCAGCAGTGCACTCATGGGGATACCGTCCAGCACTACGGGTAAAACCGGGCATCCTCCTACGTACTTATCACGCCAATTAGATGGGCCTGATGACCTTATGCCTGGGGGTTGGCCCTTTGCCCCAGGTCGGACCCATTTAAAGTACAGTACCTGGCTACGTGTCCCGGCTGGCTGCAACGGCGGCAAATCGGCTGTCCATCCTCAGTGTAATGATCGGCGGGCCTCTCTCTGAACGACAGGATCCTCCTCCGTCGACGCCACGGGACATCCTCCGGACTGGAAGCCAGCTTGATTGGTCCTGACGGGTCCATCTGTAACGACTGTACGGTCCTGGTCAATGCAGCAACACTCTTTGTTAGTTCTTGGACCTGATGGTGCAGGTTTGCAGGCGGGGATGGATTTAGGGCCTGCGCATCAGCCCCCACAAGGTCTGCGGGATAGGGCGCCGCCCCCTGGTGGTAAGGGATGGCAGGGCGCCGGGAAGCTACAGCGCCACCCGGTGCAGGTTCTCGGAGCACCCGGATGGCCCTATCTTTGAACTGTGCAAAAGTCAAATCGGGGTTCTGTAGGGCCATGAGGCGCAGCTGGGTTCTGTGGGCGCTGGACAGCAGACCTTCTATGAACTGGTCAGTCAATAGTTTATCTGTATCCTGCACGCTGCCAGGGTCAGCTTGCTTAATTGCCCCCAAGGCTTCCTGTAAATTTAGGGCATAATCTCGGATGCTATCTTGAGCTCGCTGCTTACATCCATAGAACCGCATTTTGATTTCTGCTGAGGTACGAGTATCAAAGGTGTCCCGTAGACGGGTCAGAACCCCCCTTACAGTCCTTTTCTCCTCAGCTGTCCAAGACTTTACCTCCCGCTGGGCCGCACCAGTTAACTGCCCTATCAGTATGCTTACTTTCTGTTCTTCTGTCAGGGGATAAACTTTGAACAGGCTATACAGCCTTTCTTTAAAGTCGCCCAAGGTATGCGACTCGCCGGCATACTGGGGCAGCCAGGCCGCTCCGGGGATATAGGCAGGGGTGGATTAAGAGTAGCAAGGGCCCCGGGCAGTTTAGAAGGCGCGGGCCCCCTCCACACACCTGATTTATCACGTGACATGTCACATGATCCCCTGTGATAGATCATGTGATAGTTCATGGGAAATTAATTTGGCATAATATTAATTGTGCTGCCTCATCTGAGAGCAGCACAATATTGGGGCAGATACCCTGATTCCAGCGATGTGTCACTTTTTCAGCTGCTTGTTGTCATTTTGAGAAAATCACCGTTTTATCTGCTGCAGATCTAGCAGCTCTCTGAATGCTGCGCTCTGTATAGCCCCACCCACACCACTGATTGGCAGCTTTCTGCCCATGCTCAGTGTACACAGAAATCTACTGATCAGTGATGGGGGTGGGGTCCTACAGAACTTACTAGTCATCTAGTGATAATTACCTTCTGACAAATCAATGATTTTATCAAAACAACACTAAGCAGCCCAGTAAGTGACACATTACTGGAATCAGTGCCTCTAACCCTACATTATGCTGCTCTCAGATTAGGTGGCAAAAACCTGATGACAGATTCCCTTTAAAGGAGCTGTAAAGACAAAAAAGTTTGTAGTAAAAAAAATACAAGCCATTTGTTAAATTAACTTTTTTTCATTGTTAATTCACATTAGATTGTATCTTCAACACTTTTGTCAGCAGGTCTTATTACAGACTCTGAATAGGGCAGCTCTCTCCCTCTCCCTCAGCAGAAAGTCACAGCATGGTTAAAAAACGGGATCTTTTATGATTTTCTCATAATAAATAAAAAAGGACATGCAAGTCCTCCAAACTATTTTCCATTTCTCTATAGGGGAGGTCCTAAATCTTTCTTGTTCTTTAGTTGATCACATGTCAAAAATGCAAAGCATTTACTATGAACTCGCCTAAAAAAATATACACTTGGAGAGTAATATCATCATCTGCATGTAAATATTCCTTGACTCTAAGGGCTCGCTCACACTGTCGTATAACACGGCCGAATGCTATGTGATGTTTTATCGGATAGGACTCGGCCCTATGTTGTACTATGGGACAGTGCGATTATTGGCATGAGAAAATAATCTCATTCGATATTCGGACCATGTGCACCCATACAAGTCTATGGGTGCACGTAAAACATTGGACTGCACTCGGATGTCATCCAAGTGCAGTCCGATGAACACTCACAGAGACTATGGAGAAGATGGAGAAATTAAGTTCTCCATCTTCTCCATATCTGTGCTGCGAGAGAATCGGATCACACTCAGTTGAAGCTCTGACAGAGTTTGAGCCCAGTGTCATTAGCATAATTGGCCCTATTCTCTTGCATGAGAGAATATATGGCTTAGTGAGTGGACCCTAAAACTGAATAGTAGTGACGGACAGGCACCTCACAAGCGGGATCCATGTAGCTCTCAGATGTCATGTAGGTAGGGCTTCATTCCATGGGGTAGGGCTTAATTTCAAGGTATATAAAAAAAATGGACTTCAAATAAAAATTAAAGGAACACAAAAAGCACTAATTGAATTATTTTTTTGTATTTATGTTTGCAGCCCCTTTAAAAACCCTTTGAGGACCAAGGCACATATATGTCCCATAGTTTTAAACTGGAAAAAAATTTGATTGAATAAAATTTAAGGTCCTCAAAGGTTTAAGTAGGTCATAAATTCATATGAATACTTGCTCATACAATTGCACATGCCAAAAGATGAAGAAGAACAGAATCAAAAATATGACATTAAGTGGAGCACTTACAGGTATTCAAGGTGAAAGAGACCAGCAAAGGCATCGTCTCGAATGACAGTAAATGAGTTAGAATTCAGCAAGCTGAAAATGAAGACAGCAGGTTAGAAGCGAACCAGACTTTATGGTGCTCAGAATTAGTCAAGCAGAATTTATTGACTGCTCTTGCAAAGCACTGAGACTCCCGCTGTGTATAGATGGCGCCGTGCGGCCTCCCGCTGTGTATAGATGGCGCCGTGTGGCCTCCCGCTGTGTATAGATGGCGCCGTGCGGCCTCCCGCTGTGTATAGATGGCACCGTATAGATGGCTACGTGCGGCCACCTGCTGAGTATACGTGTATAGATGGCTACGTGCGGCCTCCTGCTGAGTATAGATGCCGCACGGCGCTCCCCCCAGAGACAGCAGGAGGCCGCACAGCGCCATCTATACTCAGCGGGAGACCGCAAGTAGCCATCTATACACAGCAGGAGGCCGCACGGCGACATCTATACTCAGCGGGGGGCTGCACGTAGCCATCTATACACAGTGGGGGGTGCACGTAGCCATCTATACACAGCGGGGGGCCGCACAGCGCCGTCTATAAACAGTGGGGGGCCGCACGTAGCCATCTATACACAGCGGGAGGGTGCACGGAGCCCCCCCAGAGACATCAGGAGGCCGCATGGCGCCAACTATACTCAGCAGGAGGCCGCATGCAGTCATACACACACACAAACATATACAGACACGCATAAACACATTTGAAACACAAAAATACATACAAACAGACATCACACAATGACATCTGCCCACACACACACACACACACACACAAACAGACAGACATCACACACACACACACCTGCCCACACACACACACACCTGCCCACACACACACACCTGCCCACATGCACATCTGTGTGTGTGTATGTATAGTGTGTGTGTATAATGTGTGTGTATGTATAGTGTGTGTGTATGTATAGTGTGTGTGTGTGTGTGTGTATAATTTGTGTGTGTGTATTTTTTTTTTAAGTTAAAAACAAGTAAAATGCTTGTGGCATCAATATCAAGACTCCAGATATAAGGGCCTATTCACACTGAATTTTGCAATGCATTCATCTCCTCTTTCCAGGCTTCTATCTAAATCCCTGAAAAATGGCATTCAGATGTGCCTTGACATAGCCATTGATTTGAACAAAGGCAAACCGAGGCTAAAGTCTGAATCTTTAGGCTCCATTTTCTCTGCTTTCAGATGTCTCATTTCAGACAGCACAATCCTGAATTTCAGGGATTCAGTTGTAAGCCTTGTGTAAAGACCTGAATGCAGAGCTGAATGTAGTGTGAATAGGTCCTTACATCCTACACCACCTCAGGGGATTGTTGTTATGGAGTATTGCCCCTGGGTGGCCGCAGTTATGACCACCACCAGGGCTCGCTGTCACCCACCCTAACTTTGGTATTCTGGGGAGCTGGTATAATGAATATCTGAGAAGAGCCCTAGAGAAGCAAGAACATTGGACAACCAAGAGGTGGTGGCCTCAAGTCAGGTGTAGTGTTCAACAGGGCAAGACTTTCTAACCTGCCCACACATACATACACACACACATATATACACACAACACCTGCCCACACAGACACACATACACACCTGCCCACACAGACACACACACACCTGCCTACACACACACACACACACAACTGCCCACACACATACACAGCTGCCCACACACACACACACACACACCTGCCCACACACACGCACACCTGCCCACACACAAACACACCTGCCCACACACACACACACCTGCCCACACACACACACAAACACCTGCCCACACACACACACCTGCCCACACACACACACACCTGCCCACACACACACACACACCTGCCCACACACACACACACACACCTGCCCACACACACATCTGCCCACACAGACAACTGCCCACAAACACACACACACACACACCCATATACACACACCTGCCCACACACACACCTGCCCACACACACACACACACCTGCCCACACACACACCCACACCTGCCCACACAGACACCTGTCCACACAGACACCTGCCCACACACACACACACACATACACACACACACATATACACACACACACACACACCTGCCCACACAGACACCTGCCCCCACAGACACCTGCCCACAAACACACACACACCTGTCCACACACACACACACTCACCATCCCCCGGCTCAATTCCTCCTGCCTGCTCTCTCTCTTTTCCGGTGCAGCACTGCAGGCTGGGGCGCACTGTGTGACGTCACAGCTAGGAGACACAGCCGCGCACAGGGCCATGTCTCCTAGCAGTGACGTGGCCGGGCCAGCACAGGGAAGTTAACTGCTGCAGTGCTGGCCAGGCCGATGAAGAAGTAGCGGCGGCCGCTGTTGGGGGAGCGGTCCAGGCCCCCCCCTCCCGCCACTGCTACCGCTATGTGCCGCGGCGGCCCGCACATATAATGAGGGCAATCCGGCATTAGACACCCCGCCTGGAGCCGCGGACCCCCTGCAGGCTCAGGGCCCTGGGCGGTCGCCCGGATTGCCCTCATTATAATCCGCCTATGGATATAGGGCATGGAAAACGGCATCACAGCTGCAGCGGCTACGCTGGTGGTAGAGGCGTCCGACATCTTCCTCCCCCCTAGTTAACTGTGGCCTACCTTCTGGCGATCCTCTTCTGTAGGCCGCGGCTCCGCTCGCGATACTCTGGGTGAGGACCTTGCGTTGTTCGGTGATGACGTCGGCATCCGCTGGATCTCCTTCCAGGACCTTGAGCAGCGTCTCAGCGTAGGGCAGGGCTTCAGGTCTCGCGCGTTTTTGGACGTCCACGCCCCTCTTCTTCCTGAGCGGCGTCTCGAAGATGGCGCCTGATGGCTGGAAACGGCTCCGATTGGCGGGAAACTTCACTCAGATATGTATAGAGTCTTTTCCAGGCACGCAATACCCGTTTGTGGCGGGTTGGTCACAATTCTGCCAACTACGCCAAAGCTGACTCGCCCCCTGGGCCGTGGGGTACCCGGAAACGGGCCTTCTAGTGTACGGTGCTGATGGGGGTAGTAGTGGCAACCCGATCCCGTGGCTCAGGGTGGTCAGACCAAATGGTGGCAGTCTATTTATCAGTGTTTTGAATGTCCGACTACGCCACCCGTGGATTGCGGTTGGAGATAACCGCCGCTGCAAGGCAGACCGCTGAGGCTGGTGTTGGTGTGCAGCACAGGGGTAGGATAACTCCCCACGGGAATAGTGTAGCCTCAGGCCAGTGTAGGTGGATGTTGGGGGTCATAGTGGAGGCCGCAATAGTAAGAGTTCAGAGTCCGCTTCAAACAGTTCAGGGTCTTTATTGTAGATAGTATTAATGACCCAACAGTACCGGTTAGGAATGGGCCTGGGTGTCTGAGAGCATTCGGGCGAGCCCCACTGGTCAGGGTGAGTGTGTAGGCCTACCGTTCTCTCTATGCTCTTTCTGACTATCCCCCTTTTCGTGGTGTAATAGCCCACGTCCCTGAGCTGGCCGTGTACTTCTCTCCTGTATGGCTTGCGACTCAGGCCTTGGGTACCTGTTGCTTGCTCCTCGATGTACTGGTCCCTCTGTGTGGCGGAGCCTCCAGGCTTCTTAGGCCAAGGGACCTGAAATCCCTCGCAGGTTGGTTCTCTGCTGCTGGGCTTGTAACCCTGACAGCCTCGGACCCCAATGTCCGGTAGATTGGTTCTCTGCCAGGACCGGCTCTCGTCGCCTCTGTCCCTGGCTTGCAGTTTCTCCTCTGCCTCACGGACTCCTCAGCTACAGCTGAACTGTCCCTCCTTCTCTGGGACTAGTCTCACTCCTGAGCTAGGTCGTCCAGTTTTCTCTAACCCTGCCCCCAGTTCCAGCTTTTATAGGGGCAGCCAGCTCCCCATGCTGGCCTGGGACAGGAGGTGCTGTATGCTAATTGTCCCTAACCAGGGGACCTCCCTCCTGCTTTCAGAAACAGATTATTGTTTGTGGCATCCAGGCCTGGGGTGACACACACACACTGCTCTATATTTAGTTTGATGCCCCCACTCCTCCATATATATAGCATGATGGTCCCACTGCTCCATATACAGGTGCATCTCACTAAATTAGAATATCATCAAAAAGTTAATTTATTTCAGTTCTTCAATACAAAAAGCTGTCTTTCAGCTCATCTGCATTGTTGGGTCTGGTGTCTCTCATCTTCCTCTTGACAATACCCCATAGATTCTCTATAATAGATTCTCTATGGGGTTAAGGTCAGGCGAGTTTGCTGCCAATCAAGCACAGTGATACTGTTGTGTGTAAACCAGGTATTGGTACTTTTGGCCGTGTGGACAGGGGCCAAGTCCTGCTGGAGAATGACATTTCCATCTCCAAAAAGCTTGTGGGCAGAGGGAAGCATGAAGTGCTGTAAAATGTCCTGGTAGCCGGCTGTGCTGACTTTGGTCTTGATAAAATACAGTGGACCTACACCAGCAGATGACATGGCCCCCAAACCATCACTGATTGTGGAGCCTTCACACTAGACCTCAAGCAGCTTGGATTGTGGACTCTCCACTCTTCCTCCAGACTCTGGGACCTTGATTTCCAAATGAAAATTGGAACTCTAGGACCTTTTGGAGTTTGTCAATGACTGCCTTCTGGACATCTGTCAAGTCAGCAGTCTTCCTCATGATTGTGGAGCATACTGAAACAGTATTGAAGAACTGGAATAAATTAACTTTTTGAAGATATTCTAAGT
The DNA here is from genome assembly GCF_046119375.1 of Phyllobates terribilis. Classification (NCBI taxonomy): domain Eukaryota; kingdom Metazoa; phylum Chordata; class Amphibia; order Anura; family Dendrobatidae; genus Phyllobates; species Phyllobates terribilis. The sequence continues at coordinate 5,453,718 of NW_027362807.1, read as the reverse complement.
TAGTGAGATGCACCTGTATATACTATGATGGTCCCACTGCCCCACATACATATAGTATAATGGCCCCACTACTCCATATGTAGTATGATGGACCCACTACTCCAGATATATAGTAGGATGGCTCCACTGCCCGATCATTTAAATAAATAAAGTTTATTCTCACTTAATCCTGATTCCCTACATCACGGCCTCTGTCTCCTCTTCCATGGCGGGACTGCAGAGCAGAGCGATGCAATGATGTCACCGAGCCACCTGCGTGAGTATGCTGACATCTCGTTAACCGCAGGCCTATGGCGATCTGTGGCATATGAAAGAGATAGTGATAGGGCAGGGAGCTTGTGTCTCACTGCTTTATCATGCGACGCCTCTGCATAAGAGACATTAGGGCTATATTAGCTACGTCACAGAAGACACTGGAGCTGGAGTATATAGAATAGGAGACACTGGGGCTGGCGTATATTCATCACAGGATACATTAGGGCTAGAGCATATACATCACAGAAGAAGCTGGAGTATATAGAATAGGAGACACTGGGGCTGGAGTATATAGAATAGGAGACACTGGGGCTGGCGTAAATTCATCACAGGATACATTGGGGCTAGAGCATATACATCACAGAAGAAGCTGGAGTATATAGAATAGGAGACACTGGGGCTGGAGTATATAGAATAGGAGACACTGGGGCTGGCGCATATACAGTTCTGCTCAAAAGTTTACATACCCCGGCAGAATTTTTCCTTTCTTGGCCTTGTTTCAGAGAAAATGAATGATAACAAAAACACTTTTTCTCCACTCATGGTTATTGGTTGGGTGAAGCCATTTACTGTCACATTTCTGTGTTTTCTCTTTTTAAATCTTAATGACAACTAGTGATGAGCGAGCATGCTCGCTACTGCTCGGTGCTTGCCCGAGTATCTCACTGCTCGAGATGCTCTGCGCTCACCGAGTATTTCCGGGTTGGTCGGGCGGGAAGTCGGGTCCCCTCCCTGCATGTTTGGCGCTCTTTACAGAGCCAATGAACATGCAGGGATTGCCTGCCATGCACTGTAATGCCATAGCCATGTTGGTTGTGGGCATTACAGTGATTGGCTGGCCGCACAGCGTCATCAGGTCTATATCTGACCTGGCGCCGCCATGCTCATCACAGTCACTCCGGATCAGACAGTGTAGGGAGAGCTGCTGCTGCGTTAGGGAGAGATTTGATCGTGCATTAGGTAGTGTAGTGAGAAAAACCGCACATTACACATATCCATCTCAACAAACAGTCCTTCTGAGGACTAATCCATCTGCAGAGATATCAGGCAGGCAGTGTATATAGGCCGGCAGGCAGTGTATATAGCAGACTGCAATGCATATAGCACAAGAGGCTCCATTCCAATTCTGCCTTCTGCTGCTGTTAGATATTTCTATACAAAGGCCCAGGTCTCAGGGGCGAGGAATACTTTTCTTTGGATCTTAATCCTCATTATTTGCTTATAAAGCAATCCAGAGAACACCATTTTTCTGCGCCATTTGCTTGTTGGCACTGCAGAATACAGCCAGGTCCTTTCCATATTAGAGCGCTAGAAATCCAGCTATTTAAAACTGTGTTTTCTCCGTCACACGGATCACATATACGTTGTCAGAAAATACTGCCATTTCTGGCCTCCATTTTTTCAGTGTGTCAGTGAAGCAATTCACAGCAGTTTGCTGTTCACACTACTTACCTACAGGCCAGGTATTTAAAACTCTGTTTTCTCCATCACACCGATCACATATAACTTCGCTTCAAACTCAGTCATTTGTAGTGAGCGTGGAAGATACTATCCTCCATTTAAAATGGGCAAGGCACGTGGCAAGGGACGGGGAACTGGACGTGATGGTAATGGTGCATGCAGAGGTCGAGGACAAGGCTGTGGGCAAGCCGAAATTGTGCCACAACAAACACCCACATCTTCTCGCCTGACCTTCCTGTCCCAATTTCTAGGGGACTGCAGCACACCACTATTGAACCCAGATCAGTGTCAAAAGGTTGTTGGTTGGATAGCGGATAATGCTTCCAGTCACTTAGCCACCACCACCAACACCCTGTCTTCCACACGGTCAAGTCTCAGTAGCCATGAGTCTGGACCTCATATTCCTCACCCTGATCCTCCTTCCTCCCACCATGCCGAGTACCCAGAGACAACTGATCCCACACTTGGACAATCTGAAGAGCTGTTCACTTTTCCATTTATAGATTCGGGCCTCTCGCCCGGTCCACTTGAAGCGGGGCAAGAGGAGATCACGTGTAGCGATGCCCAAATATTTGAGTAGAAACGGTCACACGAAGGCGACGGTGGGAAACTGTGACAAGAGGTGGACGATGATGAGACACAATTGGCAGAAAGTCAGGAATAATACCAGGGTGCAGAAGTGGGAGACAAGGTGGTGGATGATATAGTAACTGACCCAACCTGGCAGGAGGACATGCAGAGCAAGGACAGCAGCACACAGGGGGAGGGAGGCAGAGCACCCCAACAGGCAGGAAGAAGCAGTGTGGTGGCCGCAGACAGAAGGCAGGCTACCGTTTCCCGTAACACCAACACGAAGGAAGTTGCCACTACAACTGTTAGGTCTTCCCGAGTCTGGTTGTTTTTTAAAGACTCTGCCGATAACTCCAAAAAGGCAATTTGCATCACAAGCCAGACCAGCATCAGCAGGGGTGGCAAAACGACCAGCCTGACCACCACCAGCATGATCAGGCACATGGCAGCAAAGGACTCGACTTTGTGGGCCGAACACCAGGGTCCAGGAACAGTGTCTACAGGTGGCACCATTGCTTCTTCTGCTGTTGTGCATGCAAGTCAATCCCCTGTCCATAGTGCATGCAAAGATGCCTCCTGCCCTGCACCTGTCATTGCACACTCTCAAGTAGCAGCATCAGGAAGCACGTCCATGTCCTTGTCCCAGCGCAGCGTTCAGTTGTTCATACTCCAGTCCTTGGAATGCAAGCGCAAATATGCAGCCAACGTCCCACAGGCCACACTACTAAATTCTCACAATTCACGACTGCTTGGCTCGAAATGTTGCCTTTTAGGCTTGTGGAGACAGAAGCATTCCGCAACCTGATGGCGGCGGCCGTCCCTCGGTACTCTGTCCCCAGCCGCCACTATTTCTCCCAGTGTGCCGTCCCCACATTACACAAGCACGTGTCCCAAAACATTAGCCGTGCCCTCAACAACGCAGTTACCGGTAAAGTCCACCTAACCACGGACACGTGGACAAGTGCTTGTGGGCAGGGATGGTACATCTCGCTGATGGCACACTGGGTTAACATAGTGGAAGCCGGGACCCAGTCGGACCTTGGGACGGAACACGTCCTCCCGACGCCAAGGATTGCAGGCCCTAGGTCAATCAGGGTTGCCCCCACGGTCTACAGCTCCTGAACCTCATGCTCCTCAGCCTCCTCCTCCTCCTCAGCCTCCATCTCCGCATCAGTCACAAGCTGGAAGCACTGCAGCACTGCCTCGGCCAAGAGGCAACAGGCTGTGCTGAAGCTAATATGCTTAGGTGAAAAAACACACAATGCTGAAGAGTTATGGACAGCTCTGAAAGAGCAGGCAGATCTGTGGCTCAAACCGCTGAACCTACAGCCAGGCATGGTCATGTGTGACAATGGCCGGAACCTGGTGGCGGCTCTGAGGCGAGGCGAGCTCACACACGTACCATGCCTGGCCCATGTGCTTAACCTCGTGGTTCAGCGGTTACTCAAATCCTACCCGGAGCTGCCGGATCTGCTTGTTAAAGTATGCCGCCTGTGTGCCCATTTTAGAAAGTCAGCTACAGCTTCCGCCCCCCTTGCAGTGTTTCAGCAGCGTTTGCAGCTTCTGTCTCACAGACTGGTGTGTGATGTCCCCACACGTTGGAACTCTACATTGCAGATGTTGGGAAGGATTTGTGAGCAGAAGAGGGCAGTTGTTGAGTACCAGCATCAAAAAGGCTATCGGTATTCAGTTCAGACTCCACACATAAGACCTCAGTAGTGGACGTGGATGTCAGACATATGTACCATCCTCCAAAACTTTGACGACTCCACCAAGATGGTGAGCGGCGATGACGCCATAATTAGCCTCACCATCCCGCTACTCTGTCTTCTGAAACGCTCTCTGCTCACAATCACAATCAAAGATGATGTATTGCAGGCGGAGCACGATAAGATGGAGCAATTAACCATACAGGGTGATTACACACAGCCAAGCTTCATCTCATCCCAACGTGGATTGGGTGACAATGAGGAAGAGGAGGAGGAGGAAGGACAGGAACTAGTTTCATGCACTATAGACGGTGCTATCTGCACAGCTGTCATACCGTCTGTTCAGCGTGGATGGCCAGAGGACAGAGAGGAGGAGGAGGAGAGCATGGTCAGTCATCCTCTTGGTGAGGACACGGAAGTCTTGCCTGTTAGTAGTCTGGCACGCATGGCTGAGTTTATGTTATGCTGCCTTTCCCATGACCCTCGCATTCTCAAAATTTTAGGTCATTACTGGTTGGTGACACTTCTAGACCCACTCTACAAGGAGAACTTTATATCTCTTATTCCTGAGGCGGACAGGTGTACAAAAATGAGGCAGTACCAGAAGGCCCTTGTTGCGGAACTATTAAAAAAATTCCCATCTGAAAACGCTGGAGGCAGAGGGCACACTTCGTTCGACAACCAAGGCCCCCACTCTGTCACTTCTTCTCTCTGACTGAACACTGTTCTAAGATGGTGCCCACCTTTTATACCTCCCTCTAGAACATGAGCCCAGGTGACCAGCAAACAATGGGCTATCAATCTACGCTCAGGAACCAACCCCTATCTGCTCCTACATCACTGGGTATTCCTACCCCCTCCCCACTCCAGCCAGGGACATGGTCTGTCGTGCCTGCATTTCTGTCTAATGGGAGCAACGTTGAGCTGTCCCTCGGAAATGGGGTGAGTGTGCTGTATGCAGCTAACTGAACCCTGGTCCATACTCCATCCTTACCCGGGAGTGGAATATCACACCTCTGGCAGAGGTGCAATACCCCTGTAGCGGCCGAGCCCTCGGGGCGCTACATTTTTATGATGCCTGTAAAAAAAAATTTTTATACAGTATGTTCATGTATACCCCCCAGGAGTAAATGTTTGTCAGCCCATACACTTAGTGCATGGCATTACAAGTATAGGAGGCCCGCTCCTTTCTAATGGTAAAAAATTTTTATGATGCGCTCCTCCACGTCTCTTCCAAGGGCCATTGAAGTGCCTCCAAATTTTTGGCAGCCCTTGCAGTCACTGCATAGTTCAACACTATGGGAGACTCTCTCCTTTCTAATGGGAATTTGTCATTACTGTGGCCTGGTCTATGTGTCTTTAAATTCTTAGTGGGTTTTTTCCTAAACTTGGTCAGCCGTTGGACTCACTGCATACCCTATAACTGTATAGCAGACCCTCTCCTTTCTAATGGGAACATGTCATATCTTGTTACTGTGGCCCTGCTCTGTGTGTCTTTAAATTCTTAGTGGGGATTTTCCTAAAATCTGTCAGCCGTTGGACTCACTGCATACCCTATAACAGTATAGCCGACCCTATCATTTCTAATGGGAATTTGTCGTTACTGTGGCCCTGCTCTATGTGTCTTTAAATTCTTAGTGGGTTTTTTCCTAAAATTGGTCAGCCGTTGGACTCACTGCATACCCTATAACTGTATAGCAGACCCTGTCCTTTCTAATGGGAGCATGTCGTACCTTGTTACTGTGGCCGTGCTCTGTGTGTCTTTAAATTCTTATTGGGGTTTTTCATTAAAATTTGTCAGCCGTTGGATTCACTGCATACCCTATAACTGTATAGCAGACCCTGTCTTTTCTAATGGGAACATGTCGTACCTTATTACTGTGGCCCTGCTCTGTGTGTCCTTAAATTCTTAGTGGGGTTTTTCCTAAAATTTGTCAGCCGTTGGATTCACTGCATACCCTATAACTGTATAGCAGACCCTCTCCTTTCTAACGGGAACATGTTGTACCTTGTTACTGTGGCCATGCTCTTTGTGTCTTTAAATTGTTAGTGTTTTTTTTCAAAAATTTTGGCCACCCTTGCAGTCACAGCATGGGCATTACCACTATAGAAGACCCGCTCCTTTATAATGGGAACATTTTTTTTACTGAGACCCTCCTCTATGTCTCTTCAAAGGGGTATTAGGTTGCGTCCAAATTTTTGACAACCCTTGCAGTCACTGGATGCGCAATAACAGTATAGGAGACCCACTTGTTAATAATGGGAACAACAAAGCATAGCCCTCTGATGGCTCTCTAACAATAGCTAGGGCCGACTGCTGGCCTTTTAAGAATAGTAAGGGCCGTCTGATGTCCCTATAAAAATAGGCTTTATGAATTTCAGAGTCCCTCCATCATAAATAAAACAGGATGTGTCTGATGACACCACATTGCCAGATGAGGTTGTAAAATGTTAAAATGACATTTCCCGGTGAATGCATTTGTCATAAAAAATAACATAAAAAAACATAACAATAGGATCTTTCTTTAGTATAAAAAACAGCATCACCAATTTAACCTCAATGTAATCACATTGTTCAGCTCATGCACCTCCTCCTCCATCTCCGAAATGACCACATCAGTCACAAGCTGACAGCACTGCAGCACTGCCTTGGCCAAACAGCAACAGGCTGTGCTGAAGATAACATGCTTAATGCTTAATTGACAAACCGCCCAGGGCTGCATAGTTGTTGAAAGCTGTAACACAGCAGCTTGATCTGTGGCTCTCACCGCTGAACATACAGCCAGGCATGGTCGTGTGTTACAATGGGCGGAACCTGGTGACGGAGAAATGACAACCGGGGTAGATACGGTTTCCCTGTATGCCAGTCCTTTCACAGAGCTAAAGAATATGGCTGTGGTGAAATACAACTCCCACTGAGAAGCTGTTTCAGATTGAAAAACATTGTGCCCACCAGAGGATTTGTTTCTGAGGGCTAACCTTTCTCACCCGCTCAAGAGCCCCATAGCAGCTGCAAAGTTAGCGCTATCATGAACTCTCCTGAGGTAGAAGCCAAGGCACACCAGAGAATTCTCTGGTGGGACTTTCCAACCCAGCCGAGAAGCAGTCCCGGCTAAGAAAAGTGTGTGGGAAGATTCCAGGACACTCTATTTTTACTGAGGAGGAAACATGGGGAGAACATACAAATTTCTTGCAGATGTTGTCCTTGCTGGGATTTGAACCCAGGATCCCAGTGCTGCAAGACTTCAGTGCTAACCACTGATCCAATGTGCTGCCGTTCACCCTCTAATATCTAACAGGCTGGAGAAACTTGAACCTACTGCCACTCTATCATCAGCTCCTTTGTGAGAAAATGTATTTGGGCAGCCACTCAGTCTACCAAATAAAATTCCAGAGAAGGAAATTGAGGATGGCTTCGCTACTGGTACTGGGGGCAGTGCTAATACCATGGTGTTGTACCATAGTTTGCTGGAAATATTCCAGGCTGGTAGGAGGCAAGAAAATTCCCACAGAAAAGTACCAGCAGTAATGTTCAGGCCACATTTCAAGTGCAAGCAGCTTTAGAGGACTTCCTGGGAGAAATGACACGCAGGGTAGATACGGTTTCCCTCTATGCCAGTCCTTTCACTGAGCTAAATACAACTCTTATCAAAAAAAGTTGTGGACTGGCTCCGTACCGTCCCTGGCCACATTCACCTGTCCACGTGTTTGTGGTTAGGCAGTCCTTCTTAGTAAGTGCACTGGGTAGGGCATGGGTAATGTTGTGGGACCCGTGCTTGTGGAAGGCGAAGGCGACACCAGGAAAAATGCTGGCCGCTGGGGACCGAGTATGGACACCCGGCCGATGCCTGCATGAGGTTGTGAAAAGCTTCCACCTCCACAAGCTTAAAAGGCCATATTTCAAGTGCAAAGAGCTGCCCAGAAATCTGTCAGTTTAGTGTTGCGGCCTGTGGGTGAGTGGGTGGCTGGCTGCATACTTGCAATTGCATTCCAAGTAACAGAAAACTAAGCAGATGATGGCCTCTATCATCATCATGGCCTCACCTCGGCACTATGAACTCTCCTGAAGGAGAAGCCAGGGCCCACCGGAGGAGTCTCCGGTTCTCTGGTGGGCCCGTCCAACCCTGCCGAAAAGCAGCCCTGGCTAAGAAAAGTGTGGGGGAAGGTTCCTGGACACTCTATGGCTACTTTTTTAATGCGGATCGGCCATGCTTATGCATGTTATTTCTCAAGACGCATTATGGATCAGGCCATTTTCCAACTCTGTATTCAAGAAATTAAATGCGCAAAGAAAGATGTGTGTGTGTCAAAGCACCATTGACAAGTGCGAGTTGATGTTGGATGGGCTGCCATTGCTTCTGCAACAAGCTCAATTACAGGATTTTCTGGGAGAAATGACACGCAGGGTAGATACGGTTTCCCTCTATGCCAGTCCTTTCACCGAGCTAAATACAAAAAAAGTTGTGGACTGGCTCCGTACCGTCCCTGGCCACATTCACCTGTCCACGTGTTTGTGGTTAGGCGGTCCTTCCCAGTAAGTGCACTGGGGAGGGCACGGGTAATGTTATGGGACCCGTGATTGTGGAAGGCGGAGGCGATACCGGGAAATATAGTGGCGGCTGGGGACCGAGTATGGACACCCGACCGTCGCCGGCATGAGGTTATGAAAAGCTTCTGCCTCCACGAGCCTAAAAGGCCACATTTCAAGTGCAAGCAGCTGTCAAAAATTTGGCAGTATAGTATTGCAGCCTGTGGGTGGGTGGCTGCCGGCATTCTTGTGCTTGCATTCCAAGGAATGGGGTAGGGACAACTGAACACTGCAGTGGGACAAGGACATGGACGGTGATTGTTGCAAGTCTGCAACGACAGGTGCATGGCGGGAGGCATCTTTGCATGTTCCAAGGATCACTTATGATGGGCACACATTTAGGCAGTGACCTGGGAGTCAGAGATGTTTCCAGAGGTCTTCCCCTTGCTGTTCCCATGTCTTTTCAGCACTGCATGCATGTGTCTGATGATGTGTCACACACCACATGGCCAGATAAGGTTGTAAAATGTTAAAATGACATTTCCTGGTGAATGCATTTGTCTTGGTTGAAAGCAATGCAAAAGTGCAAAAACGTGTCAAAAATGCTACGTGTGTAGGAGTATTTTTGTTTTTGTTTATTTATTTTGCCTTATATACAAGTCATCACCCTGGAAAGGATGTTCCTTACTCCGTAAAAGTGGCGTAATACTCTGACGACGTTGTTGACAGCAGTGATCTGGGAGTCAGAGATGCTTCCAGGGGTCTTCCCCATGCTGTTCCCATGTCATTTGAGCACAGTTCCCATCGATTTGGGCAATTTTTAGGCCCTCTGCAGACCGCCGTGGGGAGCCACCTGAAAAATGCTCAAGTTTCCCCTAGACTTATATTGGGCTCATTGTTCGGGTTGAGCACCCGAGTATTTCAATTTGCTCGACCCGAGCAACGAGTACTCGAGCATTTTAGTGCTCGCTCATCACTAATGACAACCAAAAACATCCAAATAATCCTGATCAAAAAGTTCACATACCCTGGTGATTTTGGCCTGATAACATGCACAGAATTTGACACAAATGGGTTTGAATGGCTACTAAAGGTAACATCCTCACCTATGACCTGTTTGCTTGTAATCAGTGTGTGTGCATAAAGCTGAGTGAGTTTCTGGGATCCAGCCACTGACGTTTCTGGATTTTGAGATGGAGAAAGCAAAAGAATTATCAATGTATCTACGGGAAAAGGTAGTTGAACTGTATAACACAGGAAAGGGAGGCAAAAAGAGTATAACACAGGAAAGGGATACAAAAAGATATCCCAGGAATTGATAATGCCAGTCTGCAGTGTTCAATGTGTGATTAACAAATGGAAAATCAGATGCTCTGTAAAAACCAAACCACAGTCAGGTAGACCAACAAAAATTTCAGCCACAATTGCCAAGAAAATTGTTCGGGATGCAAAGAAAAACCAACAAATAACATCAGCTGAGAACACACTTAGGGGTGTACTCACTTTTGTTGCCAGCGGTTTAGACATTAATGGCTGTGTGTTGAGTTATTTTGCAGGCACACCAAATTTACAGTTAAACAAGCTGTACACTGACTACTGTACATTGTATCAAAGTGTCGCATCTTCAGTGTTGTCCCATCAAAAATATATATATGTATTCCGGCCCATTTTTGGAGTTTTGTGTGAAATTATGTCCAATTTGCCTTTTTTTTCTCAGTTTTTTTGTGTTGTTCCAATAAACACAAAGGAAATAAACATGCGTGTAATAAAACATGTGTAATTTTCTGAAACAATTTCAAGGGTGCCAGCACTTTCCGCCATGACTGTATATGCAGGTAGAGTCCTTAACCCCTTTACAACCCAAAGTGGTTTGCACGTTAATGAGAAGGCCAATTTTTACAATTCTGACCACTGTCACTTTATGAGGTAATTACTCTGGAACGCTTCAACGGATCCCCCTGGTTCTGAGAATATTTTTTCATGACATATTGTACTTTATGATTGTGGTAAAATTTCTTCGATATCACTTGTGTTTATTTGTGAAAAAAACAGATATTTGGCAAAAATTTTTAAAATTTTGCAATTTTCAAAATTTTTATACCCTTAAATCGGAGAGATATGTCACACAAAAAAAGTTAATAAATAACATTTCCCATATGTCTACTTTACATCAGCACAATTTTGGAACCCAAATTTATTTTTATTAGGGAGCTATAAGGGTTAAAATTGACCAGCGATTTCTCATTTTTCCAACAAAATTTACAAAACCATTTTATTAGGGACCGCATCACATTTGAAGTCACTTTGAGGGGTCTTTATGACTGAAAATACCCAAAAGTGACACCATTCTTAAAACTACACCCCTCAGTGAATCGGGTCATCATGGCAACATCCGGGAAGCCGCGGCACACATTGCTGGACGCCGGCAGGAGAGGTGACTATCCCGATCACCTCCCCTTGCCCCCGCAATGCTGCGAACGACTTCGATCGCAGCATTGCGGGGGTTAATGTGCGGGACCTCTCCCAGCACATAGCACCGGGTGTCAGCTGTGACAATCAGTTGACACCCGGCGGCGATCACGCCCGCACAGCCTGTGTGCGCGATCACAAAGATGTACTAATACGTATCAGGCTCTTAAGTCCCAGGGCGCAGATACGTATCAGTACGTCTTGGGCTTTAAAGAAGTTAAAATTATGTGAAAATGGGAAAAGTCACAAAACTTTGCAACTTTTCAAGAGCTTTATGCCAGTTTTCTGGCAAAAACACTGGTGAATCGGGTTCATAATCTCTAATCCTTTCAGCTCCCTTTAATTAGACTACTTTCAACAAACTAATTATAAGTATTGGGTCTGTTTTTTTTTTTAATGCTTTTAAAATAATTGTAAATATTTTCAATCCCCTTTTGTTATAAGGATTTCCCAAAAATTAGCTAATCATAGGTTGTCCTGCATTCGTGACAGTGATTGACTGCGCGGTCACTTGGAAGTTTACATTGGCATCACTACAGGGCCGGTAAAGAAGGACTGTCAGGGACCCCCAGAGTGTGGTAAAATGCGCCAACTAATTCATAATTCATTTAATTCTCACACAATATACTAAGTTAGTGTAAGTCTACAAAAAAGCAACAAAACTTGGTGCTAAAAAAATTGAGCATAACTTTTTGAAAAATGAACCAGGTTATGCCAAATCTTACATATTTTGTGACTTTGTGATCAGTTATCAACACAAATATTTTACTCAAATTACCAGATCGATGGATAAGAATTGGGACTTTTCCCTAAATCTCTCCAAAACATCACCGCTTATAGAAGACCACCCTCATATCCAGATCAGATTTTCTGTGAGAGATGCCCAGATTCACAATATAGTATGCATACTGGCCATCTATGAGAAGTCCACCCCAATGGAAGTCCAGTTATTAAAGAGGATTTTACTGTTTATAAAAGGGGCAGACAATGACAGTGAAGGGCCCTTAATCAGGACTTCTGATCTGGGCCCCCCACCCTCCATCAGGCACCACCTACATATACATTTCCATGTATATTTATATTAGGCACACATATAAAATTTGCACATGCTAATACTCTATACACATTTTAACGTATGCATATACATAGTGCACACAAACATAAAATACGGACATACACATAAGATGCACATACACAGTATAGAGTCCCGGTAGTCCTCATAGTTTTAAGCATGGACCCTGGCAAATTGTAGACGGACTTTTATTGTTCATGGGCTTTAAGGGAGAGAGGCTTCCTTTGTGGAGGACACTCATGAATGCCATTCATTTGCAGTGTACACCGTGTCGTGTCATGGAAAACACTCGCCCTGGTTTGGCTTTCTACTTCTTCAGCTAATAGCAATGAATTTGCCTGTCGATTTTCTTCTCATCAGAAGATGCTTTTGTTTAGATGTTAGCTTCCATCTGACTGATAAGAAAAGCTTTGCTGATCTTCTTGTAGACTTCACATTTTTTGTAAAGAAATTATTTTCTTTCTCAGAAATGTCTTGTGACATTTCTCTTCTATGTGGTGCCACTTACCCTTCTCATCAGAGGACGCTTTTGTTTAGGTGTTAACTTCCATAGTCGGCCTGGACGTCTCTGTAAGATGGTTGCAGTTCCATCTTTGTTATAGTTTTGCATCACTTTTGCTACAGTATTCTGACTGATAAGTAAAGTTTTGCTGATCTTCTTGTAGACTTCACATTTATTGCAAAGAAATTATTTTCTTTCTCAGGTTTTGTGACATTTCCCTTCTATGTGGTGCCATTGCTGATAGCATGAAATGGGAAGGAGTTTTCTTTATTAAGTAACTTCCTTTTACAGACACCTGTCTGCTGGACATCTGTTTAATGAATAATTACACTTACCTGTGGTTCAGTTCTTGTTAATTAGAATTTTGTTGTCTAAACTTAGCTTTTCTCTTAAGACTGTTACTGGGATGTTCTCATTTTTGAAACATGATCTTGAATGAGTTTGTTAAGAAAATTACTTTTTTGGGGTCTGCAAAATACCAAATCTTGTTTGCATTCAATGGCTCAAATTAGCGAGAGTATTTTGTAGTATGGCATCCCATATAAAATGATGATTCTGAAAGGAAACTACAGGTTTGCTGACAAATCTATTTGGGTGTACTGATTTATGCTAAACACTGTATATATATATATAAACCTTATAAGTTTGGTATCACAGTAATCGTACTACTGACTCTGAATCATTTTGTCAGTTTGTTTTTACAACACAATACACACTGTAAAATGAAGGAACCCAAACCTGGCATTTTTTCTCATTTTTCAACACATTATATGATAAAATGAATGGTGTTGTTCAAAACTACAACACTAAGCGTCAGCACACTGTGATTTGCTGATCTGTAAGATGCGTTCTTTGTGCTGTGAAAATACACAGCTGTGATATCTCACCAAATATTCATAGTGGGAACTTAAAATTATGTTTTTCTGCCATGATTAAGGATGGTTTGGATGTATGAAACATGTTGACCTTTTATTTCTATCTTTGTGGAATTAAGGCTGCATGAACCAGTCACCAACCATTATCTGTATATGTACAAATATTAAGTGCTACTGAGTGCTGTAGGAAAAACTTAGAATAGTGAGGTGATTTGATAGTCCTGCCACAAATAATCTGTTTCTACTGCACACTTAAAATCTCTGATAGTGGGAATGAACCTGATTGCCTCCAGTAGTGCACTCCTGAGAGCTGGTGCAGCAGAGAAAATGTCTTGGACATGAGAGTGGGAGGTCCTGATTATGGAGGATGTTAATCTTAGCTCATTGGAGTGTAGATATGGTAGAGATGCAGGACTGTGCAGCAGTGTGGAGAGGTTTGTGGATGAGTGTAATGACTGGTACAGGGTGGAGGCACCAGTGTAACTGCTGGACAGAAATATGAGACTGACTGCTGCATTAAGGATAATGAGAAATACATTTAGTGAGAAGAAGAGCAATTAGTGAGTTACAAGTATTTGTGAATTCAAGACAAAAAGGAATCAGAGCAACAGTAACAGATTTTACTTTTTTTTAATTAATAATGGGATGAATAAAATCGTGAACATTATCAAAAGACTGAATCAAAGTCAGGAAGATAGCCGAGGTCAGATACCAGGTGATCAGTAAATGACAAGTCAGACGAGCAGTATGAATACCGCGGAGCCCGATGACAGAGGCGTTACTGAAACTTGTCCAGGTTGACCAGTCAGAAGGCCACAGGTAGATGGTGAAGGTCCTTCTATACAGCTCCAGCAGTGATGGTGGATCTGCTGGACTTCAGGGCGCTGGATGCTTAGGTGTCCCGTCTTTTAGATGGTTTTAGGGCAACAGTGACAGCATGCAAATGCGCGAGCAGCCCTGGATAATCCACGCCGGCAGGATGATAAGATCCGGCGGAAGATGGAACCTATGACAAGAGAAATAAATATAATGTAAGAGATGGGACTCCATATTACATGATAATGCTGTGCAGTCACTGTGGCCGGACGGCAGAGGAATATTATCATACAGAGGTCAGGGGTCATTGTCAGCAATCATACATGTGACAATCCCATCACTGACAGATGACATCTACTCCACATGAATTATTCTCACTGACATCACACAACATGGAGTTGATTCTCACACTTACCTCGTCTCTTTTTCCCATTTTTTCCATTTTCTGAGTTTTGTTGCTCCATACTCAGATTTATTGCCGATTTTCTGTGTTCATGAGATGGAAATTCTGATGAAAAATTAAAAAAAAATCAGTAACAATATATTTTTATAGGATCTGCTTTGTCATAATATGGATAACATAAGAGACCTATAGTATTGTATAAAACCATGTGGGAATATTTGAGCCTTGAAGTCAACATTCACATTGTTGGTGCTGTAGACATGTACATACCTGGCAATGGGGACGAGGGTGGCAAGATGGTAACAGCATCGTCTGTATTACATACAGGAACAGATACTTTCTGCCTGTTTGAAGAAGAAAAACATGTAAATCTCAAGTAAACTCCATATAAAAGGGGTTGTCTCACTAGAAGAACACCGACTATAAGGCCTAGTAGGACATATGACTGTCATAGTGGGGAAGGTCTTCTGCTCAAGACTACCTTTTATAGAGAGCTGAGAGGAAAACAACTACCAAGAATGGCCGGCATTTCATACTACATCTCTCCTACAGTGAGGGCAGCACTAAAAGTGCATGACCGGCCACAATTATGGGCTGTTATCTCCAACAATTCCGAAAGCTGAAAGCACAATGACCCATAACCATGGGGCGGTGGATGCTGCATTTGATATTATGGTATTTATGTCCTATATGTGGTGTTGCGCACATATATCAGCCTGGAGCTCCCAGTAATGACCCCATAATCTACTCACATTTCTGAGATGTTTGTGTTGGATTCTGGTGTACACTCTGGAGGGGCCTTGGGATCCTCGTTGTTCACCATCCCGTTAGTGGTGGTAGAGTGCTAAATGTGGATAACAATAAGTTATTAAATATACATACTTTTTAATTTTATAGATCCTTTTTTTGTACATATTTTGGATTTATCGATCACATACTTACTTTAGAAAGCCTCTCAGAAGATGATGATGCAAATATTCGGAAGATAAAGTTCTCATCGTCCTCACTTGTGCCCTCTTTATCCTCTGAGACCAGATGGTTGTTTTCATCAGAGTGATCTACAAGACATAGGTAATGAAGGATTGTTAGAGGGTGTCAGTATAACACAGTCGCTATATCTCACTAGGTTACTAGATGATACAACGTAATATACAGAATACATGAAAAAAAACTCCTGTACAAAATTAGGGATATAGGGATACAGTACAAACCCATGGTCAACATAGCTGAGATCCATGAAACATGGATAACATAGTAGACCAGAAAAACCATGTGGAAATATTTGAGCCTTGAAGTCAACATTCACATTGTTGGTGCTGTAGACATGTACATACCTGGTAATGGGGACGAGGGTGGCAAGATAGTAACAGCTTCGTCTGTATTACATACAGGAACAGATTCTTTCTGCCTGTTTGAAGAAGAAAAACATGTAAATCGTAAGTAAACACAGTATAAAATGGGTTGTCTCACTATAAGAACACTGACTATAAGGCCTAATAGGACATATGACTGTCATAGCGGGGAAGGTTTTCTGCTCAAAACTACCTTCCATGGATCAGAACACAACTACCAAGAATGGCTGGCAAGTAATACTACCGCTCTCCTACAGAGTAGGCAGTGCTAAAAATGCATGACCTGCCACAATTATGGGCTGTTATCTTCTGCATTTTCTGAAGCCAAAAGTACAATGACCGTTAACCATGAAGCGGTGAATGCTGCATTTGATATTCTGATATTTATGTCCTATATTTGGTGTTGTGTATATAGATCAGCCTGGAACTCCCAGTAATGAAGTAATGACCCTTTATAATATACTCACATTTCTGAGATGTTTGTGTTGGTTTCTGGTGTATACTCTGGAGGAGCATTGGGATCCTCATTGTTCACCATCCTGGTAGCGATGATACAGAGCTAAATACGGATAAAAATAAGATATAAAATATTTTTTTATGTACTTTTAGAGTTTTTTTAATTTTTTTTACATATTTTGGATTTATTAATCACATACTTACTTTACAAAGCTTTTCAGAAGATGACGTAAAATTTTGGAAGTCAAGGCTCTCATTGTTCTCACTTGTGCCTTCCTCATCCTTTGAGACCAGATGTTTGTTTATATCAGAATGATCTACAAGAAATAGGTAATGAAGTATTATTAGAGGTTGTCAGTATAACACAGTCACTATTTATCACTAATATTAATGGGAACAGATGATCACATATTAGGGAAGATGAGACAAACAGTCGCTTAGTCTAGATGACGTCTCCTTCTACTTACTGATAAATAAGCTGGTGTCTGCGTCTGAAACAAGCTGAGGAACATACTCCAGCTCCTGGCTCAGAATATTGTCAAAGTCCAAGTCACTCAGGAATGGATGAACCTTGATCTCAAATGCTCCTCCTAGAAAAAGAAAAACAAAAGTGATGCGGACATAGTCAGGGATGGCTCCATATCTGAACAGCTTATCGTAATCTGAACTAATGACAAAACTGAGCCGACATGAAGGAAATAAACTGAAAGTCTTAGTGTGGAGAACTAGAAATACAGTAGATGAGCTGATAGAGAAATGCTGATCTTCATGGACATGAGCGATATGTCCTTGGTCTAATAAGGGAATATTAATACTAGTATATCTGTTACCTGTCCCAAGTCTACGCACAGGATTTCTTCTGAGCAGCTCAGTGATGAGATTCTGAGCATCCAGGGGTGGAGCGCGATCACAATTCCAAATTAGTTCTCCTGTTACATAGAAAATTACAGAAAATAAAACCTCTTTACTGGACTGTAACATAAAGCAAAGGAAATAACTAAACAAATGTAACCAATCAACGCAATGATCGGATTATTCTACTCACCAATGACAACCCTTTTATAAAGCTCAGTGAGGGAATCAGCATCAAATGGTACACATCCCAGCAGGAATTTATACAGGATGATCCCCAATGACCACCAGTCAACAGGTCTTCCATAGCCTTCTTTCAGGATGATCTCTGGGGCTATGTAACATGGGGTGCCACAGAACTGGAAACCAACAGAACATAGAGATGAGAATCGATGAAACAATTATTATGACAAGATATCATCGTTAAAACACAATGCAGAAGATAAAATATTAGTGGAAAAGTTCTCTAGAAAGGAAGATCGTAGAGAAGAGACAATAGTGTGATGAGATTTGCAAATAACAAGCTAAGTTCTTGTAGGTGATGCTGACCTCACGGTCCTGGAACTCTCTGGAGATGTCCACTGCTAATTCCTTGTAGGTGTTGGTTTTCGGTATCATTAGACCAAGTTTTGAAATCCCAAAATCGGTAACTTTAATATGTCCAGTAGATGTAATCAGGAGGCTGCAAAAGAGAAGATGGTTTTAGCCTCACAGACTGAATGATAATAAATGACAACTTTCCCCACTTTATTATACTACGGGGGCACTTACTTTTCCGGCTTCAGGTCTCTGTGCACCACACCGTAACTATGCAGGTATTCCACGGCAAGTACCGCCTCTGCAAAGTACAAGCGGGCCATGGGGACAGAGAAAGGACCCCTGGTGCTTAAAAGGGTCCCACAGTCTCCACCTATAGAAGAAAGGAAATATGACCGGTGAGGGGTTTATACAGAAGATAACCATGATATACCATGAGCAGATAACCATGATGTATAATGAGCAGTGAGCGGAAACATCCTGGGGAGATCACACAGATAGTGGCGTACATAGAAATCACAAGACCCCATATCAAAAGTTGTAATTGCCCCCCACCCTAAAAAATAAAAAAGAAATATATTTATATCCCTGTTGAAGCAGCTTGGTGTTCTCACCAGCAATACAACTTTTATGGCCATTTTAGAGTATGATGCTCCCAAAAATGCCCACACCCACACTCAATGAGTATGGTATCACCACAGTGAATCCTCCTAAGGAGGCCACCACTTAGAAGGAGGCCAGCCACAACCCCCTACTCGGTGTGTTGGCACCCACAGCAACCCTCCCACTCAGGATAATGGTTCCCACAGTCCCTCACACAATATAATGGTCCGCATAACTCCCCACTCAGTATGATGTCCCCACACAGAATGGGGGCCTCCATATAGAGTGAGGACCCCCACAGCACCCCACTTAATATGATGACCTCCACTCAGCATTCACAGTCCCCCCATATCTAGTCATACGGCCCCCTTTCAGTATTTTGGCCCCTACTAGCCACCTACTCAGTATTTTTGCCCCCACCAGCCCCACCTCCTTGAAGAAGCAAAAACGCTGAAATTGTGATGACAGGTGGAGGGATGCTGCCCACTGCCGAGCGTCGACAGACCCCCTCCGACTGATGAGCCCCATAGCGCCCCTGCACCAAGATCAATGAATTTACGAGCATCTTGGTAATAGATAACCTATAGTAAATGCTCTGTGGGGATGTAACCAACAATGTCCTAATGATATGAGCAGTGATAAGATGAAAGCAGACATGGGCTGAATATAATACAATAGATGTGTCTTACCTCCTACATACTCCATGACCATACACAGGTGAGATCTAGTTGGAAAGGAGCAGAGCATGGAGACCACAAAGGGACAATCAGCAAATGTTAAGATGTCCCTCTCCAGAAAGGCCCATTCCAATCTCTGTGCAGTATTTAGGTTCCGCTTAGCCATTTTCTTCATAGCAAAGGTCTGGTGTGAGTCTTTATGATGCACTAAGTAGACGGCCCTGGAGAGAAGGAGAATCCATCGGTTATAATAAATCCTTATTAATAATCCATCTATAGAAATCATTATATGTTTAATACTGGTATCCAAGGGGTAACATTTCTCCTTGCGGAGAGTGACATGTTAAGCTTGTCAAGGTGAGGAGACTTTTAAGCCTCAATGATCCTCTGGGATATATGCAAATTGTCTCTTCAGAGAGGAAGAGAACTAGAACTCTAGTGCCCCTTATAGGAAGTAGTAATCCTAAAAGTCAATATCGACCCTTTAACGAGCCTTATCACATGACATGGAATAATAGCCATAACCAAAATCTCAATTTTCGGACACTATGTTTTGGGGTACAAGCACTCATCAGTGCAAAGTGTGAGATATGGTTTGGCTGGGTGAGAGGCATCTGACCGGGATCCAAGCGGTAACGTTTCTCCTTGCGGAAAAAGCCATGTTAAACATGTCAAGGTGAGGAGACTTTTAAGCTGCAATGCTCTTCTGGGAAATATGCAAATTGTCTCTTTTCAGAGAGGAAAAGAACTAACACCCTAGTGCCACCTATAGGAAGTAGCAATCCTATTTCCCAGAGGAGCATTGCGGCTTAAAAGTCTCCTCATGTCCGCAAGGAGAAACGTCAACCCCTTGGATACCGGTCAGACACCTCTCACCCAGTCAAACCATATCTCACACTTTGCACTGAAGAGGGGCAGTACCCCAGAACACAGTTCCTGCAAATTGAGATTTTGGTTTTGGCTATTATCCTAAGTCATGTGACAAGGCTTGTTAAAGGGTCGATATTGACTTTTAGGATTGCTACTTCCTATAGGTGGAGTTCTAGTTTGCTTCCTCTCTGAAGAGACAATTTGCATATGCTTAATACTAGAAGTCTGGCCGCCACTATAAATTCACATCTAGAAATACATAAAATAGCACTACATAGATCACCTATGGGAGGTCTCCACAATGCCACTTCTGCCGGAGCCATCACCCAGGTCACATTATAGATACGAGAATCTATCGAAATTCTCTTTGGGCAGATTCGCTATAACTGACCATATACAATTTAGTGCAAATAAAATTGGTCCAAAATGAATGTGCTCCAGGGCTCTCTTCTGCTGCTGAGGCCAGTGATTGGGCCCACATGGTCATGGTGGAGGGTGTAGATGTCATTGACGTCAATATAGTGTCACCCTTCATGTGACCATGTGTAGCCAACTTCTCTGATCAGCTTCATAATGGAGCCCCCCCCATCAAAACAAAGATCAGAGTGGAGAGCAGAAAAGCTCAGGTGGAGGAGGCAGCATAAGAACAGATGAGGGTCTAGCACAGGCGAATGTAATAATATTATATTATTATATATTATATTATATGTAATTATATTATTTAAATCGCTTTCCTTACAGTTTGATTTGCTAAAGATCATATAATTTCCCTATGATAACACTGAATGGCAGAGTGCAGGGGCAGAAGCATTGTCATAGGGAACCCTGAGAAATGTGGATTATGGCAACAGAAATCTCACCCAAAATTTCCACTGCTGATGAGTTTGGAAGTTTCATAGTCGCTCATATGCGGCTTTCTCGCCGGAACCAATGAATCCATCACGCTCTATAAAAGAATAAGAAATAATACTGATTTATTGAAGATACAGGAAAAAAGTTACAGATGCAAAAACTTCTCCCCCCATATTATGTCCCAGATGATTTACACTGATATGATGTTGGGAAGATACAAACCGGACGCTGGGCAGACCTGGCGCTAGCACCCAGCACACCCAGACAAGTGCCGGGGCCCTGAGTAGGCGACGGGCCCACTTGCTGTCGGGCACCCTGGCGCGCTATGGGACCGGTGAGCAGAGGAGAGTGGTGCCAGCGCCAGCTAGTGGGCCTTGCTCCCCCCCCCCAATGCTTGCCCAGGACCACGGCCGGCACAATACTTACCTCTCCACAGCTGGTGAGCAGTGAGGTGAGCATTTGATTTTTTTTTTTTATGTATGGAGGTATGGGGCATTATATGGGGGGAGAAGTGACATCCTGCATGGGGCATTATATGGGGGGGAGGTAGGGACATCCTGCGTGGGGTATTATATGGGGGGGGAGAAGTGACATCCTGCATGGGGCATTATATGGGGGGGAGTGACATCCTGCATGGGGCATTATATGGGGTGAGCGGTGACATCCTACATGAGGCATTATATGGGGGGGACATCCTGCATGGGGCATTATATAGGGGTGTGACATCCTGCATGGGGTATTATATGAGGGGGAGAAGTGACATCCTGCATGGGTCATTATATGTGGGGGGGAAGTGACATCCAGCATAGGGCTTTATATGGGGTGAGAGGTGACATTCTGCATGGGGCATTATATGGGGGGTGACATCCTGCATGGGGCATTATATGGGGGGAGTGACATCCTGCATGGGGTATTATATGGGGGAAGAAGTGACATCCTGCATGGGGCATTATATGGGGTGAGAGGTGACATCCTGCATGGGGCAATATATGGGGTGAGAGGTGACATCCTACATGGGGTAGTATGTGTTGGGGGGACATCCTGCATGGGGCATTAAATGGGGGGGTGACATCCTTCATGGGGCATTATATGGGGGGTGACATCCTGCATGGGCCATTATGTGGGGTGGGACAACCTGCATGGAGCATTATGTGGGGGGGACATCCTGCATGGGGAATTATATGGGGGGTGACATCCTGCATGGGGTATTATGTGGGGGGGATATCCTGCATGGGGCATTATGTGTGGGGGACATCCTGCATGGGGCATTATGTGGGGTGGGACATCCTGCATGGGGCATTATGTGGAGTGGACATCCTGCATGAGGAATTATATGGGGGGTGACATCCTGCATGGGCCATTATGTGGGGGGGCACAGCCTGCATGGGGCATTATGTGGGGGGCACAGCCTGCATGGGGCATTATGTGGGAGGGACATTCTGCATGGGGAATTATATGGGGGGTGACATCCTGCATGGGCCATTATGTGGGAGGGGGACATCCTGCATGGGGCATTATGTGGGGGGGGGACACCCTGCATGGGGCATTATGTGGGGGGGGGGCACAGCCTGCATGGGGCATTATGTGGGGGGTCAAAGCCTGAATGGGGCATTATGTGGGGGTCACAGCCTGCATGGGGCATTATATGGGGGCACAGCCTGCGTGGAGCACTTTATGGGGTCCATTATTCTATATGGAGCAAGATATGGAGCTCATAATACGGTATAGAGGACTATGTGGTGCCATTATACTGTGTGGAGGACATTACTGTCCGGTCTGCACTGTGAGCTGTGAGGATTCGCCGCTTTCTGAGTTATTGTGGAATTTACAATAGATATCGCTCATGTAATGTAAGAAGTGAAATCTTCGGGCTTGTACTATATATATATATATATATATATATATATATATATACATATTTATCTGCGGTATCTGTGCATCATGAATCGTGGTATGTGTTAAAGGGGCCACTGAGACTCTTTCGCCCAGGGCCCACAAAATCCTGGAGCCGCCCTGCAGCGGTCATCATACATTACTATAACATTCTGGATAATGTGGGAGATCACACAGAGGAGGACTTACAGGTAATCTGTCACCAGGTGTTTGCTATGTATTCTGAAAGCACCATGATGTAGGGGCAGAGACCCTGATTCCAGTGATGTGTTACTTACTAGGCTGTGTGTGGCTGTTTCAATAAAATCAGTAGATTATCACTAGAAGACTATCTGTCTAGCCAGGTAGTCCTATTGCTCTGTACCCCTGCCTCCACCACTGATTAGCAGCTTTCTGCCTATGCACAGTGTACACAGAAAGCTGCCAATCAATGGTGTGGGCGGGGTTATACAAGACTCAGCATTCAGAGCTCTGCAGCAGAAAAAAATAGTGATTTTATCACAACTGCTCCACCGAGTAAAGTAATCAACACATGGAATCAGGGTCTCTGTCCCTTCATCATGCTTCTCTCAGACCAAATAGCATAAACCTGGTGACAGATTCCCTGTAATTCACATGTAATTAACACCATAGGGTCATCTACACTTAGAATAGAGACGTCCCATGGTTGTATGGGGGATAATACTGGACGAGTCATTCACACCCCATGATCTGATGACACACACGCATCCCCCTCTATGATACTTACGGATTCTTGGATCTCCGGGATCTCACTAATTCCATTGTTAGGATTCGACAGCTCAGTTGTTTCTAAAATAATGATGAAGAAATGAAATGTATTAGAGGATATTATTCCTACATAGATAATACAGCAATATAACGGAGAAATGACAAGATGTCTGTAAATGGGATTAATACTCGTTATATGGGGATTCTAAATATGAGAATATACGGGGAATCCATAGATAAATGTAATGTAAATGATGGAGGAACCCCTTCATAAATAACAAAAGACTGACCATCACTTCCGAAAAGAAAATGGGTGTGAACAGGTGCATACTAAGAGTAGCCATCCAAATACATAACTAACAAAGTTGCACTCTGTAACGCTATAGCATGTAAACATGAAATAAATGAAATTTGAATTGCATTACTGCTGTAGAAAATAGGATAAAAGGAAGATACTTAGCGCATAATTTGGCCAATTCATGCATGGCCAGCAGCCACGGCAAGGCGACCTTCTTTTTCTGGGTGCATGCCAAGTAGCCATGGCAAGGTGACCTTTTTTTTTCTGGGTGCATGTCCAGCAGTCACGGCAAGACGACCTTCTTTTGCTGGGTGCATGCCCAGCAGTCACGACAAGGCAACCTTCTTTTGCTGGGTGCATGCCCAGCAGTCACGACAAGGCGACCTTCTTTTGCTGGGTGCATGCCTAGAAGCCACGGCAAGGCGACCTTCTTTTGCTCGGTGCATGCCCAGCAGTCACGGCAAGGCGACATTTTTTGCTGGGAACCTATCTCCACCCATCAGCCCGGGGTGGTTTTAATTACAACAGGATCCTACCTACCCATATAAATGTAGGCTTCAGCCTAGGAGAGGATTCACATTAGGAGAGGATTCCAACAAAAAGATCGCCTTGTCATTGGCTGCTGGGCATTCATGAATTGGCCAAATTATGTGCTCAGTATCTTAGTTTTTTCCCATTTTCTAGAGCAGTAATGCAATTTAAATTTAATTTATTTCATGTTACTTGCTATAGCACTGCAGAATGGACCCTCCATCACATGAATGAGGAAGCCCCCACCCACGCTGCACATACGAGTGATGGTAAGAGAGCTGAAACATAGGAGAGATTTGCAAATTAGCCTGGAAGTGCACTGGGGGCGTGTCACTGCACTTGGATTTCTTCTTTCACGCCCCCAGCGCACTTCCATTCTGATTTGTATATGGTGTCTACTTTACATTTCTCCTGACTGGCACATTGGATTTCTACAAACAATTATTATTAGGGGACAATGGCCTATACCGTCACACCACTACTTCTATATGTAACAATGTGCTGCCAGGTTCCCATTACACAGAGTAGAGAGTAAATCTAACATTATCCTCCGTCCTCTGTAATATCTGGACATTCCTTGTAGAAGGTCGGGTGATCGCTCACCTGTAATCAGATCGCTGTTCAGCTCCGGCTGACTCCTATTAGGGTCAGGGATTTTCGGGGTCACATTTTGCCCATATTTGGCATCGCCTCCTGTTGTTTCCTGATAGATATAATATATATAATTAATATGTGGAAGATTTCACTAAATCACCAAATACATAAATCATGAAGGACTAAACCAACATTTACAGATGCACCAATTGTAACGATACAAATCCCGCGCCATCTTCAGACCTTTTCTCAGAAAGTCTCCTCAGATACGGTGGATTAAGATACGTCTATTAATATTGATCCTTACCGGGCGTTCCAATGAGCGTTCTAGTATAGACAGGACTTTTTCGGCCAGTTCTTTAAAGACAGCCAAATCTTCAGTCTGAGATCTTTCTTCAGCCTATAAAGAAGGAAAAATGGAAAGGAGAATTTTGAGATGAGAGTGGTCAGAATGGAGGCGGAAATTGTATGTGACATCGGTTCTCTGTCTGCAGATACAATGACTACATACTGTATTTGGGGACTCGTTGTGTTTTACCGTAATTTTTGGACTATAAGATGCCTTTTTTTCCAAAATTTTTGACCTCCCTTCTAACACTCTCGCACCCCTCCAATCTGTCCTAAACTCTGCTGTCTGACTAATCCACCTGTCCCCCCGCTATTCCCTGGCTTTTCCCCTTGCTCCGCCAATCCCTTCACTGGCTCCACATTACCCAGAGACTCCAGTTCAAGACCCTAACCTTGGCATGCAAAGCCACCCACAACCTGTCTCCTCCATATATCTGTGACCTAGTCTCCCGGTACTTACCTGCACGCAACCTCCGATCCTCACAAGATCTTCTTCTCTACTCCCCTCTTATCTCCTCTTCCCACAATCGCATACAAGATTTCTCCCGTGCATCCCCCCTACTCTGGAACTCTCCACCCCAGCATATCAGACAGATTATTAATAATAATAATTGTCTGAATGTAGCTTACCAGGGGGGTGGCTGTGGTGGAGTGAGGTCACAGGAGGTAGGGTCACTGCTGTAGGAAGCCGGCAGTAGAAGTGGGGCGCTGCTGCGGGCTCCGAGCTGGGAGGAGCGGGGTATCCAGGAGGTGCGAGGCTGCGGGCCCTGGGCTTCAAGGAAATGTTAGCGGTGATTTAGGAGGGGAGTCCCCGCTCTGCCCATTGATTTTCTGGCGGTGGGCTTCAGGCAAATGGCCGCTGGAGGCAGTGCATGTGCAGATTTAGATCTCGGCTCAATGACGAGCTGAGATCTCAATTTGCGTATTGGCCATCTCCAGCAGCCTACTTCTTGAAGCCCACTGCAGAGAAATCAATAAGCAGAGCAGGGCCTCCCCTCCTGAATTACCGCTAACATTTCCTTGAAGCCCAGGGCCCGCAGCCTCGCACCTTCTGGACACCCCGCTCCTCCCAGCTTGGGGCCCGCAGCAGCGCCCCACTCCTACTGCCGACTTCCTGCAGCAGCGACTCTGCCTCCTGTGACCTCGCTCGACTGCCACCACCCCCCTCAGTAAGCAACCGAAAATTCGGACTATAAGACAGGACTATAAGACAGACCCCCATTTTATTATAATAAATGTTTTTCCTATTTACCTCCCAAAAATTTTTGGTGCGTCTTATGGTCTGCAAAATACGATATATTAGAAGAAAAAGCTTCTATCCCTCCATTATTATCTATTAATATTGAGATGTTCTGTGCAGAGTGTCCGCCACTTACCTGGTGTAGTAATGTCCTGATGTTCTGAAGTAAATCCGTCAGATAGTCTGACGTTAGACGACGTTGTTTGTGTTTGGTCAGGCAATCCTTTACTAGCTCCATCACCAGCCGGTGAGTGAAGCTGAGGACGCCATCGGGTGGTAGAAGCACACTGTTAGGACGATTGATCATAAGGATCAACAATAGTGCTTTTACCTGAGGAATGTCCAAAACAATTCCAGCCATAGTGAAAAACTGCAAGTGCTATCAGTCACTATAGAGCCAAGAAAGGCACGGGTGAGCCTATGTGCATTGTATATATAGCGACTGTGAGCAGTGATGTCACCATCACCTGTGATGTCATCACGGAATCTTGTGATAGAATCTTCACGGAGCAGCTCTGCGCAAATAGAATGCGGCCTGGTAATATATAAAGTGAAAACACCATACAATTAAATACCCATGTTATCATGGCCGTTCTATTTTATATCCAATTAGAACACAACCAGGATAAAGGTGTGTTCACAAGTTGGATTTTGGCAGCTTTTTTTTTCTACCTCAAAAATCAAAGGAGGCAGGAAAAACGCTGCTTAAAATTCAGGTGTTTTTACTTGTGTTTTTTTTTCCATTCATTTGAATGGGTGAAAAATGCTGCAAAACCTCTGAAAGACTTGACAAGCTGCAGATTAAAAAAAATGCAAAAAAAACAGCATGTGAATGAGATTTCAGAAATGTCATTCACTAAGATGGTACTGTAAAACACAGCATTTTTGCTGCAGAAGAAAAAACAGTGAATACACCCTAAAGATATCCTCAGTCATATTATGGGAAATATTGTATATTTCGCATTTATTATCTCACGTGTTTTATCTTCACCATAGAACTTTTAAGGCTGTGTGCCCACTATGCGTTTTTTAGGCATTTCTGCAGCGTAACTTCAGCCGCGGAAACACTTAAAAAACGCTTGGTGATAGGTCTGCAATGGTCCCCAATGATAATCCGCAGCACGTCCTTTAATTTTGCAGAGTCGCTGCGATTTAGCCGCCATTGACTTGCATTGGAACGCATAACATCCGCATGACTACAAATACACATGTGGATATTATGCGACTCAATGCGTGGATGGTACCCGGGTCTAGAGATGAAGAGACTCTCCTCCAGACCCGGGTACCATAGTACCTGTAGTTAAAATAGAATTAAAATAAAAAATAAACATATACTTACCTTCTGATGGCCCCTGTCTGCTCCCGGCGGTGCTGCTGGCTCTTCGGCTGCTCGTGGTGGTAAAATGACCTTGCATGACGCCATTTAGTCATGTGACAGGTCACGCGACCGCTGACATCGGCGGTCGCGTGACCTGTCACATGACTAAATGACGTCATGGAAGGTCCTTTTACAGCACCGTGATCTGCCGAAGACACAGGACGCACCGGAGAAGGAGATCGAGGACCATCGGAAGATAAGTATAATGTTTTTTTTTTATTTTTCACCATTATTATTCTTTTTTTTATTATTGATGCTGCATTTGCAGCATTGTAACTTGGTCACACTATATAAATCCATGCCGGTTGCATGGAATTATATAGTGTGACCAAGTTGTCAAGCACTTTTCCAAGTGATGCTAAAATCACTTGGCAAAGCGCTTGACAACCCAGGGAGATGCAGAAACGCTTAGGAAAAATCCGCAGCATTTCTGCATCGTGGTCATATATCCTAACTCATTGGCGAACTGTTATACAAGGCTACATTCACACTAGACGTTTTTTTAGCGGGCTTTTTTATGCAAATTTTCAGCTGCGTATTACAGTACCAACAAAGTCTATGAGATTTCCGAAATCTCATGCACACAGCTTGCTTATTTGTCCTCAGTATTTTGTGCTTTGCATGGCTTTTTGCAATAGAGTATGTCACTTGTTTCAGCGTTTTTCACCCATTAAAAAAAAGGGTGGTAGAAAAAAATGCTGAAAAAAAGACTGCGTTTTTAGTGAAAAAAGCAAGCATGTGACACACATTTATTCTTGTGATTTTCCCAAGTTTAAACCATCTTGTCTTGGTCACCTGAGATAGCAGCTTGGATTATTACAGTTTTATTACAGTTTAATTAAATTAGTGATGCCTACAAAGTAAACATTGGTTGAGCTAGGTGTGAGATTGAACAACACGTGTGGCCCAGGGAGGCGTGAAAATGAACAATGCCTGAGCAACTCAATGACAAACCATAATGTGAAAGTAAATAGTGTCCTACAAATTCAATGCACTGCCAGGGTCTTAGATAAACCATTCCAGACCCCCCCCCTGTTACATTTGTAATGTGTACTTTTTCATGAACATATGTCTTGCAATGGTGACCTGTTTTCATGTGTCTATGGTGGAAGCAAAGTTGAACTTTGGGATCCTGAAAAACGCACCAAAAATGCACCAAGAACCACTGCAAAAAAACACACCAAAACCTGCGTTTTTGACGCTACTTCTTTCCTGCCAAGAGATTATGTTTTGCTGCAGAAAAAAAACACCTAGTGTGAATATAGCCTAAGACTTACTCTGCCAGCATTAATAGTCAATATTCTGTATACAAATAGGACTCCAATCCAGGTATTCAGTTTATCATAAACATGCCTGAGTTAATCTGCCAAATACACATAGTATGCTTTCTCATAGGTCAAATATAAATCCTGTTAAAGGTCCAAGTTGCAGCAGTTAAGTAGAACAAAACAGACCTCTTCATTCTTTGTAGGTGGAAAAACTTTCGAAATTGTCAGTGTATCAAGTACTTTTACTCCTGACTGTATATAGTATAATTGCCGCACTGCTACATACAGGTGCTTCTCAGAAAATTAGAATATCATCAAAAAGTGAATTTATTTCAGTTCTTAAATCCAAAACGTGAAACTCATATATTATACAGAGTCATTACAAACAGAGTGATCTGTAAATTAGAATTAACAAGAAACACCTGCAAAGGCTTCCTAAGCATTTAAAAAGGTCACTTAGTCAGTTTCAGTAGGCTCCACAATCATGGGCAAGACTGCTGACTTGACAGATGTCCAGAAGGCAGTCATTGACACACTCCTCAAGGAGGGTAAGCCACAAAAGGTCATTGCTAAAGAAGCAGCTGTTCACAGAGTGCTGTATCCGAGCATATTAATGGACGTGGAAGGAAAAAGTGTGGTAGAAAAAGGTGCTCAAGCAACTGGGATAACCGCAGCCTTGAAAGGATTGCTAAGAAAAGGCCATTCAAAAATTTGGGGGAGATTCACAAGGAGTGGACTGCTGCTGGAGTCATTGCTTCAAGAGCCACCACACACAGACGTATCCAGGACATAGGCTACAAGTGTCGCATTGCTTGTGTCAAGCCCCTCATGACCAATAGACAACGCCAGAAGCGTCTTACCTGGGCCAAAGAGAAAAAGACCTGGACTGATGCTCAGTGGCCCAAGGTGTTGTTTTCAGATGAAAAGTAAATTTTGCATTTCATTTGGAAATCAAGGTCCCAGAGTCTGGAGGAAGAGTGGAGAGGCCACAATCCAAGCTGCTGGAGGTCTAGTGTGAAGTCTCCACAATCAGTGATGGTTTGGGGGGCCATGTCATCTGCTGGTGGAGGTCCACTGTGTTTTATCAAGACCAAAGTCAGCGCAGCCGTCTACCAGGACATTTTACAGCACTTCATGCTTCCCTCTGCCCACAAGCTTTATGGAGATGGAAATGTCATTCTCCATCAGGACTTGGTCCCTGTCCACACGGCCAAAAGTACCAATACCTGGTTTACACACAACAGTATCACTGTGCTTGATTGGCAGCAAACTTGCCTGACCTTAACCCCATAGAGAATCTATTATAGAGAATCTATGGGGTATTGTCAAGAGGAAGATGAGACCCCAGACCCCACAATACAGATGAGCTGAAGGCTGCTATCAAAGCCACATTCCATAACACCTCAGCAGTGCCACAGGCTGATCCCTCCATGCCACATTGCCGCATTGATGCAGTAATTGATGCACAAGGAGCCCGAACAAGTATTGAGGGCATTTACTAAACATACATTTCAGTAGGCCAACTTTTTGGATTTTAAAAACATTTTTCAAGCTGTTGTTATGAAGTATTCTAATTTACTGAGATAATGACGTTTGTGTTTTCATTGGCTGTAAGCCATAATCATCAACATTAACAGAAATAAACACTTAAAATAGATCCCTCTGTGTGTAATGACTCTATATAATAGATCCCTCTGTGTGTAATGACTCTATATAATAGATCCCTCTGTGTGTAATGACTCTATAATAGATCCCTCTGTGTGTAATGACTCTATATAATAGATCCCTCTGTGTGTAATGACTGTATATAATAGATCCCTCTGTGTGTAATGACTCTATATAATAGATCCCTCTGTGTAATGACTCTATATAATAGATCCCTCTGTGTGTAATGACTCTATATAATAGATCCCTCTGTGTAATGACTCTATATAATAGATCCCTCTGTGTAATGACTCTATATAATAGATCCCTCTGTGTAATGACTCTATATAATAGATCACTCTGTGTGTAATGACTCTATATAATATAGTAGTTTCACTTTTTGCATTGAAGAACTGAAATAAACTAACTTTTGATGATATTCTAATTTTGTGAGAAGCACCTGTATATAGTATGAAGCCCCACTGCCCCATATGTGTATGTATAATTTGATGCACATGACTCGCCCCCTGGGCCGTGGGGTACACAGAACCGGGCCTTCTAGTGTACGGTGCTGATGGGGGTAGTAGTGGCAACCCGATCCCGTGGCTCAGGGTGGTCAGACCAAATGGTGGCAGTCTATTTATCAGTGTTTTGAATGTCCGACTACGCCACCCGTGGATTGCGGTCAGGGATAACCGCCGCTGCGAGGCAGACTGCTGAGGCTGGTGTTGGTATGCAGCCTCAGGGCAGTGTAGGTGGATGTTGGGGGTGATAGTGCAGGCCGCAATAGTAAGAGTTCAGAGTCCGCTTCAAACAGTTCAGGGTCTTTATTGTAGATATTATTAATGACCCAACAGTACCGGTTAGGAATGAGCCTGGGTGTCTGAGAGCATTCGGGCGAGCCCCACTGGTCAGGGTGAGTGTGTAGGCCTACCGTTCTCTCTATGCTCTTTCTGACTATCCCCCTTTTCGTGGTGTAATAGCCCACGTCCCTGAGCTGGCCGTGTACTTCTCGCCTGTATGGCATGCGATTAGAGCCTTGGGTACCTGTTGCTTGCTCCTCGCTGTACTGGTCCCTCTGTGTGGCGGAGCCTCCAGGCTTCTTAGGCCAAGGGACCTGAAATCCCTCGCAGGTTGGTTCTCTGCTGCTGGGCTTGTAACCCTGACAGCCCCGGACCCCAATGCCCGGTAGATTGGTTCTCTGCCAGGACCGGCTCTCGTCACCTCTGTCCCTGGCTTGCAGTTTCACCTCTGCCTCACGGACTCCTCAGCTACAGCTGAACTGTCCCTCCTTCTCTGGGACTAGTCTCACTCCTGAGCTAGGTCTTCCAGTTCTCTCTAACCCTGCCCCCAGTTCCAGCTTTTATAGGGGCAGCCAGCTCCCCCTGCTGGCCTGGGACAGGAGGTGCTGTATGCTAATTGTCCCTAACCAGGGGACCTCCCTCCTGCTCTCAGACACAGATTATTGTTTGTGGCATCCAGGCCTGGGGTGACACATTCTCCCCTATTAAAATTTAGTACTCCGGACTAAACAAGAAACACAAATACAGGGTATAAATGACAACATAACATATATACAAGTATATTTTGTCCTTGAGGTCACGGCGCTTCCGTGACCGGGTGTCCATGTCACCCAACAAGGTGAAGTTTTCCACGGTGTGGGGACCTGTTTCCATAAACCCCAAGTTCCTGGCCTTGGGCGTGGCGACAAGGCTGAGCTCTCTACTTTGGGCCACAAGGAGGCCACACCGGACAGATTTTTCTTCCGTGGCCATCTTCGAAAGAGGGCACCAAGTGCAACTATCTACAAGACAGTTCCGGTTATTCAGCGTCCATAACCTGTTAGTCCATGAACTAGAAAGACTGGAAAAACATAATTAGCAACCAGGCAACAAACATAAAACATTTACAATATACAGCATTTAGATCTTCCAGCGAGCTGGTATTTGCCCCCTAGTGCTCCGGGTTGACCTGCGTAACCCACTGTCTGGTGGTGGTCTAACCTGACTTTCCCCACTAGCATTCAGGGTACAGCTACTAGCTGGGTTTACAGGCAGTGCAGGCAGCTATCTGCGGGTCCTTTGGCTTACCGCAGGTATGGCAGGCTCACTGTCAGCAGAGGGTTGACTCTCCTGGGCTGCTGGCATGGGTTCTTCTGCCTCTATTGCTGCTTGGTCTTCTGATTCCTCCTGCTCTCCTGTAGGTTCCTGCTGGGTTGGTTGAAGGAAGTGTAGGACGGGTACCACTATTGCATCATTTATCCGAGTCCAGGACCGGGGGAACTCTCCAAGAACTGTGCTGATCATTTCTTTCTTGTCTTCTGCGGGTTCAAGGTCATCTTGATCTTCTCCTGCACTCTGTAGTTGCTTGGGGCACCTTTTTAGGTGGTCTCTGGAGACGGTGCTAGTGGTTTCTCCTCCATCCTTGATAATTACACATACCTTCGGGTTGTTGTGGTTGGACTGCAGTACTGTGTACGGGTCGCTCTCCCACTGGTCATCTAGCTTGTGAAGCCTTCTCTTCTGCTTCAGGACCTGCTCACCAGGTTCCAGGGGACCAGCAGGGTCGTGTTGGTTGAAGAGCCTCTCTTGCTTTTCTCTCGCTTGAGCCAGACTCCTCTCCACACTCTCCTGTACCTTCTTGTACTGTAGCCGCCGTTCCGTATCCCAGTCCGCGTCTGGGGAGGTGTCCTCGGGGGTCAGGACTCCCATCTCCAGGTCTATCGGCAGCTTACCTGGTCTTGCCCTCATCAGGTAAGCCGGGGTGCAATTTGTAGCATTCACCGGGATATGGTTGTATAAGTCTATCAGGACTGGCAGCTTCTCCGGCCACAGGCGGCGTTCTTCCAGGGGCAACGTTTTGAGGAGATCAATGACGATATTATTCATTTTCTCACATAGCCCGTTGGTTTGTGGGTGGTAAGACATTGTCCGAATCTTCTTACAGCCGTAGAGGTTGCAGAACTCCTGGAAGATTTCAGCCTCAAACTCTGGACCTTGATCTGTCAAGACTAGTGTTGAGCGATACCTTCCGATATCAGGAAATATCGTATCGGATTGGATCGGGCCGATACCCAAAAAGTATCGGATATCGCCGATTCCGATACCGGAAACCAATGCAAGTCAATGGGACACAAATATCGGAATGAAAATAAACCCTTTCTTTCCTTGTAGGTTAATTCTACATGAAGTAAAACAACTAAGAATAATGTAGAATGACATGAAAAGCCGACAATTCATCAGCGGCATACACCGGAACCCGACAATTTACAACAGAAAGAATAGAGCATCACACATAGATTAGGTAGATAGAACCATGTCAGTCACATATATATGAAGTACAGTGACAGTGTTGCTTACAGAACTTGTCATTTAGTGTAAAGGATTTATTTAAAAAAATATTAGTGTTTTCGTGCACCGTCTCTTTAAAAAAGCCGGCCGGCAATTCAGCAGCGGTACCCCACAATTTATAACAGACAGAATAGAGCTTCACACATAGATTAGATAGATAGAAACATGTCAGTCACATATATATGAAGTACAGTGACAGTGTTGCTTACTGTACTTGTCATTTAGTGTAAAGGATTTATTTAAAAAAATATTAGTGTTTTCGTGCACCGTCTCTTTAAGAAAGCCGGCCGGCAATTAAGCAGCGGTACCCGACAATTTAGAATAGAAGGAATAGAGAATCACACATAGATTAGATAGATAGAAACATGTCAGTCACATATATATGAAGTACAGTAATAGTGTTGATTACTGTACTTGTCATTTAGTGTTAAAATAAAGGATTTATTTAAAAAAAAATTGGCGTGGGGTTCCCCTTAATTTTAGGCTCTAGCGGAGGTTAAGCAGACAGCTGGGGCAAATGTTTGAAGCCTGGGAAGGGGGTAATACCCACGGAGCTTCCCAGGCTACTAATATCAGCCCCCAGCTGAATACCTAGCCTTTACTAGCTATTAAAATGGGGGAACCCCCCCAAAAAATAACGTGGGGTCCCCCCTAATTTAATAGCTAGCAAAGGCTAGGCAGACAGCTGGGGGCTGATTTTAATAGCCCAGGAAGGGTGCCATGAATATTGGCCCCCTCCCAGGCTAGAAACACCAGCCGTCAGCCGCCCCAGAAATGGCGCATCCATAGGATGCGCCAATTCTGGCACTTAGCCTCGCTCTTCCCACTGCCCTGTAGCGGTGGCAGTGGGGTAATAGGGCTGGGGTTGATGTCAGCTTATAATGCCAGCTGACATCAAGCCCAGATTAGTAATGGAGAGGCGTCTATAAGACACCCCCATTACTAACCCAATAGTCAAAGTTAAAGAAAAACACAAACACCCAGAATAAAGTCCTTTAATTGAAATAAACACACAATTCTTTATTGTTCTAAATTAAACCATACTTACAGTCACGCCCATTCCAGCTGAAGCCAACGATCTCCTGCAATAAAAGAAAAATAATAAACCAACATCATCCTTACCTTTCCATGGTTCCCAGGACGGCTTCAGCTCTGCTACATCGAGATGACAGGCTGGATCATAGCAGAACACTGCCATCCAGCCTGTCATCCCGCGGACACTGAGAAGCGCAGGCATACTTGCACTCCTCAGTGTCTGGCTGTGACGGCATAAAGATGAGCCGAGGTCATGTCCAATGAACTCAGCTCACCTCATGTATGTCACTGACAGCGTGGGAAAATTCTCCTGCACTCAGCGCTTCAGCGTGAGAATTTTCCCACGCTGTCAGTGACGTGCATGAGGTGAGCTGAGTTCATTGGACATGACCTCGGCTCATCTTTATGCCGTCACAGCCAGACACTGAGGAGTGCAAGTATGCCTGCGCTTCTCAGTGTCTGCGGGATGACAGGCTGGATGGCAGCGTTCTGCTGCGGTCCAACCTGTCATCTCGATGGAGCAGAGCTGAAGCTGTCGTGGGAGCCATGGAAAGGTAAGGATGAGGTTGCTTTATTATTTTACTTTTATTGCAGGAGATCGTTGGCTTCAGCTGGAATGGGCGTGACGGTAAGTATGGTTTAATTTAGAACAATAAAGAATTGTGTCTTTATTTCAATTAAAGGACTTTTTTCTGGGTGTTGTGTTTTTTTAAATACTTTACTAGAAATTCATGGTGGTCATGTCTAATATTGGCGTGACCCCATGAATTTCGGGCTTAGGGCCAGCTGATAATGCCAAGCTGGCCTTAACCCCTTTATTACCCAGTGAGCCACCGCACCAGGGCCCTGGATGAGTTGGGTACAGCGCCAGAAGGTGGCGCTTCTATGAACGCGCCATTTTCTGGGGCGGCTGCGGACTGCAATTTGCAGCGGGGGTGGCCCAGAAAGCTTGGGTCTCCCTGCGCTGCGGATTCCAGCCCCCAGCTGCTTAGTTGTACCTGGCTGGACACAAAAATAGGGAGAAGCTTCACGTATTTTTTTTTTTTAAATTATTTCATGAAATTCATGAAATAATTAAAAATAATTGATGTGGGGCTTCGCCCTATATTTGTGTCCAGCCAGGTACAGCAGGCAGGAACGGGCTGCCCCCAACCACCAGCTGCCTATTTGTACCTAGCCGGACACAACAATATAGGGAAGCCCTTTTTTTCTTAATTATTCCATGAATTTCATGAATTTAAAAAAAAAATATGTGGGGCTTCTCCCTATTTTTGTGTCCAGCCAGGTACAACTAGGCAGCTGGGGGCTGGAATCCGCAGCGCAGGGAGGCCCAAGCTTTCTGGGCCCCACCCGCTGCAAATTGCAGTCTGCAGCCACCCCGGAAAATGGCGCGTTCATAGAAGCGCCATCTTCTGGCGCTGTACCCAACTCATCCAGGGCCCTGGTGCGGTGGCTCACTGGGTAATAAAGGGGTTAAGGCCAGCTTGGCATTATCAGCTGGCCCTAAGCCCGAAATTCATGGGGTCACGCCAATATTAGACATGACCACCATGAATTTCTAGTAAAGTATTTAAAAAAACACAACACCCAGAATAAAGTCCTTTAATTGAAATAAACACACAATTCTTTATTGTTCTAAATTAAACCATACTTACAGTCACGCCCATTCCAGCTGAAGCCAACGATCTCCTGCAATAAAAGAAAAATAATAAAGCAACCTCATCCTTACCTTTCCATGGCTCCCACGACAGCTTCAGCTCTGCTACATCGAGATGACAGGCTGGACCGCAGCAGAACGCTGCCATCCAGCCTGTCATCCCGCAGACACTGAGAAGCGCAGGCATGCTTGCGCTCCTCAGTGTCTCTCTGTGACGGCATAAAGATGAGCCGAGGTCATGTCCAATGAACTCAGCTCACCTCATGCACGTCACTGACACCGTGGGAAAATTCTCCTGCACTCAGCGCTTCAGCGTGAGAATTCTTCCACGCTGTCAGTGACATACATGAGGTGAGGTCATGTCCAATGAACTCAGCTCACCTCATGCACGTCACTGACAGCGTGGGAAAATTCTCCTGCACTCAGCGCTTCAGCGTGAGAATTCTCCCACGCTGTCAGTGACGTACATGAAGTGAGCTGAGTTCATTGGACATGACCTCGGCTCATCTGGATGCCATCACAGCCAGACACTGAGGAGCGCAAGCATGCCTGCGCTTCTCAGTGTCTGCGGGATGACAGGCTGGATGGCAGCGTTCTGCTGCGGTCCAGCCTGTCATCTCGATGTAGCAGAGCTGAAGCTGTCGTGGGAACCATGGAAAGGTAAGGATGAGGTTGCTTTATTATTTTTCTTTTATTGCAGGAGATCGTTGGCTTCAGCTGGAATGGGCGTGACTGTAAGTATGGTTTAATTTAGAACAATAAAGAATTGTGTGTTTATTTCAATTAAAGGACTTTTTTCTGGGTGTTTGTGTTTTTTTAAAATACTTTACTAGAAATTCATGGTGGTCATGTCTAATATTGGCGTGACCCCATGAATTTCGGGCTTAGGGCCAGCTGATAATGCCAAGCTGGCCTTAACCCCTTTATTACCCAGTGAGCCACCGCACCAGGGCCCTGGATGAGTTGGGTACAGCGCCAGAAGATGGCGCTTCTATGAACGCGCCATTTTCCGGGGCGGCTGCTGACTGCAATTTGCAGCGGGGGTGGCCCAGAAAGCTTGGGTCTCCCTGCGCTGCGGATTCCAGCCCCCAGCTGCCTAGTTGTATCTGGCTGGGCACAAAAATAGGGAGAAGCCCCACGTATTTTTTTTTTTAATTATTTCATGAATTTCCTGAAATAATTAAAAAAAAATTGACGTGGGGCTTTGCACTATATTTGTGTCCAGCCAGGTACAGCAGGCAGGAACGGGCTGCCCCCAACCACCAGCTGCCTATTTGTACCTGGCCGGACACAACAATATAGGGAAGCCCTTTTTTTCTTAATTATTCCATGAATTTCATGAAATAATAAAAAAAAAAAATACGTGGGGCTTCGCCCTATTTTTGTGTCCAGCCAGGTACAACTAGGCAGCTGGGGGATGGAATCTGCAGCGCAGGGAGGCCCAAGCTTTCTGCTCCCCCCCCCCCCCGCTGAAAATTGCAGTCTGCAGCTGCCCCGGAAAATGGCGCGTTCATAGAAGCTGGATGCTGTACCTGGCTGGCATACAAAAATATGGCGAAGCCCACGTCAAAAGTTTTGGGAAAAATTTATTAAAAAATAAATAATAATTTAGGGACTGCATCTTTATTAACTCCTCAAATGTCATTTAGTGTTAAAATAAAGGATTTATTTAAAAAAAAAATGGCGTGGGATCCCCCATAATTTTAGTCTCTAGCGGAGGTTAAGCAGACGGCTGGGGCAGATGTTTGAAGCCTGGGAAGGGGGTAAAACCCACGGAGCTTCCCAGGCTACTAATATCAGCCCCCAGCTGAATACCTAGCCTTTACTAGCTATTAAAATGGGGGACCCCCCCCAAAAAAATGACGTGGGGTTCCCCCTATTTTAATAGCTAGCAAAGGCTAGGCAGACAGCTGGGGGCTGATATTAATAGCCCAGGAAGGGTGCCATGAATATTGGCCCCCTCCCAGGCTAGAAACACCAGCCGTCAGCCGCCCCAGAAATGGCGCATCCGGCTTCCCCGCCCGGGTCCTTCGCTCCTTGGTGCTGCGCTCCCCGCCCGGTCCTAATTTACGATTGGGATTGGAGGTGGCGAGGGGAGCGGAGGATCGGGGTGGGAGGCTGCGGGGAAGCAGTATGGGGCTGTGTGATTGTTTAAAAGCCAGCGGCTTTTTACCGCGCGCCGGCTTTTAAACAATCAGGAGAATTCTCCCCCGCTTTGATGGCATTCTGATGACAGGCTGGATCGCGCTGCCATCCAACTTGTCATCCTTCACAGACACTGCAGAGCTCAGGCATTATGGGAACTTCCGATTCCGGTATTCGATATTGTAAAAGTATCGGAATTAAGTATCGGAATTCCGATACCGCGAATATCGGCCGATACCCGATATTTCAGTATCGGAATGCTCAACACTAGTCAAGACCTGTTCCGGATACCCGTGTGGACGGCAGAAGTGTTGTTGGAAGGCTCTGGCCGCTGTTTGGGCTGTCAAGTCTTTAACAGGAACCACCACCAGGAACCGGGAATAGTGGTCCACTATTGTCAGGGCATAGACGTAGCCCGACCGGCTTGGAGCCAGTTTCACATGGTCCAGAGCTACCAGCTCAA
The DNA here is from genome assembly GCF_046119375.1 of Phyllobates terribilis. Lineage (NCBI taxonomy): Eukaryota > Metazoa > Chordata > Amphibia > Anura > Dendrobatidae > Phyllobates > Phyllobates terribilis. The sequence goes on along the minus strand of NW_027362807.1, from coordinate 5,414,286 downwards.
GAGGCTGCCTGGTGACGATGGGCATCAAGGGCGTCTTCTGGCTGGTACCGTCCTTCCTTCTGAGGTTACATGGGCCGCAGTCCCTGCACCACTTCTCTATGGCCCCTCTCATTCCGACCCAGTAGAACCGCTCTCTCAGTAGGAACTCCAGTTTCTTCCACCCGAAGTGTCCCGCTCTGTCATGGTAGGCCTCCAGGACAATTGCTGCATCTCGTCTCGGGACCACTACCTGCCAGGTCAGCTCGTGCGTCCGGTGGTTGACAAGCCTTCTGCACAGCTTACCTTCGTAGAGGAATAGCCTGCTTTTCTCCTTCCATAACTGCTTGGCTTCCTCTGGAGCGTCCGAGCCAGGGCTAGCGTCTGCCTGGGTTAACAGGTCTTTCACCAGGCGAATTGCAGGGTCACTATCTTGCGTTTCAGCCCAGCCGTGGTGAGGTAAGGGATTGAACATGACAGTGGTCAAGTCTTTGTCTCTTACACGGTGGCAGTACTGAGTGGCCCCGTACCGGTGGAATGCAGGGAGCTCTATTTCCTCCAACTCGTCTGGATCTTCTACCTCATCGGGCAAGTGGGGCATTCTCGATAGAGCATCTGCATTGGCATTGGCTCGGCCTGCCCGGTACTTGATGGTGAAGTCATAGTTTGCTAGCCGGGCCATCCACCGCTGCTCTAGGGCACCAAGTCTCGCATTGTCCAGATGTGTCTACGGATTGTTGTCCGTGTACACAGTGAACTTCACAGAGGCCAGGTAATGCTTGAAACGTTCTGTTATGGCCCACACCACTGCCAAGGACTCCAGCTTAAAGGAGCTGTAATTCTCCGGGTTTCTCTCGGTGGGCCTCAGCTTCCGGCTGGCGTACGCGATCACCCTTTCTCTGCCCTGTTGGTTCTGTGACAGTACGGCTCCCAGCCCCACATTACTGGCGTCTGTGTGGAGGATAAAAGGCTGGCCATAATCAGGGCAGGCCAGGATCTCATCCCCCGTGAGGGCCATCTTCAGCTGGCAGAAGGACTCCTCTTCTGGCTTGTCCCACTTGAAGGGTGGCTTTTGGCTTCTGGTCTTAGACTGTCCTATAAGGAGGTCCTGCATAGGGGCTGCCATCTTGGTGAACCTGGGGATGAACCTTCGGTAGTAACCTATCAACCCGAGGAACTGCCTCACTTCTTTTATGTTAGAGTGGCTTGGCCAGTTCTTTATTGCCGTGATTTTGTCAGGGTCGGGGTCTACTCCGTCTGCACTGACCACGTGTCCCAGGTACTGTACCTTCGGCTTTAACAGATGGCACTTGGAGGGTTTCACTTTCATGCCAAAGCCTGCCAGGGCCTCGAACATCTCAGCCAGGTGCTTTAGATGGTCCTCGTAAGTCTTCGAATAGACAATCACGTCGTCCAGGTAAAGTAGGACGGTCTCAAAGTTTCGGTGCCCTAGACAGCATTCCATCAGCCTCTGGAAGGTCCCGGGTGCGTTGCAGAGCCCGAACGGCATATAGTTGAATTCACTTAATCCCATCGGGGTGGTGAAGGCGGTCTTCTCCTTATCAGCCTCTGCCACAGGAACCTGCCAGTACCCACTAGTTAGGTCCAAAGTAGAGAAGAAATTAGCTGATTTTAGTGCGACCAAAGACTCCTCTATTCTAGGCAACGGGTATGCGTCTTTATGGGTGATACGATTGACTTCTCTATAGTCCACGCACATTCTCATAGTACAGTCTTTCTTTTTTACCAGAACCAAGGGGGCTGCCCAGGGGCTACAACTGTCTCTAATGACCCCGGCTTCCTTCATTTCTCTCAGCATGCCCTTTGCGTTCTGATAGTGTGCTGGGTGGTACAGGTCTGTATCTTTCTTTTATTGGTGGGTGGCTCCCCGTGGGGATGTGGTGTTCTACCCCTTTCACTCTGCCGAAGTCTAGCGGGTGCTTTCTAAAGATTCTCTCGTACTCTTGAACCACCCGGTAGACTCCTTGTTTTTGGTGCAAGGGAGTGTAGTCATCACCCACGTGGAGTTTCTGGCACCAGTCCTCCTTGGGTTTCTGGGAACCATTACCCTCCGCCTGGGGAGATGGAGGCAAGGGTTCCATGGCCCTGACAGCATTGTGTTCAGCAGTATACAATTTGGCTAGTGTAGCGTACCGGGGCAAGTGTACTTCCCTTTCCCCAATGTTTAAGATCCGGATGGGCACCCTTCCATGGCGGACATCGACCACCCGCCGGGCTGTCAAAATGGTGGGCCTGCTGTCTGAGTACACAGGTTCTACCATGGCTTGGTAGTCTCTCCCTCTTAACCCGATTGCAGTCCGACACCAGATCATTTCACTTTTGGGGGGCATGGCAATGGGGAACGGGTCGCTCATCGTCACGCTACCGATCTCACCACCAGACAGTTCTACCTGTTGCCATCTCATCAGGGCTCTTATCTCCTTCTGGAGGACCCTCTGTTGGCTGGAGCTCGCATTCATCGCCACCTGCTGCAAAATTACAATTACTTCTGAAAGACAATTTTCAATCACATTAGTACCCAAGGTTATTTTAGGGTGAATTTCTCGACAGTCAATGTCCACAATGATCACTCCCTGTGCCGGCAGTTCAACTTTACCAATCTTAATCGTCATCTCTCTGAACCCCACCTGCGGCACGGGTTGACCATTGCTGGCGATGATGCTCAAGTCATCGTCTGGATAACGAGTTATATCAGTGTCACTCCAGTACTGCTTGAAAAGTACATAGGGGATGGTAGTCACTTGGGACCCGGTGTCCAGCAGTGCACTCATGGGGATACCGTCCAGCACTACGGGTAAAACCGGACGTCCCCCTACGTACTTATCACGCCAATTAGATGGGGCTGATGACCTTATGCCTGGTGGTTGGCCCTTTGCCCCAGGTCGGACCCATTTAAAGTACAGTACCTGGCTACGTGTCCCGGCTGGCTGCAACGACGGCAAATCGGCTGTCCATCCTCAGTGTAATGATCGGCGGGCCTCCCTGTGAACGACGGGATCCTCCTCCGTCGACGCCACGGGACATCCTCCGGACTGGAAGCCAGCTTGATTGGTCCTGACGGGTCCATCTGTAACGACTGTACGGTCCTGGTCAATGCAGCAACACTCTTTGTTAGTTCTTGGACCTGATGGTACAGGTTTGCAGGCGGGGATGGATTTAGGGCCTGCGCATCAGCCCCCACAAGGTCTGCGGGATAGGGCGCCGCCCCCTGGTGGTAAGGGATGGCAGGGCGCCGGGAAGCTACAGCGCCACCCGGTGCAGGTTCTCGGAGCACCCGGATGGCCCTATCTTTGAACTGTGCAAAAGTCAAATCGGGGTTCTGTAGGGCCATGAGGCGCAGCTGGGTTCTGTGGGCGCTGGACAGCAGACCTTCTATGAACTGGTCAGTCAATAGTTTATCTGTATCCTGCACGCTGCCAGGGTCAGCTTGCTTAATTGCCCCCAAGGATTCCTGTAAATTTAGGGCATAATCTCGGATGCTATCTTGAGCTCGCTGCTTACATCCATAGAACCGCATTTTGATTTCTGCTGAGGTACGGGTATCAAAGGTGTCCTGTAGACGGGTCAGAACCCCCCTTACAGTCCTTTTCTCCTCAGCTGTCCAAGACTTTACCTCCCGCTGGGCCGCACCAGGTAACTGCCCTATCAGTATGCTTACTTTCTGTTCTTCTGTCAGGGGATAAACTTTGAACAGTCTATACAGCCTTTCTTTAAAGTCGCCCAAGGTATGCGACTCGCCGGCATACTGGGGCAGCCAGGCCGCTCCGGGGATATAGGCAGGGGTGGATTAAGAGTAGCAAGGGCCCCGGGCAGTTTAGAAGGCGCGGGCCCCCTCCACACACCTGATTTATCACGTGACATGTCACATGATCCCCTGTGATAGATCATGTGATAGTTCACGGGAAATTTATTTGGCATAATATTAATTGTGCTGCCTCATCTGAGAGCAGCACAATATTGGGGCAGATACCCTGATTCCAGCGATATGTCACTTTTTCAGCTGCTTGTTGTCATTTTGAGAAAATCACCGTTTTATCTGCTGCAGATCTAGCAGCTCTCTGAATGCTGCGCTCTGTATAGCCCCACCCACACCACTGATTGGCAGCTTTCTGCCCATGCTCAGTGTACACAGAAATCTACTGATCAGTGATGGGGGTGGGGTCCTACAGAACTTACTAGTCATCTAGTGATAATTACCTTCTGACAAATCAATGATTTTATCAAAACAACACTAAGCAGCCCAGTAAGTGACACATTACTGGAATCAGTGCCTCTAACCCTACATTATGCTGCTCTCAGATTAGGTGGCAAAAACCTGATGACAGATTCCCTTTAAAGGAGCTGTAAAGACAAAAAAGTTTGTATTAAAAATACAAGCCATTTGTTAAATTAACTTTTTTTCATTGTTAATTCACATTAGACTGTATCTTCAACACTTTTGTCAGCAGGTCTTATTACAGACTCTGAATAGGGCAGCTCTCTCCCTCTCCCTCAGCAGAAAGTCACAGCATGGTTAAAAAACGGGATCTTTTATGATTTTCTCATAATAAATAAAAAAGGACATGCAAGTCCTCCAAACTATTTTCCCTTTCTCTATAGGCGAGGTCCTAAATCTTTCTTGTTCTTTAGTTGATCACATGTCAAAAATGCAAAGCATTTACTATGAACTCGCCTAAAAAAATATACACTTGGAGAGTAATATCATCATCTGCATGTAAATATTCCTTGACTCTAAGGGCTCGCTCACACTGTCGTATAACACGGCCGAATGCTATGTTAGGTTTTATCAGATAGGACTCGGCCCTATGTTATACTATGGGACAGTGCGATTATTGGCATGAGAAAATAATCTCATTCGATATTCGGACCATGTGCACCCATACAAGTCTATGGGTGCACGTAAAACATTGGACTGCACTCGGATGTCATCCAAGTGCAGTCCGATGAACACTCACAGAGACTATGGAGAAGATGGAGAAATTAAGTTCTCCATCTTCTCCATATCTGTGCTGCGAGAGAATCGGATCACACTCAGTTGAAGCTCTGACAGAGTTTGAGCCCAGTGTCATTAGCATAATTGGCCCTATTCTCTTGCATGAGAGAATATATGGCTTAGTGAGTGGACCCTAAAACTGAATAGTAGTGACGGACAGGCACCTCACAAGCGGGATCCATGTAGCTCTCAGATGTCATGTAGGTAGGGCTTCATTCCATGGGGTAGGGCTTAATTTCAAGGTATATAAAAAAAATGGACTTCAAATAAAAATTAAATGAGCACAAAAAGCACTAATTGAATTATTTTTTTTGTATTTATGTTTGCAGCCCCTTTAAAAACCCTTTGAGGACCAAGGCACATATATGTCCCATAGTTTTAAACTGGAAAAAAATTTGATTGAATAAAATTTAAGGTCCTCACAGGTTTAAGTAGGTCATAAATTCATATGAATACTTGCTCATACAATTGCACATGCCAAAAGATGAAGAAGAACAGAATCAAAAATATGACATTAAGTGGAACACTTACAGGTATTCAAGGTGAAAGAGACCAGCAAAGGCATCGTCTCGAATGACAGTAAATGAGTTAGAATTCAGCAAGCTGAAAATGAAAACAGCAGGTTAGAAGCGAACCAGACTTTATGGTGCTCAGAATTAGTCAAGCAGAATTTATTGACTGCTCTTGCAAAGCACTGAGACTGCCGCTGTGTATAGATGGCGCCGTGCGGCCTCCCGCTGTGTATAGATGGCGCCGTGCGGCCTCCCGCTGTGTTTAGATGGCGCCGTGTGGCCTCCCGCTGTGTATAGATGGCACCGTATAGATGGCTACGTGCGGCCTCCTGCTGAGTATACGTGTATAGATGGCTACGTGCGGCCTCCTGCTGAGTATAGATGCCGCACGGCGCTCCCCCCAGAGACAGCAGGAGGCCGCACAGCGCCATCTATACTCAGCGGGAGACCGCACGTAGCCATCTATACACAGCAGGAGGCCGCACGGCGACATGTATACTCAGCGGGGGCCGCACGTAGCCATCTATACACAGCTGGAGGCTGCACGGAGCCCCCCCAGAGACATCAGGAGGCCGCACGGCGCCAACTATACTCAGCAGGAGGCCGCATGCAGTCATACACACACACAAACATATACAGACACGCATAAACACATTTGAAACACAAAAATACATACAAACAGACATCACACATTGACATCTGCCCACACACACACACAAACAGACAGACATCACACACACACACACACCTGCCCACACACACACACCTGCCCACATACACATCTCTGTGTGTGTATGTATAGTGTGTGTGTGTGTGTGTATAATGTGTGTGTATGTATAGTGTGTGTGTATGTATAGTGTGTGTGTGTGTGTGTGTGTCTATAATTTGTGTGTGTGTATTTTTTTTTTAAGTTAAAAACAAGTAAAATGCTTGTGGCATCAATATCAAGAATCCAGATATAAGGGCCTATTCACACTGAATTTTGCAATGCATTCATCTCCTCTTTCCAGGCTTCTATCTAAATCCCTGAAAAATGGCATTCAGATGTGCCTTGACATAGCCATTGATTTGAACAAAGGCAAACCGAGGCTAAAGTCTGAATCTTTAGGCTCCATTTGTTCTGCTTTCAGATGTCTCATTTCAGACAGCACAATCCTGAATTTCAGGGATTCAGTTGTAAGCCTTGTGTAAAGACCTGAATGCAGCGCTGAATGTAGTGTGAATAGGTCCTTACATCCTACACCACCTCAGGGGATTGTTGTTATGGAGTATTGCCCCTGGGTGGCCGCAGTTATGACCACCACCAGGGCTCGCGGTCACCCACCCTAACTTTGGTATTCTGGGGAGCTGGTATAATGAATATCTGAGAAGAGCTCTAGAGAAGCAAGAACATTGGACAACCAAGAGGTGGTGGCCTCAAGTCAGGTGTAGTGTTCAACAGGGCAAGACTTTCTAACCTGCCCACACACACACACACATATACACACACACACACCTGCCCACACACACACACACACACACACAACTGCCCACACACATACACACCTGCACACACACACACACACACCTGCCCACACACACACACACACCTGCCCACACACAAACACACCTGCCCACACACACACACCTGCCCACACACACACATACACCTGCCCACACACACACACAAACACCTGCCCACACACACACACACCTGCCCACACACACACACACCTGCCCACACACACACACACACCTGCCCACACACACACACACACACCTGCCCACACACAAATCTGCCCACACAGACACCTGCCCACAAACACACACACACACCCATATACACACACCTGCCCACACACACACCTGCCCACACACACACACACATCTGCCCACACACACAACCACACCTGCCCACAAGACACCTGCCCACACAGACACCTGCCCACACACACACACATATACACACACACACATACACACACACACACACACCTGCCCACACAGACACACACACATATACACACACACACACACCTGCCCACACAGACACCTGCCCCCACAGACACCTGCCCACAAACACACACATAACTGCCCACACACACATCTGCCCACACACACACACACTCACCTTCCCCCGGCTCAATTCCTCCTGCCTGCTCTCTCTCTTTTCCGGTGCAGCACTGCAGGCCGGGGCGCACTGCGTGACGTCACAGCTAGGAGACACAGCCGCGCACAGGGCCATGTCTCCTAGCAGTGACGCGTCCGGGCCAGCACAGGGAAGTTAACTGCTGCAGTGCTGGCCGAGCTGATGAAGAAGTAGCGGCGGCCGCTGCTGGGGGAGCGGTCCAGGTCCCCCCCTCCCGCCACTGCTACTGCTATGTGCCGCGGCGGCCCGCACATATAATGAGGGCAATCCGGCATTAGACACCCCGCCTGGAGCCGCGGGCCCCCTGCAGGCTCGGGGCCCTGGGCGGTCGCCCGGATTGCCCTCATTATAATCCGCCTATGGATATAGGGCATGGAAAACGGCATCACAGCTGCAGCAGCTACGCTGGTGGTAGAGGGTCCCTCCGCGTCCGACATCTTCCTCCCCCCTAGTTAACCGTGGCCTACCTTCTGGCGATCCTCTTCTGTAGGCCGCGGCTCCGCTCGCGATGCTCTGGGCGAGGACCTTGCGTTGCTCGGTGATGACGTCGGCATCCGCTGGATCTCCTTCCAGGACCTTGAGCAGCGTCTCAGCGTAGGGCGGGGCTTCAGGTCTCGCGCGTTTTTGGACGTCCACGCCCCTCTTCTTCCCGCGCGGCGACCCGAAGATGGCGCCCGATGGCGGGAAAAGGCTCCGATTGGCGGGAAATGGCCCCGAATGGCGGGAAACTTCACTCAGATATGTATAGAGTCTTTTCCAGGCACACAATACCCGTTTGTGGCGGGTTGGTCACAATTCTGCCGACTACGCCAAAGCTGACTCGCCCCCTGGGCCGTGGGGTATCCGGAACCGGGCCTTCTAGTGTACGGTGCTGATGGGGGTAGTAGTGGCAACCCGATCCCATGGCTCAGGGTGGTCAGACCAAATGGTGGCAGTCTATTTATCAGTGTTTTGAATGTCCGATTACGCCACCCGTGGATTGCGGTTGGAGATAACCGCCGCTGCAAGGTAGACCACTGAGGCTGGTGTTGGTGTGCAGCACAGGGGTAGGATAACTCCCCACGGGAAGAGTGTAGCCTCAGGGCAGTGTAGGTGGATGTTGGGGGTGATAGTGCAGGCCGCAATAGTAAGAGTTCAGAGTCTGCTTCAAACAGTTCAAGGTCTTTATTGTAGATATTATTAATGACCCAACAGTACCAGTTAGGAATGGGCCTGGGTGTCTGAGAGCATTCGGGCGAGTCCCACTGGTCAGGGTGAGTGTGTAGGCCTACCGTTCTCTCTATGCTCTTTCTGACTATCCCCCTTTGCGTGGTGTAATAGCCCACGTCCCTGAGCTGGCCGTGTACTTCTCTCCTGTATGGCTTGCGACTCAGGCCTTGGGTACCTGTTGCTTGCTCCTCGATGTACTGGTCCCTCTGTGTGGCGGAGCCTCCAGGCTTCTTAGGCCAAGGGACCTGAAATCCCTCGCAGGTTGGTTCTCTGCTGCTGGGCTTGTAACCCTGACAGCCTCGGACCCCAATGTCCGGTAGATTGGTTCTCTGCCAGGACCGGCTCTCGTCGCCTCTGTCCCTGGCTTGCAGTTTCTCCTCTGCCTCACGGACTCCTCAGCTACAGCTGAACTGTCCCTCCTTCTCTGGGACTAGTCTCACTCCTGAGCTAGGTCGTCCAGTTTTCTCTAACCCTGCCCCCAGTTCCAGCTTTTATAGGGGCAGCCAGCTCCCCCTGCTGGCCTGGGACAGGAGGTGCTGTATGCTAATTGTCCCTAACCAGGGGACCCCCCTCCTGCTTTCAGAAACAGATTATTGTTTGTGGCATCCAGGCCTGGGGTGACACACACACTGCTCTATATTTAGTATGATGCCCCCACTCCTCCATATATATAGCATGATGGTCCCACTGCTCCATATACAGGTGCATCTCACTAAATTAGAATATCATCAAAAAGTTAATTTATTTCAGTTCTTCAATACAAAAAGCTGTCTTTCAGCTCATCTGCATTGTTGGGTCTGGTGTCTCTCATCTTCCTCTTGACAATACCCCATAGATTCTCTATAATAGATTCTCTATGGGGTTAAGGTCAGGCGAGTTTGCTGCCAATCAAGCACAGTGATACTGTTGTGTGTAAACCAGGTATTGGTACTTTTGGCCGTGTGGACAGGGGCCAAGTCCTGCTGGAGAATGACATTTCCATCTCCAAAAAGCTTGTCGGCAGAGGGAAGCATGAAGTGCTGTAAAATGTCCTGGTAGCCGGCTGTGCTGACTTTGGTCTTGATAAAACACAGTGGACCTACACCAGCAGATGACATGGCCCCCCAAACCATCACTGATTGTGGAGCCTTCACACTAGACCTCAAGCAGCTTGGATTGTGGACTCTCCACTCTTCCTCCAGACTCTGGGACCTTGATTTCCAAATGAAAATTGGAACTCTAGGACCTTGTGGAGTGTGTCAATGACTGCCTTCTGGACATCTGTCAAGTCAGCAGTCTTCCTCATGATTGTGGAGCATACTGAAACAGTATTGAAGAACTGGAATAAATTAACTTTTTGAAGATATTCTAATTTAGTGAGATGCACCTGTATATACTATGATGGTCCCACTGCCCCACATACATATAGTATAATGGCCCCACTACTCCATATGTAGTATGATGGACCCACTACTCCAGATATATAGTAGGATGGCTCCACTGCCCGATCATTTAAAAAAATAAAGTTTATTCTCACTTAATCCTGATTCCCTACATCACGGCCTCTGTCTCCTCTTCCATGGCGGGACAGCAGAGCAGAGCGATGCAATGATGTCACCGAGCCACCTGCGTGAGTATGCTGACATCTCGTTAACCGCAGGCCTATGGCGATCTGTGGCATATGAAAGAGATAGTGATAGGGCAGGGAGCTTGTGTCTCACTGCTTTATCATGCGACCCCTCTGCATAAGAGACATTAGGGCTAGATTAGCTACGTCACAGAAGACACTGGAGCTGGAGTATATAGAATAGGAGACACAGGGGCTGGCGTATATTCATCACAGGAAACATTGGGGCTAGAGCATATACATCACAGAAGAAGCTGGAGTATATAGAATAGGAGACACTGAGGCTGGAGTATATAGAATAGGAGACACTGGGGCTGGCGTATATTCATCACAGGATACATTGGGGCTAGAGCATATACATCACAGAAGAAGCTGGAGTATATAGAATAGGAGACACTGGGGCTGGAGTATATTCATCACAGGATACATTGGGACTAGAGCATATACATCACAGAAGAAGCTGGAGTATATAGAATAGGAGACACTGGGGCTGGAGTATATAGAATAGGAGACACTGGGGCTGGCGCATATACAGTTCTGCTCAAAAGTTTACATACCCCGGCAGAATTTTTCCTTTCTTGGCCTTGTTTCAGAGAAAATGAATGATAACAAAAACACTTTTTCTCCACTCATGGTTATTGGTTGGGGGAAGCCATTTACTGTCACATTTCTGTGTTTTCTCTTTTTAAATCTTAATGACAACTAGTGATGAGCGAGCATGCTCGCTACTGCTCGGTGCTTGCCCGAGTATCTCACTACTCGAGATGCTCTGCGCTCACCGAGTATTTCCGGGTTGGTCGGGCGGGAAGTCGGGTCCACTCCCTGCATGTTTGGCGCTCTTTACAGAGCCAATGAACATGCAGGGATTGCCTGCCATGCACTGTAATGCCATAGCCATGTTGGTTGTGGGCATTACAGTGATTGGCTGGCCGCACAGCGTCATCAGGTCTATATCTGACCTGGCGCCGCCATGCTCATCACAGTCACTCCGGATCAGACAGTGTAGGGAGAGCTGCTGCTGCATTAGGGAGAGATTTGATCGTGCATTAGGTAGTGTAGTGAGAAAAACCGCACATTACACATATCCATCTCAACAAACAGTCCTTCTGAGGACTAATCCATCTGCAGAGATATCAGGCAGGCAGTGTATATAGGCAGGCAGGCAGTGTATATAGCAGACTGCAGTGCATATAGCACAAGAGGCTCCATTCCAATTCTGCCTTCTGCTGCTGTTAGATATTTCTATACAAAGGCCCAGGTCTCAGGGGCGAGGAATACTTTTCTTTGGATCTTAATCCTCATTATTTGCTTATAAAGCAATCCAGAGAACACCGTTTTTCTGCGCCATTTGCTTGTTGGAACTGCAGAATACAGCCAGGTCCTTTCCATATTAGAGCGCTAGAAATCCAGCTATTTAAAACTGTGTTTTCTCCGTCACACGGATCACATATACGTTGTCAGAAAATACTGCCATTTCTGGCCTCCATTTTTTCAGTGTGTCAGTGAAGCAATTCACAGAAGTTTGCTGTTCACACTACTTACCTACAGGCCAGGTATTTAAAACTCTGTTTTCTCCATCACACCGATCACATATAACTTCGCTTCAAACTCAGTCATTTGTAGTGAGCGTGGAAGATACTATCCTCCATTTAAAATGGGCAAGGCACGTGGCAAGGGACGGGGAACTGGACGTGATGGTAATGGTGCATGCAGAGGCCGAGGACAAGTCCGTGGGCAAGCCGAAATTGTGCCACAACAAACACCCACATCTTCTCGCCTGACCTTCCTGTCCCAATTTCTAGGGGACCGCAGCACACCACTATTGAACCCAGATCAGTGTCAAAAGGTTGTTGGTTGGATAGCGCATAATGCTTCCAGTCACTTAGCCACCACCACCACCACCCTGTCTTCCACACGGTCAAGTCTCAGTAGCCATGAGTCTGGACCTCATATTCCTCACCCTGATCCTCCTTCCTCCCACCATGCCGAGTACCCAGAGACAACTGATCCCACACTTGGACAATCTGAAGAGCTGTTCACTTTTCCATTTATAGATTCGGGCCTCTAGCCCGGTCCACTTGAAGCGGGGCAAGAGGAGATCACGTGTAGCGATGCCCAAATATTTGAGCAGCCACGGTCACACGAAGGCGACGGTGGGAAACTGTCACAAGAGGTGGACGATGATTAGACACAATTGGCAGAAAGTCAGGAATAGTACCAGGGTGCAGAAGTGGGAGACGAGGTGGTGGATGATATAGTAACTGACCCAACCTGGCAGGAGGACATGCAGAGCAAGGACAGCAGCACACAGAGGGAGGGAGGCAGAGCACCCCAACAGGCAGGAAGAAGCAGTGTGGTGGCCGCAGACAGAAGGCAGGCTACCGTTTCCCGTAACACCAACACGAAGGAAGTTGCCACTACAACTGTTAGGTCTTCCCGAGTCTGGTTGTTTTTTAAAGACTCTGCCGATAACTCCAAAAAGGCCATTTGCAGCACGAGCCAGACCAGCATCAGCAGGGGTGGCAAAACGACCAGCCTGACCACCACCAGCATGATCAGGCACATGGCAGCAAAGGACTCGACTTTGTGGGCCGAACACCAGGGTCCAGGAACAGTGTCTACAGGTGGCACCATTGCTTCTTCTGCTGTTGTGCATGCAAGTCAATCCCCTGTCCATAGTGCATGCAAAGATGCCTCCTGCCCTGCACCTGTCATTGCACACTCTCAAGTAGCAGCATCAGGAAGCACGTCCATGTCCTTGTCCCAGCGCAGCGTTCAGTTGTTCATACTCCAGTCCTTGGAATGCAAGCGCAAATATGCAGCCAACGTCCCACAGGCCACACTACTAAATTCTCACAATTCACGACTGCTTGGCTCGAAATGTTGCCTTTTAGGCTTGTGGAGACAGAAGCCTTCCGCAACCTGATGGTGGCGGCCGTCCCTCGGTACTCTGTCCCCAGCCGCCACTATTTCTCCCAGTGTGCCGTCCCCACATTACACAAGCACGTGTCCCAAAACATTAGCCGTGCCCTCAACAATGCAGTTACCGGTAAAGTCCACCTAACCACGGACACGTGGATAAGTGCTTGTGGGCAGGGACGGTACATCTCGCTGATGGCACACTGGGTTAACATAGTGGAAGCCAGGACCCAGTCGGACCTTGGGACGGAACACGTCCTCCCGACGCCAAGGATTGCAGGCCCTAGGTCAATCAGGGTTGCCCCCACGGTCTACAGCTCCTGAACCTCATGCTCCTCAGCCTCCTCCTCCTCCTCAGCCTCCATCTCCGAAATGACCACATTAGTCACAAGCTGGAAGCACTGCAGCACTGCCTCGGCCAAGCGGCAACAGGCTGTGCTGAAGCTAATATGCTTAGGTGAAAAAACACACAATGCTGAAGAGTTATGGACAGCTCTGAAAGAGCAGGCAGATCTGTGGCTCAAACCGCTGAACCTACAGCCAGGCATGGTCGTGTGTGACAATAGCCGGAACCTGGTGGCGGCTCTGAGGCGAGGCGAGCTCACACACGTACGATGCCTGGCCCATGTGCTTAACCTCGTGGTTCAGCGGTTACTCAAATCCTACCCGGAGCTGCCGGATCTGCTTGTTAAAGTATGCCGCCTGTGTGCCCATTTTAGAAAGTCAGCTACAGCTTCCGCCGCCCTTGCAGTGTTTCAGTAGCGTTTGCATCTTCTGGCTCACAGACTGGTGTGTGATGTCCCCACACATTGGAACTCTACATTGCAGATGTTGGGAAGGATTTGTGAGCAGAAGAGGGCAGTTGTTGAGTACCAGCATCAAAAAGGCTATCGGTATTCAGTTCAGACTCCACACATAAGACCTCAGTAGTGGACGTGGATGTCAGACATATGTACCATCCTCCAAAACTTTGAGGACTCCACCAAGATGGTGAGCGGCGATGACGCCATAATTAGCGTCACCATCCCGCTTCTCTGTCTTCTGAAACGCTCTCTGCTCACAATCAAAGATGATGGATTGCAGGCGGAGCACGATAAGATGGAGCAATTAACCATACAGGGTGATTACACACAGCCAAGCCTCATCTCATCCCAACGTGGATTGGGTGACAATGAGGAAGAGGAGGAGGAAGGACAGGAACTAGTTTCATGCACTATAGACGGTGCTATCTGCACAGCTGTCATACCGTCTGTTCAGCGTGGATGGCCAGAGGACAGAGAGGAGGAGGAGGAGAGCATGGTCAGTCATCCTCTTGGTGAGGACACGGAAGTCTTGCCTGTTAGTAGTCTCGCACGCATGGCTGAGTTTATGTTATGCTGCCTTTCCCATGACCCTTGCATTCTCAAAATTTTAGGTCATTACTGGTTGGTGACACTTCTAGACCCACTCTACAAGGAGAACTTTAAATCTCTTATTCCTGAGGCGGACAGGTATACAAAAATGAGGCAGTACCAGAAGGCCCTTGTTGCGGAACTATTAAAAAAATTCCCATCTGAAAACGCTGGAGGCAGAGGGCACACTTCGTTCGACAACCAAGGAGTACAGGCGAGAGAGACACAACTTCAATCCAGCAGAGGCAGGGGAACACTGTCAAAGTTCTGGGAGAGTTTTCTCAGACCCTCCCATCGCACAGGCCCTGAGGCGCAGGGTACTCTCACAAGGAGTGCAAAGTTTGGGAAGATGCTGAGGGAGTACCTTGCCATACCGTACCAACGTCCTCCGTGATTCCTCTGTGCCTTATAAATATTGGGTATCCAAGCTAGATATGTGGAATGAGCTGGCTCTCTATGCCTTGGAGGTCCTGGCCTGCCCTGCCGCCAGCGTTTTATCAGATCGGGTTTTTAGTGCCGCTGGTGGAATTATAACTGATAAGCGCATCCTCCTGTCAACTGAAAATGCTGACAGGCTGACTCTTATAAAAATGAACAAGGGCTGGATTGGGCCAGACTTCTCAACACCACCGAATGATAGCAGCGTAACATAAACTCAAATCCAGTGTCTTTTCTTGGGAGGTGTATTCCCATGCACCTTTTCACACCCACACATGGGTATACGCTTCCTGATTTTGGCTATTTGCTCTTGTCCTCCTCCTTCTCCTCATCCTCCACCACCATATCACCAGGGTGACCGTGGTCCATGATGCAACACTCACATAATTTTTTTAAAGGGTGTTTGTCTCGCCCCTGGGCCGTGGGGCACTCGGAGCCAGGCAATACTGAGACGGTGGGGGTAGTAGTGGCGACCTGGTTTCGTGGCTCAGGGTAGTCAGACCAGTGGTAGTCCTTTAGCAGTCCTAAGTGATGTCCGACTACGCCACCCGTGGATTGCGGTTATTATGAACCGCCTCTGCAAGGCAGACCGCTGGGGCTGATGATGTATGCAGCTGAGGTAGTGTGACTCGCCACGGGAAGAGTGCAGCCCCAGGGCAGTGTAGTGGATGGTGGGGGTGATGGTGCAGAGAGTCCCAGTGCCGTTAGTGCTGGAGGAGAAAAAGAGTACACAGAGAACGTACTGCAGTTCAATGTCTTTTACTCACAGTTCATGTACTCCGGGTCACTTCTGTCAGCAATGACCGCCCGAGCCGTGCTGCGTCCACCAGGTGAGGGGCTCGGTCAACCCCAGGCAGTTCAGGAGCATGGCACAGGACCCCTTCAATCCTTTCTCTGGTCTGCCTCACCAGTGACCCACTTTTGTCCAGCTGCCGCGGACTTGTGCGGGTAAACGTGGTTCCCGTTCCCCGCTGTCCTATATGGTGCCTTCCTAGCAGGTTTGATGAGGTGTCGCACCAATAAATGATCACGACCTCCGGTCTTTGGCTGAGGGCTGTTTCTCCTCCACCAACTTGGAATCCGGTACCCTTAATCTGCCTGACCCTTCACCCTGTATTCTCGTGGGTTCTTAGGGTCCCTTCTGCCGTCTTGTTCCTCAGCCCTTCTGTTTCTCTCTTTCTCTTTCTTTTCTGTTCCTTTCTGTTCTTGTTCCTTTCTGTTCTTGTTCCTTTCTGTTCCTGGCCTTCACCCTAGGCCTGCCTCGTGGAGCTGGGCCCAGACTGAGTCACAGCTCCCTGTCAGCCCTCTCTGGCTGAACTCCTTCTCTTACTCCACTCACTGAACTTCTCTTCTTCTCTTCTCTCTGTGCTGGCTGGGCCTCAGAGGCTAGGCCCGCCTACGGAGCAGAGCCCCTTGCAGAGGCCCCCACTCTGTCACTTCTTCTCTCTGACTGAACATTGTTCTAAGATGGTGCCCACCTTTTATACCTCCCTCTAGAACATGAGCCCAGGTGACCAGCAAACAATTGGCTCCTATCTACGCTCAGGAACCAACCCCTATCTGCTCCTACATCACTGGGTATTCCTACCCCCTCCCCACTCCAGCCAGGGACATGGTCTGTCGTGCCTGCATTTCTGTCTAATGGGAGCACCGTTGAGCTGTCCCTCGGAAATGGGGTGAGTGTGCTGTATGCAGATAACTGAACCCTGGTCCATACTCCATCCTTACCCGGGAGTGGAATATCACACCTCTGGCAGAGGTGCAATACCCCTGTAGCGGCCGAGCCCTCGGGGCGCTACATTTTTATGATGCCCGTAAAAAAAATTTTTTATACAGTATGTTCATGTATACCCCCCAGGAGTAAATGTTTGTCAGCCCATACACTTAGTGCATGGCATTACAAGTATAGGAGGCCCGCTCCTTTCTAATGGTAAAAATTTTTTATGATGCGCTCCTCCACGTCTCTTCCAAGGGCCATTGAAGTGCCTCCAAATTTTTGGCAGCCCTTGCAGTCACTGCATAGTCCAACACTATGGGAGACTCTCTCCTTTCTAATGGGAATTTGTCATTACTGTGGCCTGGTCTATGTGTCTTTAAATTCTTAGTGGGTTTTTTCCTAAACTTGGTCAGCCGTCGGACTCACTGCATACCCTATAACTGTATAGCAGACCCTCTCCTTTCTAATGGGAACATGTCATATCTTGTTACTGTGGCCCTGCTCTGTGTGTCTTTAAATTCTTAGTGGGGATTTTCCTAAAATCTGTCAGCCGTTGGACTCACTGCATACCCTATAACAGTATAGCCGACCCTATCATTTCTAATGGGAATTTGTCGTTACTGTGGCCCTGCTCTATGTGTCTTTAAATTCTTAGTGGGTTTTTTCCTAAAATTGGTCAGCCGTTGGACTCACTGCATACCCTATAACTGTATAGCAGACCCTGTCCTTTATAATTCGAGCATGTCGTACCTTGTTACTGTGGCCCTGCTCTGTGTGTCTTTAAATTCTTATTGGGGTTTTTCATTAAAATTTGTCAGCCGTTGGATTCACTGCATACCCTATAACTGTATAGCAGACCCTCTACTTTCTAATGGGAACATGTCGTACCTTGTTACTGTGGCCCTGCTCTGTGTGTCCTTAAATTCTTAGTGGGGTTTTTCCTAAAATTTGTCAGCCGTTGGATTCACTGCATACCCTATAACTGTATAGCAGACCCTCTCCTTTCTAACGGGAACATGTCGTACCTTGTTACTGTGGCCATGCCCTTTATGTCTTTAAATTGTTAGTGGTTTTTTTCAAAAATTTTGGCCACCCTTGCAGTCACAGCATGGGCATTACCACTATAGAAGATCCGCTCCTTTATAATGGGAACATTTTTTTTACTGAGACCCTCCTCTATGTCTCTTCAAAGGGGTATTAGGTTGCATCCAAATTTTTGACAACCCTTGCAGTCACTGGATGCGCAATAACAGTATAGGAGACCCACTTGTTAATAATGGGAACAACAAAGCATAGCCCTCTGATGGCTCTCTAACAATAGCTAGGGCCGACTGCTGGCCTTTTAAGAATAGTAAGGGCCGTCTGATGTCCCTATAAAAATAGGCTTTATGACTTTCAGAGTCCCTCCATCATAAATAAAACAGAATGTGTCTGATGACACCACATTGCCAGATGAGATTGTAAAATGTTAAAATGACATTTCCCGGTGAATGCATTTGTCATAAAAAATTACATAAAAAAACATAACAATAGGATCTTTCTTTAGTATAAAAAACAGCATCACCAATTTAACCTCAATGTAATCACATTGTTCAGCTCATGCACCTCCTCCTCCATCTCCGAAATGACCACATCAGTCATAAGCTGACAGCACTGCAGCACTGCCTTGGCCATACAGCAACAGGCTGTGCTGAAGATAACATGCTTAATGCTTAATTGACAAACCGCCCAGCGCTGCATAGTTGTTGAAAGCTGTACCACAGCAGCTTGATCTGTGGCTCTCACCGCTGAACATACAGCCAGGCATGGTCGTGTGTTACAATGGGCGGAACCTGGTGACGGAGAAATGACAACCGGGGTAGATACGGTTTCCCTCTATGCCAGTCCTTTCACAGAGCTAAAGAATATGGCTGTGGTGAAATACAACTCCCACTGAGAAGCTGTTTCAGATTGAAAAACATTGTGCCCACCAGAGGATTTGTTTCTGAGGGCTAACCTTTCTCACCCGCTCAAGAGCCCCATAGCAGCTGCAAAGTTAGCGCTATCATGAACTCTCCTGAGGTAGAAGCCAAGGCACACCAGAGAATTCTCTGGTGGGACTGTCCAACCCTGCCGAGAAGCAGTCCTGGCTAAGAAAAGTGTGTGGGAAGATTCCAGGACACTCTATTTTTACTGAAGAGGAAACACATGCAAACATGGGGAGAACATACAAATTTCTTGCAGATGTTGTCCTTGCTGGGATTTGAACCCAGGATCCCAGTGCTGCAAGACTTCAGTGCTAACCACTGATCCAATGTGCTGCCGTTCACCCTCTAATATCTAACAGGCTGGAGAAACTTGAACCTACTGCCACTCTATCATCAGCTCCTTTGTGAGAAAATGTATTTGGGCAGCCACTCAGTCTACCAAATAAAATTCCAGAGAAGGAAATTGAGGATGGCTTCGCTACTGGTACTGGGGGCAGTGCTAATACCATGGTGTTTTACCATAGTTTGCTGGAAATATTCCAGGCTGGTAGGAGGCAAGAAAATTCCCACAGAAAAGTACCAGCAGTAATGTTCAGGCCACATTTCAAGTGCAAGCAGCTTTAGAGGACTTCCTGGGAGAAATGACACGCAGGGTAGATACGGTTTCCCTCTATGCCAGTCCTTTCACTGAGCTAAATACAACTCTTATCAAAAAAAGTTGTGGACTGGCTCCGTACCGTCCCTGGCCACATTCACCTGTCCACGTGTTTGTGGTTAGGCAGTCCCTCTTAGTAAGTGCACTGGGTAGGGCATGGGTAATGTTGTGGGACCCGTGCTTGTGGAAGGCGAAGGCGATACCGGGAAAAATACTGGCGGCTGGGGACCGAGTATGGACACCCGGCCGCCGCCTGCATGAGGTTGTGAAAAGCTTCCACCTCCACAAGCTTAAAAGGCCATATTTCAAGTGCAAAGAGCTGCCCAGAAATCTGTCAGTTTAGTGTTGCGGCCTGTGGGTGGGTGGGTGGCTGGCTGTATACTTGCAATTGCATTCCAAGTAACAGAAAGCTACGCAGATGATGGCCTCTATCATCATCATGGCCTCACCTCGGCACTATGAACTCTCCTGAAGGAGAAGCCAGGGCCCGGTTTCCCTCTATGCCAGTCCTTTCACCGAGCTAAATACAACTCTTAGCAAAAAAATTTGTGGACAGGCTCCGTACCGTCCCTGGCCACATTCACCTGTCCACGTGTTTGTGGTTAGGCGGTCCTTCCCAGTAAGTGCACTGGGGAGGGCACGGGTAATGTTATTGGACCCGTGCTTGTGGAAGGCGGAGGCGATACCAGGAAATATAGTGGCGGCTGGGGACCGAGTATGGACACCCGGCCGCCGCCGGCATGAGGTTATGAAAAGCTTCCGCCTCCACGAGCCTAAAAGGCCACATTTCAAGTGCAAGCAGCTGTCAAAAATTTGGCAGTATAGTATTGCAGCCTGTGGGTGGGTGGCTGCCGGCATTCTTGTGCTTGCATTCCAAGGAATGGGGTAGGGACAACTGAACACTGCTGTGGGACAAGGACGTGGACAGTGATTGTTGCAAGTCTGCAACGACAGGTGCATGGCGGGAGGCATCTTCGCATGTGCCAAGGATCACTTATGATGGGCACACATTTAGGCAGTGACCTGGGAGTCAGAGATGTTTCCAGAGGTCTTCCCCTTGCTGTTCCCATGTCTTTTCAGCACTGTATGCATGTGTCTGATGATGTGTCACACACCACATGGCCAGATAAGGTTGTAAAATGTTAAAATGACATTTCCTGGTGAATGCATTTGTCTTGGTTGAAAGCAATGCAAAAGTGCAAAAACGTGTCAAAAATGCTACGTGTGAACATAGCCCAAGGTGTGTAGGAGCAGGGCCGGCTCCAGGTTTTTCTGGGCCCCGGGCGAAAGAGTCTCAGTGGGCCCCTTTAACACATACCACGATTCATGATGCAGAGATACAGCGGAGAAATATATATATATATATATATATATATATATATATATATATATATATTACAATGCAAAGATTTCACTTCTTACATTACATGAGTGATATCTATTGTAAATTCCACAATAGCTCAGAAACCGGTGAATCGCTCCACACAGAATACTGGCCCCCATATAAGGCTCCATACGGAATACTGGCCCTCATATAACGCTTCATATAGGATACTGGCCCCCATATAACGCTACACACAGAATACTGGCCCCCATATAACGCTCCATACAGGATACTGGTCCCCTTATAAAGCTCCATACAGGATACTGGCCCCCATATAACGCTCCATACAGGATACTGGTCCCCTTATAAAACTCCATACAGGATACTGGCCCCCATATAACGCTCCATACAGGATACCGGTCCCCTTATAACGCTCCATACAGGATACCGGTCCCCTTATAACTCTCCATACAGGATACTGGCCCCCATATAATGCTGCATGCAGGCTGTTACCCCCCACATAATGCCCCATACAGGCTGTCCCCCCCTTATAATGCTCCATGCAGGCTGTTACCCCCCACATAATGCCCCATACAGGCCCCCCCCCTTTTAATGCTCCATGCAGGCTGTTACCCCCCACATAATGCCCCATACAGGCCCCCCCCTTTTAATGCTCCATGCAGGCTGTTACCCCCCACATAATGCCCCATACAGGCTGCCCCCCCTTATAATGCTCCATGCAGGCTGTTCCCCCCCACATAATGCACTATGCAGGCTGCCCCCCCTTTATAATGCCCCATGCAGGATGTCGTCCCCCCCTTTATAATGCCCCATGCAGGATGCCCCCCCCTTCTCTTTATAATGCCCCATGCAGGCTGTCCCCCCCCTCCTCTATATAATGCCCCATGCAGGATGTCCCCCCCCCTTTATAATGCCCCATGCAGGATGCCCCCCCCCTTCTCTTTATAATGCCCCATGCAGGCTGTTTCCCCCCCTCCTCTATATAATGCCCCATGCAGGATGTCCCCCCCCCTCTATATAATGCCCCATGCAGGCTGTCCCCCTCCCCTCTATATAATGCCCCATGCAGGCTGCCCCCCCCCCTCTATATAATGCCCCATGCAGGATGCCCCCCCCTCTATATAATGCCCCATGCAGGATGTCCCCCCCCCTCTTTATACTGCCCCATGCAGGCTGCCCCCCCCCTCTATATAATGCCCCATGCAGGATGTCCCCCCCCCCCTCTTTATACTGCCCCATGCCTCCATACATTAAAAAAAAAAAATCAAATACTCACCTCCCTTCTCCTCACCTGCTGCCGCTGCCCGCTGCTCGCTGCTCGCTGCCCGGGTCCGGACTCCAGCGTTGTCGGCATCTTCCCGCTCAGCGCTCCCTGTGACGGCTCAGGGGAGGGCGCGGTGTAAAGGCGTCACTGCGCCCTCTGACCTGAGACGTCACAGGGAGCGCAGAGCAGGAAGACAGCGGATCTGCGGAGGCACGGGGAGAGGTAAGTATCGGGCTGCCGGGGCCCTGAGCAAGCGGCGGAGAAGGGCGGGCGCTGACACCGCTCTCCTCCGCCCATAGCCCAGCGGGGTGCGCGACCGCCAGTGGGCCCCTCTGCCTGCTCAGGGCCCCGGCATTTGCCCGGGTGCGCCGGGTGCTGACGCCGGCCCTGTGTAGGAGTATTTTTGTTTTTGTTTATTTATTTTGCCTTATATACAAGTCATTACCCTGGAAAGGATGTTCCTTACACCGTAAAAGTGGCGTAATACTCTGACGACGTTGTTGACAGCAGTGATCTGGGAGTCAGAGATGCTTCCAGGGGTCTTCCCCATGCTGTTCACATGTCATTTGAGCACAGTTCCCATCGATTTGGGCAATTTTTAGGCCCTCTGCAGACCGCCGTGGGGAGCCACCTGAAAAATGCTCAAGTTTCCCCTAGACTTATATTGGGCTCATTGTTCGGGTTGAGCACCCGAGTATTTCAATTTGCTCGACCCGAGCAACGAGTACTCGAGCATTTTAGTGCTCGCTCACCACTAATGACAACCAAAAACATCCAAATAATCCTGATCAAAAAGTTCACATACCCTGGTGATTTTGGCCTGATAACATGCACAGAATTTGACACAAATGGGTTTGAATGGCTACTAAAGGTAACATCCTCACCTATGACCTGTTTGCTTGTAACCAGTGTGTGTGCATAAAGCTGAGTGAGTTTCTGGGATCCAGCCACTGACGTTTCTGGATTTTGAGATGGGGAAAGCAAAAGAATTATCAACAGATCTACGGGAAAAGGTAGTTGAACTGTATAACACAGGAAAGGGAGGCAAAAAGAGTATAACACAGGCAAGGGATACAAAAAGATATCCCAGGAATTGATAATGCCAGTCTGCAGTGTTCAAACTGTGATTAACAAATGGAAAATCAGATGCTCTGTAAAAACCAAACCACAGTCAGGTAGACCAACAAAAATTTCAGCCACAACTGCCAAGAAAATTGTTCGGGATGCAAATGTGACACCCCAGGGGTCTGGTTGCCACAGTGATAGAGATATTACGTCTGAGAGCAGGTGGGAGGTCTCTTGGTCAGGAATCCTATGCAGGCCACACCTCCTGCCCAGTCCTGGGAGGGGAAGAACTTCCCCTATATAAACCTAGGGCTGAGGCAGGTTTAATGAGTAGAGAAGAAGTAGAGACAGAGAAAAGAAGCAAATATAGGAACAGAACATCAGGAGCTCTGTGGGAGCATTGTTACAAGGAGTCAGGGGCTGGCAGCTGCAGAGCTCGCCCTGACTGAGAAGATTTCTTACCGGACCCGGAGTCCGAGGCTGTGGGGACTAACTCCTACCCAGCAGCAGAATCCGTCAGGCAGGGGATTCCAAGTCCTCTGGCCAAGAAACCCGAAGGCACGGTCACACGCGTGGGACCAGCACCGCCGTCGTGGAGCGGAAGCTACTAGAAGGCCCCGAGTCACCGGCCATACGGGTGAGCACCACACGGTACACTCAGGGACGTGGGCTACTTATACCCGCCTCTAGCAAGGTAGCCAGAAAAGTACAGTTAGTTTGGGAGGCCTACAACTCCGCCTGGCCAGGGGAGATCCCATCTGCTCAAGGACTGACCAGGCCCCAATCGCTAGCCAGTACTCCGGGAGGGTCTATCTTTGTCACCAGTAAAGACCCTGAACTACACCGTACCGTCTCCGAGTGGTTCCTGCTACCCCCATCATCCACGTCGGCTGCCCTGAGGCCATACCCCTCCCGTTGGGGGTTATACCATCACGCTGCACAATCCTACCACCGGCCTCAGCAGTCTGCCCTGCAGCAGCAGCTCCTTAGCTGTACTCAACGGGTGGCGTAGTCGTCCAACATCTACCGCTGATACATCGCCGCTCAGTTTGACTCCCTGGGCACGGACCGGGTCACCGCCACGAGACTACAACCCTCAACAGATCCGGCTCCGGGTAAGCTCCCGCGTGCGCAACGCAGCGCGACACAGGCCCAGGGGCGCGTCACAAAGAAAAAACAACAAATAACATCAGCTGAGAACACACTTAGGGGTGTACTCACTTTTGTTGCCAGCGGTTTAGACGTTAATGGCTGTGTGTTGAGTTATTTTGCAGGCATACCAAATTTACAGTTAAACAAGCTGTACACTGACTACTGTACATTGTATCAAAGTGTCGCATCTTCAGTGTTGTCCCATCAAAAATATATATATGTATTCCGGCCCATTTTTGGAGTTTTGTGTGAAATTATGTCCAATTTGCCTTTTTTTTCTCAGTTTTTTTGTGTTGTTCCAATAAACACAAAGGAAATAAACATGCGTGTAATAAAACATGTGTAATTTTCTGAAACAATTTCAAGGGTGCCAGCACTTTCCGCCATGACTGTATATGCAGGTAGAGTCCTTAACCCCTTTACAACCCAAAGTGGTTTGCACGTTAATGATCAGGCCAATTTTTACAATTCTGACCACTGTCACTTTATGAGGTAATTACTCTGGAACGCTTCAACGGATCCCCCTGGTTCTGAGAATATTTTTTCATGACATATTGTACTTTATGATTGTGGTAAAATTTCTTCGATATCACTTGTGTTTATTTGTGAAAAAAAGAGATATTTGGCGAAAATTTTGAAAATTTTGCAATTTTCAAAATTTGAATTTTTATGCCCCTAAATCGGAGAGATATGTCACACAATAAAAGTTAATAAATAACATTTCCCATATGTCTACTTTACATCAGCACAATTTTGGAACCCAAATTTATTTTTATTAGGGAGCTATAAGGGTTAAAATTGACCAGCGATTTCTCATTTTTCCAACAAAATTTACAAAACCATTTTATTAGGGACCGCATCACATTTGAAGTCACTTTGAGGGGTCTTTATGACTGAAAATACCCAAAAGTGACACCATTCTTAAAACTGCACCCCTCAGTGAATCGGGTCATCATGGCAACATCCGGGAAGCCGCAGCACACATTGCTGGACGCCGGCAGGAGAGGTGACTATCCCGATCACCTCCCCTTGCCCCCGCAATGCTGCGAACGACTTCGATCGCAGCATTGCGGGGGTTAATGTGCGGGACCTCTCCCAGCACATAGCACCGGGTGTCAGCTGTGACAATCAGTTGACACCCGGCGGCGATCACGCCCGCACAGCCTGTGTGCGCGATCGCAAAGATGTACTAATACGTATCAGGCTCTTAAGTCCCAGGGCGCAGATACGTATCAGTACGTCTTGGGCTTTAAAGAAGTTAAAATTAAATGGGAAAAGTCACAAAACTTTGCAACTTTTCAAGAGCTTTATGCCAGTTTTCTGGCAAAAACACTGGTGAATCGGGTTCATAATCTCTAATCCTTTCAGCTCCCTTTAATTAGACTACTTTCAACAAACTAATTATAAGTATTGGGTCTGGTTTTTTTTTTAATGCTTTTAAAATAATTGTAAATATTTTCAACCCCCTTTTGTTATAAGGATTTCCCAAAAATTAGCTAATCATAGGTTGTCCTGCATTCGTGACAGTGATTGACTGCGCGGTCACTTGGAAGTTTACATTGGCATCACTACAGGGCCGGTAAAGAAGGACTGTCAGGGACCCCCAGAGTGTGGTAAAATGCGCCAACTAATTCATAATTCATTTAATTCTCACACAATATACTAAGTTAGTGTAAGTCTACAAAAAAGCAACAAAACTTGGTGCTAAAAAAATTGAGCATAACTTTTTGAAAAATGAACCAGGTTATGCCAAATCTTACATATTTTGTGACTTTGTGATCAGTTATCAACACAAATATTTTACTCAAATTACCAGATCGATGGATAAGCATTGGGACTTTTCCCTAAATCTCTCCAAAACATCACCGCTTATAGAAGACCACCCTCATATCCAGATCAGATTTTCTGTGAGAGATGCCCAGATTCACAATATAGTATGCCTACTGGCCATCTATGAGAAGTCCACCCCAATGGAAGTCCAGTTATTAAAGAGGATTTTACTGTTTATATAAGGGGCAGACAATGACAGTGAAGGGCCCTTAATCAGGACTTCTGATCTGGGCCCCCCACCCTCCATCAGGCACCACCTACATATACATTTCCATGTATATTTATATTAGGCACACATATAAAATTTGCACATGCTAATACTCTATACACATTTTAACGTATGCATATACATAGTGCACACAAACATAAAATACGGACATACACATAAGATGCACATACACAGTATAGAGTCCCGGTAGTCCTCATAGTTTTAAGCATGGACCCTGGCAAATTGTAGACGGACTTTTATTGTTCATGGGCTTTAAGGGAGAGAGGCTTCCTTTGTGGAGGACACTCATGAATGCCATTCATTTGCAGTGTACACCGTGTCGTGTCATGGAAAACACTCACCCTAGTTTGGCTTTCTTCTTCTTCAGCTAATAGCAATGAATTTGCCTGTCGATTTTCTTCTCATCAGTAGATGCTTTTGTTTAGATGTTAACTTCCATCTGACTGATAAGAGAAGCTTTGCTGATCTTCTTGTAGACTTCACATTTATTGCAAAGAAATTATTTTCTTTCTCAGGTTTTGTGACATTTCTCTTCTATGTGGTGCCATTGCTGATAGCATGAAATGGGAAGGAGTTTTCTTTATTAAGTAACTTCCTTTTACAGACACCTGTCTGCTGGACATCTGTTTAATGAATAATTACACTTACCTGTGGTTCAGTTCTTGTTAATTAGAATTTTGTTGTCTAAACTTAGCTTTTCTCTTAAGACTGTTACTGGGATGTTCTCATTTTTGAAACATGATCTTGAATGAGTTTGTTAAGAAAATTACTTTTTTGGGGTCTGCAAAATACCAAATCTTGTTTGCATTCAATGGCTCAAATTTGCGAGAGTATTTTGTAGTATGGTATCCCATATAAAATGATGATTCTGAAAGGAAACTACAGGTTTGCTGACAAATCTATTTGGTGTACTGATTTATGCTAAACACTGTATATATATATATAAACCTTATAAGTTTGGTATCACAGTAATCGTACTACTGACTCTGAATCATTTTGTCAGTTTGTTTTTACAACACAATACACACTGTAAAATGAAGGAACCCAAACCTGGCATTTTTTCTCATTTTTCAACACATTATATGATAAAATGAATGGTGTTGTTCAAAACTACAACACTAAGCGTCAGCACACTGTGATTTGCAGATCTGTAAGATGCGTTCTTTGTGCTGTGAAAATACACAGCTGTGATATCTCACCAAATATTCATAGTGGGAACTTAAAATTATGTTTTTCAGCCATGATTAAGGATGGTTTGGATGTATGAAACATGTTGACCTTTTATTTCTATCTTTGTGGAATTAAGGCTGCATGAACCAGTCACCAACCATTATCTGTATATGTACAAATATTAAGTGCTACTGAGTGCTGTAGGAAAAACTTAGAATAGTGAGGTGATTTGATAGTCCTGCCACAAATAATCTGATTCTACTGCACACTTAAAATCTCTGATAGTGGGAATGAACCTGATTGCCTGCAGTAGTGCACTCCTGAGAGCTGGTGCAGCAGAGAAAATGTCTTGGACATGAGAGTGGGAGGTCCTGATGATGGAGGATGTTAATCTTAGCTCATTGGAGTGTAGATATGGTAGAGATGCAGGACTGTGCAGCAGTGTGGAGAGGTTTGTGGATGAGTGTAATGACTGGTACAGGGTGGAGACACCAGTGTAACTGCTGGACAGAAATATGAGACTGACTGCTGCATTAAGGATAATGAGAAATACATTTAGTGAGAAGAAGAGCAATTAGTGAGTTACAAGTATTTGTGAATTCAAGACAAAAAGGAATCAGAGCAACAGTAACAGATTTTACTTTTTTTTAATTAATAATGGGATGAATAAAATCGTGAACATTATCAATAGACTAAATCAAAGTCAGGAAGATAGCCGAGGTCAGATACCAGGTGATCAGTAAATGACAAGTCAGACGAGCAGTATGAATACCGCGGAGCCCGATGACAGAGGCGTTACTGAAACTTGTCCAGGTTGACCAGTCAGAAGGCCACAGGTAGATGGTGAAGGTCCTTCTATACAGCTCCAGCAGTGATGATGGATCTGCTGGACTTCAGGGCGCTGGATGCTTAGGTGTCCCGTCTTTTAGATGGTTTTAGGGCAACAGTGACAGCATGCAAATGCGCGAGCAGCCCTGGATAATCCACGCCGGCAGGATGATAAGATCCGGCGGAAGATGGAACCTATGACAAGAGAAATAAATATAATGTAAGTGATGGGACTCCATATTACATGATAATGCTGTGCAGTCACTGTGGCCGGACGGCAGAGGAATATTATCATACAGAGGTCAGGGGTCATTGTCAGCAATCATACATGTGACAATCCCATCACTGATAGATGACATCTACTCCACATGAATTATTCTCACTGACATCACACAACATGGAGTTGATTCTCACACTTACCTCGTCTCTTTTTCCCATTTTTTCCATTTTCTGAGTTTTTTTGCTCCATACTCAGATTTATTGCCGATTTTCTTTCTTCATGAGATGGAAATTCTGATGAAAAATTAAAAAAAAAATCAGTAACAATATATTCTTATAGGATCTGCTTTGTCATAATATGGATAACATAAGAGACCTATAGTATTGTATAAAAACCATGTGGGAATATTTGAGCCTTGAAGTCAACATTCACATTGCTGGTGCTGTAGACATGTACATACCTGGCAATGGGTACGAGGGTGGCAAGATGGTAACAGCATCGTCTGTATTACATACAGGAACAGATACTTTCTGCCTATTTGAAGAAGAAAAACATGTAAATCTCAAGTAAACTCCATATAAAAGGGGTTGTCTCACTAGAAGAACACCGACTATAAGGCCTAGTAGGACATATGACTGTCATAGTGGGGAAGGTCTTCTGCTCAAGACTACCTTTTATAGAGAGCTGAGAGGAAAACAACTACCAAGAATGGCCGGCATTTCATACTACATCTCTCCTACAGTGAGGGCAGCACTAAAAGTGCATGACCGGCCACAATTATGGGCTGTTATCTCCAACAATTCCGAAAGCTGAAAGCACAATGACCCATAACCATGGGGCAGTGGATGCTGCATTTGATATTATGGTATTTATGTCCTATATTTGGTGTTGTGCACATATATCAGCCTGGAGCTCCCAGTAATGACCCCATAATCTACTCACATTTCTGAGATGTTTGTGTTGGATTCTGGTGCACACTCTGGAGGGGCCTTGGGATCCTCGTTGTTCACCATCCCGTTAGTGGTGGTAGAGTGCTAAATGTGGATAACAATAAGTTATTAAATATACATACTTTTTAATTTTATAGATCCTTTTTTGTACATATTTTGGATTTATCGATCACATACTTACTTTAGAAAGCCTCTCAGAAGATGATGATGCAAATATTCGGAAGATAAAGTTCTCATCGTCCTCACTTGTGCCCTCCTTATCCTCTGAGATCAGATGGTTGTTTTCATCAGAGTGATCTACAAGACATAGGTAAGGAAGGATTGTTAGAGGGTGTCAGTATAACACAGTCGCTATATCTCACTAGGTTAAAAGATGATGCAACGTAATAAACAGAATACATGAAAAAAAACTCCTGTACAAAATTAGGGAAATAGGGATACAGTACGAACCCATGGTCAACATAGCTGAGATCCATGAAACATGGATAACATAGTAGACCAGAAAAACCATGTGGAAATATTTGAGCCTTGAAGTCAACATTCACATTGTTGGTGCTGTAGACATGTACATACCTGGCAATGGGGACGAGGGTGGCAAGATGGTAACAGCATCGTCTGTATTACATACAGGAACAGATTCTTTCTGCCTGTTTGAAGAAGAAAAACATGTAAATCGTAAGTAAACACAGTATAAAATGGGTTGTCTCACTATAAGAACACTGACTATAAGGCCTAATAGGACATATGACTGTCATAGTGGGGAAGGTTTTCTGCTCAAAACTACCTTCCATGGATCAGAACACAACTACCAAGAATGTCTGGCAAGTAATACTACAGCTCTCCTACAGAGTAGGCAGTGCTAAAAATGCATGACATGCCACAATTATGGGCTGTTATCTTCTGCATTTTCTGAAGCCAAAAGTACAATGACCGTTAACCATGAAGCGGTGAATGCTGCATTTGATATTCTGTTATTTATGTCCTATATTTGTTGTTGTGTACATAGATCAGCCTGGAACTCCCAGTAATGACCCTTTCTAATCTACTCACATTTCTGAGATGTTTGTGTTGGTTTCTGGTGTATACTCTGGAGGGGCATTGGGATCCTCATTGTTCACCATCCTGGTAGCGATGGTACAGAGCTAAATACGGATAAAAATAAGATATAAAATATTTTTTTTATGTACTTTTAGAGTTTTTTTTATTTTTTTTTACATATTTTGGATTTATTAATCACATACTTACTTTACAAAGCTTTTCAGAAGATGACGTAAAATTTTGGAAGTCAAGGCTCTCATTGTTCTCACTTGTGCCTTCCTCATCCTTTGAGACCAGATGTTTGTTTATATCAGAATGATCTACAAGAAATAGGTAATGAAGTATTATTAGAGGTTGTCAGTATAACACAGTCACTATTTATCACTAATATTAATGGGAACAGATGATCACATATTAGGGAAGATGAGACAAACAGTCGCTTAGTCTAGATGACGTCTCCTTCTACTTACTGATAAATAAGCTGGTGTCTGCGTCTGAAACAAGCTGGGGAACATACTCCAGCTCCTGGCTCAGAATGTTGTCAAAGTCCAAGTCACTCAGGAATGGATGAACCTTGATCTCAAATGCTCCTCCTAGAAAAAGAAAAACAAAAGTGATGCGGACATAATCAGGGATGGCTCCATATCTGAACAGTTTATCGTAATCTGAACTAATGACAAAACTGAGCCGACATGAAGGAAATAAACTGAAAGTCTTAGTGTGGAGAACTAGAAATACAGTAGATGAGCTGATAGAGAAATGCTGATCTTCATGGACATGAGCGATATGTCCTTGGTCTAATAAGGGAATATTAATACTAGTATATCTGTTACCTGTCCCAAGTCTACGCACAGGATTTCTTCTGAGCAGCTCAGTGATGAGATTCTGAGCATCCAGGGGTGGAGCGCGATCACAATTCCAAATTAGTTCTCCTGTTACATAGAAAATTACAGAAAATAAAACCTCTTTACTGGACTGTAACATAAAGCAAAGGAAATAACTAAACAAATGTAACCAATCAACGCAATGATCGGATTATTCTACTCACCAATGACAACCCTTTTATAAAGCTCAGTGAGGGAATCAGCATCAAATGGTACACATCCCAGCAGGAATTTATACAGGATGATCCCCAATGACCACCAGTCAACAGGTCTTCCATAGCCTTCTTTCAGGATGATCTCTGGGGCTATGTAACATGGGGTGCCACAGAACTGGAAACCAACAGAACATAGAGATGAGAATCGATGAAACAATTATTATGACAAGATATCATCGTTAAAACACAATGCAGAAGATAAAATATTAGTGGAAAAGTTCTCTAGAAAGGAAGAACGTAGAGAAGAGACAATAGTGTGATGAGATTTGCAAATAACAAGCTAAGTTCTTGTAGGTGATGCCAGGGCCGGCGTCAGCACCCGGCGCACCCGGGCAAATGCCGGGGCCCTGAGCAGGCAGAGGGGCCCACTGGCGGTCGCGCACCCCGCTGGGCTATGGGCGGAGGAGAGCGGTGTCAGCGCCCGCCCTTCTCCGCCGCTTGCTCAGGGCCCCGGCAGCTGGATACTTACCTCTCCCCGTGCCTCCGCAGATCAGCTGTCTTCCTGCTCTGCGCTCCCTGTGACGTCTCAGGTCAGAGGGCGCGGTGACGTCTTTACACCGCGCCCTCCCCTGAGCCGTCACAGGGAGCGCTGAGCGGGAAGACGCCGACAACGCTGGAGTTCGGAGCCGAGCAGCGAGCGGCGGGCAGCAGGTAGCAGGTGAGGAGAAGGGAGGTGAGTATTTGATTTTTTTTTTTTTTTTAATGTATGGAGGCATGGGGCATTATAAAGAGGGGAGGGGGGGCATCCTGCATGGGGCATTATAAAGAGGAGGGGTGACAGCCTGCATGGGGCATTATAAGGTGGGGAACAGCCTGCATGGGGCATTATAAGGTGGGGAACAGCCTGCACGGGGCATTATAAAGAGAGGGGGGGACATCCTGCATGGGGCATTATAAAGAGGAGGGGTGACAGCCTGCATGGGGCAGTATAAAGAGGAGGGGTGACAGCCTGCATGGGGCATTATAAAGAGGAGGGGTGACAGCCTGCATGGGGCATTATAAAGAGGAGGGGTGACAGCCTGCATGGGGCAGTATAAAGAGGGGTGACAGCCTGCATGGGGCATTATAAGGTGGGGAACAGCCTGCATGGGGCATTATAAAGAGGGGGGGATTCCTGCTTGGGGCATTATAATGAGGAGGGGTGACAGCCTGCATGGGGCATTATAAGGTGGGGACCAGCCTGCATGGGGCATTATAAGGTGGGGAACAGCCTGCACGGGGCATTATAAAGAGAGGGGGGGACATCCTGCATGGGGCATTATAAAGAGGAGGGGTGACAGCCTGCATGGGGCAGTATAAAGAGGAGGGGTGACAGCCTGCATGGAGCATTATAAAGAGGAGGGGTGACAGCCTGCATGGAGCATTATAAGGGGGGGGCAGCCTGTATGGGGCATTATGTGGGGGGTAACAGCCTGCATGGAGCATTAAAAGGGAGGGGCCTGTATGGGGCATTATGTGGGGGGTAACAGCCTGCATGGAGCATTATAAGGGGGGGGCAGCCTGTATGGGGCATTATGTGGGGGGTAACAGCCTGCATGGAGCATTAAAAGGGAGGGGCCTGTATGGGGCATTATGTGGGGGGTAACAGCCTGCATGGAGCATTATAAGGGGGGGACAGCCTGTATGGGGCATTATGTGGGGGGTAACAGCCTGCATGCAGCATTATATGGGGACCGGTATCCTGTATGGAGCGTTATATGGGGGCCAGTATCCTGTATGGAGCGTTATATGGGGGCCAGTATTCTGTATGGAGCCTTATATGGGGGCCAGTATTCCATATGGAGCCTTATATGGAAGCCAGTATTCCGTATGGAGCCTTATATGGGGGCCAGTATTCCATATGGGGGCCAGTATTCCGTATGGAGCCTTATATGGGGGCCAGTATTCCTTATGGAGCCTTATATGGGGGCCAGTATTCCATATGGAGCCTTATATAGGGGCCAGTATTCCATATGGGGCCTTATATGGGGGCCAGTATTCCGTATGGAGCCTTATATGGGGGCCAGTATTCCGCATGGAGCCTTATATGGGGGCCAGTATTCCGCATGGAGCCTTATATGGGGGTCAGTATTCCGCATGGAGCCTTATATGGGGGTCAGTATTCCGCATGGAGCCTTATATGGGGGTCAGTATTCCGCATGGAGCCTTATATGGGGGTCAGTATTCCGCATGGAGCCTTATATGGGGGTCAGTATTCCGCATGGAGCCTTATATGGGGGTCAGTATTCCGTATGGGGCCTTATATGGGGGCCAGTATTCCGTATGGGGTCTTATATGGGGGCCAGTATTCCGTATGGGGTCTTATATGGGGGCCAGTATTCCGTATGGGGCCTTATATGGGGGCCAGTATTCCGTATGGGGCCTTATATGGGGGCCAGTATTCCGTATGGGGCCTTATATGGGGGCCAGTATTCCGTATGGGGCCTTATATGGGGGCCAGTATTCCGTATGGGGTCTTATATGGGGGCCAGTATTCCGTATGGGGCCTTATATGGGGGCCAGTATTCCGTATGGGGCCTTATATGGGGGCCAGTATTCCGTATGGGGCCTTATATGGGGGCCAGTATTCCGTATGGGGTCTTATATGGGGGCCAGTATTCCGTATGGAGCCTTATATGGGGGCCAGTATTCCGTATGGGGCCTTATATGGGGGCCAGTATTCCGTATGAAGCGTTATATGGGGGCCAGTATTCCGTATGGGCGTTATATGGGGACCAGTATTCTGTGTGGAGCGATTCACCGGTTTCTGAGCTATTGTGGAATTTACAATAGATATCACTCATGAAGTGAAATCTTTGCATTGTACTATATATATATATATATATATATATATATATATATATATATATATATATATATATATATATAATATATATATATTTCTCCGCCGTATCTCTGCATCATGAATCGTGGTATGTGTTAAAGGGGCCACTGAGACTCTTTCGCCCGGGGCCCAGAAAAACCTGGAGCCGGCCCTGGGTGATGCTGACCTCACGGTCCTGGAACTCTCTGGAGATGTCCACTGCTAATTCCTTGTAGGTGTTGGTTTTCGGTATCATTAGACCAAGTTTTGAAATCCCAAAATCGGTAACTTTAATATGTCCAGTAGATGTAATCAGGAGGCTGCAAAAGAGAAGATGGTTTTAGCCTCACAGACTGAATGATAATAAATGACAACTTTCCCCACTTTATTATACTATGAGGGGCACTTACTTTTCCGGCTTCAGGTCTCTGTGCACCACACCGTAACTATGCAGGTATTCCACGGCAAGTACCGCCTCTGCAAAGTACAAGCGGGCCATGGGGACAGAGAAAGGACCCCTGGTGCTTAGAAGGGTCCCACAGTCTCCACCTATAGAAGAAAGGAAATATGACCGGTGAGGGGTTTATACAGAAGATAACCATGATATACCACGAGCAGATAACCATGATGTATAATGAGCAGTGAGCGGAAACATCCTGGGGAGATCACACAGATAGTGGCGTACATAGAAATCACAAGACCCCATATCAAAAGTTGTAATTGCCCCCCACCCTAAAAAATAAAAAAGAAATATATTTATATCCCTGTTGAAGCAGCTTGGTGTTCTCACCAGCAATACAACTTTTATGGCCATTTTAGAGTATGATGCTCCCAAAAATGCCCACACCCACACTCAATGAGTATGGTATCCCCACAGTGAATCCTCCTAAGGAGGTCACCACTTAGAAGGAGGCCAGCCACAACCCCCTACTCGGTGTGATGGCACCCACAGCAACCCTCCCACTCAGGATAATGGTTCCCACAGTCCCTCACACAATATAATGGTCCGCATAACTCCCCACTCAGTATGATGTCCCCACACAGAATGGGGGCCTCCATATAGAGTGAGGACCCCCACAGCACCCCACTTAATATGATGACCTCCACTCAGCATTCACAGTCCCCCCATATCTAGTCATACGGCCCCCTTTCAGTATTTTGGCCCCTACTAGCCACCTACTCAGTATTTTTGCCCCCACCAGCCCCACCTCCTTGAAGAAGCAAATACCGCTGAAATTGTGATGACAGGTGGAGGGATGCTGCCCACTGCCGAACATCGACAGACCCCCTCCGACTGATGAGCCCCATAGCGCCCCTGCACCAAGATCAATGAATTTACGAGCATCTTGGTAATAGATAACCTATAGTAAATGCTCTGTGGGGATGTAACCAACAATGTCCTAATGATATGAGCAGTGATAAGATGAAAGCAGACATGGGCTGAATATAATACAATAGATGTGTCTTACCTCCTACATACTCCATGACCATACACAGGTGAGATCTAGTTGGAAAGGAGCAGAGCATGGAGACCACAAAGGGACAATCAGCAAATGTTAAGATGTCCCTCTCCAGAAAGGCCCATTCCAATCTCTGTGCAGTATTTAGGTTCCGCTTAGCCATTTTCTTCATAGCAAAGGTCTGGTGTGAGTCTTTATGATGCACTAAGTAGACGGCCCTGGAGAGAAGGAGAATCCATCGGTTATAATAAATCCTTATTAATAATCCATCTATAGAAATCATTATATGTTTAATACTGGTATCCAAGGGGTAACATTTCTCCTTGCGGAGAGTGACATGTTAAGCTTGTCAAGGTGAGGAGACTTTTAAGCCTCAATGATCCTCTGGGAAATATGCAAATTGTCTCTTCAGAGAGGAAGAGAACTAGAACTCTAGTGCCTAGTGCCCCTTATAGGAAGTAGTAATCCTAAAAATCAATATCGACCCTTTAACGAGCCTTATCACATGACATGGAATAATAGCCATAACCAAAATCTCAATTTTCGGACACTATGTTTTGGGGTTCAAGCACTCATCAGTGCAAAGTGTGAGATATGGTTTGGCTGGGTGAGAGCCATCTGACCGGGATCCAAGCGGTAACGTTTCTCCTTGCGGAAAAAGCCATGTTAAGCATGTCAAGGTGAGGAGACTTTTAAGCTGCAATGCTCTTCTGGGAAATATGCAAATTGTCTCTTTTCAGAGAGGAAGAGAACTAGCACCCTAGTGCCACCTATAGGAAGTAGCAATCCTATTTCCCAGAGGAGCATTGCGGCTTAAAAGTCTCCTCATGTCCGCAAGGAGAAACGTCAACCCCTTGGATACCGGTCAGACACCTCTCACCCAGTCAAACCATTCACACTTTGCACTGAAGAGGGGCAGTACCCCAGAACACAGTTCCTGCAAATTGAGATTTTGGTTTTGGCTATTATCCTAAGTCATGTGACAAGGCTTGTTAAAGGGTCGATATTGACTTTTAGGATTGCTACTTCCTATAGGTGGAGTTCTAGTTTGCTTCCTCTCTGAAGAGACAATTTGCATATGTTTAATACTAGAAGTCTGGCCACCACTATAAATCCACATCTAGAAATACATAAAATAGCACTACATAGATCACCTATGGGAGGTCTCCACAATGCCACTTCTGCCGGAGCCATCACCCAGGTCACATTATAGATACGAGAATCTATCGAAATTCTCTTTGGGCAGATTCGCTATAACTGACCAAATACAATTTAGTGCCAATAAAATTGGTCCAAAATGAATGTGCTCCAGGGCTCTCTTCTGCTGCTGAGGCCAGTGATTGGGCCCACATGGTCATGGTGGAGGGTGTAGATGTCATTGACGTCAATATAGTGTCACCCTTCATGTGACCATGTGTAGCCAACTTCTCTGATCAGCTTCATAATGGAGCCCCCCCATCAAAACAAAGATCAGAGTGGAGAGCAGAAAAGCTCAGGTGGAGGAGGCAGCATAAGAACAGATGAGGGTCTAGCACAGGCGAATGTAATAATATTATATTATTATATATTATATTATATGTAATTATATTATTTAAATCGCTTTCCTTACAGTTTGATTTGCTACAGATCATATAATTTCCCTATGATAACACTGAATGGCAGAGTGCAGGGGCAGAAGCATTGTCATAGGGAACCCTGAAAAATGTGGATTATGGCAACAGAAATCTCACCCAAAATTTCCACTGCTGATGAGTTTGGAAGTTTCATAGTCGCTCATATGCGGCTTTCTCGCCGGAACCAATGAATCCATCACGCTCTATAAAAGAATAAGAAATAATACTGATTTATTGAAGATGCAGGAAAAAAGTTACAGATGCAAAAACTTCTCCCCCCATATTATGTCCCAGATGATTTACACTGATATGATGTTGGGAGGATACAAACCGGACGCTGGGCAGACCTGGCGCTAGCACCCTGCACACCCAGGCAAGTGCCGAGGCCCTGAGTAGGCGAGGGGCCCACTTGCTGTCGGGCACCATGGCGCGCTATGGGACCGGTGAGCAGAGGAGAGCGGTGCCAGCGCCAGCTAGTGGGCCTTGCTCCCCCCCCCCCCAATGCTTGCCCTGGACCACGGCCGGCACAATACTTACCTCTCCACAGCTGGTGAGCAGTGAGGTGAGCATTTGATTTTTTTTTTTATGTATGGAGGTATGGGGCATTATATGGGGGGAGAAGTGACATCCTGCATGGGGCATTATATGGGGGGGAGGTAGGGACATCCTGCGTGGGGTATTATATGGGGGGGGGAGTGACATCCAGCATAGGGCTTTATATGGGGTGAGAGGTGACATTCTGCATGGGGCATTACATGGGGGGTGACATCCTGCATGGGGCATTATATGGGGGGAGTGACATCCTGCATGGGGTATTATATGGGGGGAGAAGTGACATCCTGCATGGGGCATTATATGGGGTGAGAGGTGACATCCTGCATGGGGCAATATATGGGGTGAGAGGTGACATCCTACATGGGGCAGTATGTGTTGGGGGGACATCCTGCATGGGGCATTATATGGGGGGGTGACATCCTGCATGGGGCATTATATGGGGGGGTGACATCCTGTATGGGCCATTATGTGGGGTGGGACATCCTGCATGGAGCATTATGTGGGGGGGACATCCTGCATGGGGAATTATATGGGGGGTGACATCCTGCATGGGGCATTATGTGGGGGGATATCCTGCATGGGGCATTATGTGTGGGGGACATCCTGCATGGGGCATTATGTGGGGTGGGACATCCTGCATGGGGCATTATGTGGAGGGGACATCCTGCATGGGGAATTATATGGGGGGTGACATCCGGCATGGGCCATTATGTGGGGGGGCACAGCCTGCATGGGGCATTATGTGGGGGACACAGCCTGCATGGGGCATTATGTGGGAGGGACATTCTGCATGGGGAATTATATGGGGGGTGACATCCTGCATGGGCCATTATGTGGGAGGGGGACATCCTGCATGGGGCATTATGTGGGGGGGGGCACAGCCTGCATGGGGCATTATGTGGGGGTCACAGCCTGCATGGAGCATTATGTGGGGGGTCAAAGCCTGCATGGGGCATTATGTGGGGGGCACAGCCTGCATGGGGCATTATGTGTGGGGTCACAGCCTGCATGGGGCATTATATGGGGGCACAGCCTGCGTGGAGCATTTTATGGGGTCCATTATTCTATATGGAGCAATATATGGAGCTCATAATACGGTATAGAGGACTATGTTGTGCCATTATACTGTGTGGAGGACATTACTGTCCGGTCTGCACTGTGAGCTGTGAGGATTCGCCGCTTTCTGAGTTATTGTGGAATTTACAATAGATATCGCTCATGTAATGTAAGAAGTGAAATCTTCGGGCTTGTACTATATATATATATATATATATATATATATATATATATTTATATAATATTTATATATATATTTATCTGCGGTATCTGTGCATCATGAATCGTGGTATGTGTTAAAGGGGCCACTGAGACTCTTTCGCCCAGGGCCCACGAAATCCTGGAGCCGCCCTGCAACGGTCATCATACGTTACTATACCATTCTGGATAATGTGGGAGATCACACAGAGGAGGACTTACAGGTAATCTGTCACCAGGTGTTTGCTATGTATTCTGAAAGTACCATGATGTAGGGGCAGAGACCCTGATTCCAGTGATGTGTTACTTACTAGGCTGTGTGTGGCTGTTTCAATAAAATCAGTAGATTATCACTAGAAGACTATCTGTCTAGCCAGGTAGTCCTATTGCTCTGTACCCCTGCCTCCACCACTGATTAGCAGCTTTCTGCCTATGCACAGTGTACACAGAAAGCTGCCAATCAATGGTGTGGGCGGGGTTATACAAGTCTCAGCATTCAGAGCTCTGCAGCAGAAAAAAATAGTGATTTTATCACAACTGCTCCACCGAGTAAAGTAATCAACACATGGAATCAGGGTCTCTGTCCCTGCATCATGCTTCTCTCAGACCAAATAGCATAAACCTGGTGACAGATTCCCTGTAATTCAAATGTAATTAACACCATAGGGTCATCTACACTTAGAATAGAGACGTCCCATGGTTGTATGGGGGATAATACTGGACGAGTCATTCACACCCCATGATCTGATGACACACACGCATCCCCCTCTATGATACTTACGGATTCTTGGA
The DNA here is from genome assembly GCF_046119375.1 of Phyllobates terribilis. Lineage (NCBI taxonomy): Eukaryota > Metazoa > Chordata > Amphibia > Anura > Dendrobatidae > Phyllobates > Phyllobates terribilis. The sequence continues at coordinate 5,374,087 of NW_027362807.1, read as the reverse complement.
TCTCCGGGATCTCACTAATTCCATTGTTAGGATTCGACAGCTCAGTTGTTTCTAAAATAATGATGAAGAAATGAAATGTATTAGAGGATATTATTCCTACATAGATAATACAGCAATATAACGGAGAAATGACAAGATGTCTGTAAATGGGATTAATACTCGTTATATGGGGATTCTAAATATGAGAATATACGGGGAATCCATAGATAAATGTAATGTAAATGATGGAGGAACCCCTTCATAAATAACAAAAGACTGACCATCACTTCCGAAAAGAAAATGGGTGTGAACAGGTGCATACTAAGAGTAGCCATCCAAATACATAACTAACAAAGTTGCACTCTGTAAAGCTATAGCATGTAAACATGAAATAAATGAAATTTGAATTGCATTACTGCTGTAGAAAATAGGATAAAAGGAAGATACTTAGCGGATAATTTGGCCAATTCATGCATGGCCAGCAGCCACGGCAAGGCGACCTTCTTTTTCTGGGTGCATGCCAAGTAGCCACGGCAAGGTGACCTTTTTTTTTGCTGGGTGCATGCCCAGCAGTCACGGCAAGACGACCTTCTTTTGCTGGGTGCATGCCCAGCAGTCACGACAAGGCGACCTTCTTTTGCTGGGTGCATGCCTAGCAGCCACGGCAAGGCGACCTTCTTTTGCTCGGTGCATGCCCAGCAGTCACGGCAAGGCGACCTTTTTTGCTGGGAACCTATCTCCACCCATCAGCCCGGGGTGGTTTTAATTACAACAGGATCCTACCTACCCATATAAATGTAGGCTTCAGCCTAGGAGAGGATTCACATTAGGAGAGGATTCCAACAAAAAGATCGCCTTGTCATTGGCTGCTGGGCATTCATGAATTGGCCAAATTATGTGCTCAGTATCTTAGTTTTTTCCCATTTTCTAGAGCAGTAATGCAATTTAAATTTAATTTATTTCATGTTACTTGCTATAGCACTGCAGAATGGACCCTCCATCACATGAATGAGGAACCCCCCACCCACGCTGCACATACGAGTGATGGTAAGAGAGCTGAAACATAGGAGAGATTTGCAAATTAGCCTGGAAGTGCACTGGGGGCGTGTCACTGCACTTGGATTTCTTCTTTCACGCCCCCAGTGCACTTCCATTCTGATTTGTATATGGTGTCTACTTTACATTTCTCCTGACTGGCACATTGGATTTCTACAAACAATTATTATTAGGGGACAATGGCCTATACCGTCACACCACTACTTCTATATGTAACAATGTGCTGCCAGGTTCCCATTACACAGAGTAGAGAGTAAATCTAACATTATCCTCCGTCCTCTGTAATATCTGGACATTCCTTGTAGAAGGTCGGGTGATCGCTCACCTGTAATCAGATCGCTGTTCAGCTCCGGCTGACTCCTATTAGGGTCAGGGATTTTCGGGGTCACATTTTGCCCATATTTGGCGTCGCCTCCTGTTGTTTCCTGATAGATATAATATATATAATTAATATGTGGAAGATTTCACTAAATCACCAAATACATAAATCATGAAGGACTAAACCAACATTTACAGATGCACCAATTGTAACGATACAAATCCAGCGCCATCTTCAGACCTTTTCTCAGAAAGTCTCCTCAGATACGGTGGATTAAGATACGTCTATTAATATTGATCCTTACCGGGCGTTCCAATGAGCGTTCTAGTATAGACAGGACTTTTTCGGCCAGTTCTTTAAAGACAGCCAAATCTTCAGTCTGAGATCTTTCTTCAGCCTATAAAGAAGGAAAAATGGAAAGGAGAATTTTGAGATGAGAGCGGTCAGAATGGAGGCGGAAATTGTATGTGACATCGGTTCTCTGTCTGCAGATACAATGACTACATACTGTATTTGGGGACTCGTTGTGTTTTACCGTATTTTTTGGACTATAAGATGCATTTTTTTCCAAAATTTTTGACCTCCCTTCTAACACTCTCGCACCCCTCCAATCTATCCTAAACTCTGCTGTCTGACTAATCCACCTGTCCCCCCGCTATTCCCTGGCTTCTCCCCTCGCTCCGCCAATCCCTTCACTGGCTCCACATTACCCAGAGACTCCAGTTCAAGACCCTAACCTTGGCATGCAAAGCCACCCACAACCTGTCTCCTCCATATATCTCCCGGTACTTACCTGCACGCAACCTCCGATCCTAACAAGATCTTCTTCTCTACTCCCCTCTTATCTCCTCTTCCCACAATCGCATACAAGATTTCTCCCGTGCATCCCCCCTACTCTGGAACTCTCCACCCCAGCATATCAGACAGATTATTAATAATAATAATTGTCTGAATGTAGCTTACCAGGGGGGTGGCTGTGGTGGAGTGAGGTCACAGGAGGTAGGGTCACTGCTTTAGGAAGCCGGCAGTAGAAGTGGGGCGCTGCTGCGGGCCCCGAGCTGGGAGGAGCGGGGTATCCAGGAGGTACGAGGCTGCGGGCCCTGGGCTTCAAGGAAATGTTAGCGGTGATTTAGGAGGGGAGTCCCCGCTCTGCCCATTGATTTTCTGGCGGTGGGCTTCAGGCAAATGGCCGCTGGAGGCAGTGCATGTGAAGATTTAGATCTCGGCTCAATGACGAGCTGAGATCTCAATCTGCGTATTGGCCATCTCCAGCAGCCTACTTCTTGAAGCCCACTGCAGAGAAATCAATAAGCAGAGCAGGGCCTCCCCTCCTTAATTACCGCTAACATTTCCTTGAAGCCCAGGGCCCGCAGCCTCGCACCTTCTGGACACCCCGCTCCTCCCAGCTTGGGGCCCGCAGCAGCGCCCCACTCCTACTGCCGACTTCCTGCAGCAGCGACTCTGCCTCCTGTGACCTCGCTCCACTGCCACCACCCCCCTCAGTAAGCAACCGAAAATTCGGACTATAAGACAGACCCCCATTTTATTATAATAAATGTTTTTCCTATTTACCTCCCAAAAATTTTTGGTGCGTCTTATGGTCTGCAAAATACGATATATTAGAAGAAAAAGATTCTATCCCTCCATTATTATCTATTAATATTGAGATGTTCTGTGCAGAGTGTCCGCCACTTACCTCGTGTAGTAATGTCCTGATGTTCTGAAGTAAATCCGTCAGATAGTCTGACGTTAGACGACGTTGTCGGTGTTTGGTCAGGCAATCCTTTACTAGCTCCATCACCAGCCGGTGAGTGAAGCTGAGGACGCCATCGGGTGGTAGAAGCACACTGTTAGGACGATTGATCATAAGGATCAACAATAGTGCTTTTACCTGAGGAATGTCCAAAACAATTCCAGCCATAGTGAAAAACTGCAAGTGCTATCAGTCACTATAGAGCCAAGAAAGGCACGGGTGAGCCTATGTGCATTGAGTATATAGCGACTGTGAGCAGTGATGTCACCATCACCTGTGATGTCATCACGGAATCTTGTGATAGAATCTTCACGGAGCAGCTCTGCGCAAATAGAATGCGGCCTGGTAATATATAAAGTGAAAACACCATACAATTAACTACCCATGTTATCATGACCGTTCTATTTTATATCCAATTAGAACACAACCAGGATAAAGGTGTGTTCACAAGTTGGATTTTGGCAGTATTTTTTTTCTACCTCAAAAATCAAAGGAGGCAGGAAAAACACTGCTTAAAATTCAGGTGTTTTTACTTGTGTTTTTTTTTCCATTCATTTGAATGGGTGAAAAATGCTGCAGAACCTCTGAAAGACTTGACAAGCTGCAGATTAAAAAAAAATGCAAAAAAACCAGCATGTGAATGAGATTTCAGAAATGTCATTCACTAAGATGGTACTGTAAAACACAGCATTTTTGCTGCAGAAGAAAAAACAGTGAATACACCCTAAAGATATCCTCAGTCATATTATGGGAAATATTGTATATTTCGCATTTATTATCTCACGTGTTTTTCTTCACCATAGAACTTTTAAGGCTGTGTGCCCACTATGCGTTTTTTAGGCGTTTCTGCAGCGTAACTTCCGCCGCGGAAACACTTAAAAAACGCTTGGTGATAGGTCTGCAATGGTCCCCAATGATAATCCGCATGTGCTGTGCACATGCCGCGGAGATTTCCGCTGCGGATTATCATTGCGGAAAAATCCGCAGCACGTCTATTAATTTTGCAGAGTCGCTGCGATTTAGCCGCCATTGACTTGCATTGGAACGCATAACATCCGCATGACTACAAATACACATGTGGATATTATGCGACTCAATGCGTGGATGGTACCCGGGTCTGGAGATGAAGAGACTCTCCTCCAGACCCGGGTACCATAGTACCTGTAGTTAAAATAGAATTAAAATAAAAAATAAACATATACTTACCTTCTGATGGCCCCTGTCTGCTCCCGGCGGTGCTGCTGGCTCTTCGGCTGCTCGCGGTGGTAAAAGGACCTTCCATGACGCCATTTAGTCATGTGACAGGTCACGCGACCGCTGACATCGGCGGTCGCGTGACCTGTCACATGACTAAATGATGTCATGGAAGGTCCTTTTACAGCACCGTGATCCGCCAAAGACACCGGACGCACCGGAGAAGGAGATCGAGGACCATCGGAAGATGAGTATAATGTTTTTTTTTTATTTTTCACCATTATTATTCTTTTTTTTTATTATTGATGCTGCATTTGCAGCATTGTAACTTGGTCACACTATATAAATCCATGCCGGTTGCATGGAATTATATAGTGTGACCAAGTTGTCAAGCACTTTTCCAAGTGATGCTAAAATCACTTGGCAAAGCGCTTGACAACCCAGGGAGATGCAGAAACGCTTAGGAAAAATCCGCAGCATTTCTGCATCGTGGTCATATATCCTAACTCATTGGCAAACTGTTATACAAGGCTATATTCACACTAGACGTTTTTTTAGCGGGCTTTTTTATGCAAATTTTCAGCTGCGTTTTACAGTACCAACAAAGTCTATGAGATTTCCGAAATCTCATGCACAAAGCTTGCTTATTTGTCCTCAGTATTTTGTGCTTTCCATGGCTTTTTGCAAAAGAGTATGTCACTTGTTTCAGCGTTTTTCACCCATTAAAAAAAAGGGTGGTGGAAAAAAATGCTGAAAAAAAGCCTAGTGTGAACATTTTGCTGCGTTTTTAGTGAAAAAAGCAAGTATGTGATACACATTTATTCTTGTGATTTTCCCAAGTTTAAACCATCTTGTCTTGGTCACCTGAGATAGCAGCTTGGATTATTACAGTTTAATTAAATTAGTGATACCTACAAAGTAAACATTGGTTGAGCTAGGTGTGAGATTGAACAACACGTGTGGCCCAGGGAGGTGTGAAAATGAACAATGCCTGAGCAACTCAATGGCAAACCATAATGTGAAAGTAAATAGTGTCCTACAAATTCAATGCACTGCCAGGGTCTTAGATAAACCATTCCAGACCAATTCACCCCCCCCCCTGTTACATTTGTAATGTGTACTTTTTCATGAACATATGTCTTGCAATGGTGACCTGTTTTCATGTGTCTATGGTGGAAGCAAAGCTGAACTTTGGGATCCTGAAAAACGCACCAAAAATGCACCAAGAACCACTGCAAAAAAACACACCAAAACCTGCGTTTTTGACGCTACTTCTTTCCTGTCAAGAGATTATGTTTTGCTGCAGAAAAAAAACACCTAGTGTGAATATAGCCTAAGACTTACTCTGCCAGCATTAATAGTCAATATTCTGTATAAAAATAGGACCCCAATCCATGTATTCAGTTTATCATAAACATGCCTGAGTTAATCTGCCAAATACACATAGTATGCTTTCTCATAGGTGAAATATAAATCCTGTTAAAGGTCCAAGTTGCAGCAGTTAAGTAGAACAAAACAGACCTCTTCATTCTTTGTAGGTGGAAAAACTTTCGAAATTGTCAGTGTATCAAGTACTTATACTCCTGACTGTATATAGTATAATTGCCGCACTACTACATACAGGTGCTTCTCAGAAAATTAGAATATCATCAAAAAGTGAATTTATTTCAGATCTTCAATCCAAAAAGTGAAACTCATATATTATACAGAGTCATTACAAACAGAGTGATCTGTTTTAAGTGTTTATTTCTGCTAATGTTGATGATTATGGCTTACAGCCAATGAAAACACAAAAGTCATTATCTCAGTAAATTAGAATTAACAAGAAACACCTGCAAAGGCTTCCTAAGCATTTAAAAAGGTCCCTTAGTCAGTTTCAGTAGGCTCCACAATCATGGGCAAGACTGCTGACTTGACAGATGTCCAGAAGGCAGTCATTGACACACTCCTCAAGGAGGGTAAGCCACAAAAGGTCATTGCTAAAGAAGCAGCTGTTCACAGAGTGCTGTATCCGAGCATATTAATGGACGTGGAAGGAAAAAGTGTGGTAGAAAAAGGTGCACAAGCAACTGCGATAACCGCAGCCTTGAAAGGATTGCTAAGAAAAGGCCATTCAAAAATTTGGGGGAGATTCACAAGGAGTGGACTGCTGCTGGAGTCATTGCTTCAAGAGCCACCACACACAGACGTATCCAGGACATGGGCTACAAGTGTCGCATTGCTTGTGTCAAGCCCCTCATGACCAATAGACAACGCCAGAAGCGTCTTACCTGGGCCAAAGAGAAAAAGACCTGGACTGATGCTCAGTGGCCCAAGGTGTTGTTTTCAGATGAAAATTAAATTTTGCATTTCATTTGGAAATCAAGGTCCCAGAGTCTGGAGGAAGAGTGGAGAGGCCACAATCCAAGCTGCTGGAGGTCTAGTGTGAAGTATCCACAATCAGTGATGGTTTGGGGGGCCATGTCATCTGCTGGTGTAGGTCCACTGTGTTTTATCAAGACCAAAGTCAGCGCAGCCATCTACCAGGACATTTTACAGCACTTCATGCTTCCCTCTGCCCACAAGCTTTATGGAGATGGAAATGTCATTCTCCAGCAGGACTTGGCCCCTGTCCACACTGCCAAAAGTACCAATACCTGGTTTACACACAACAGTATCACTGTGCTTGATTGGCAGCAAACTTGCCTGACCTTAACCCCATAGAGAATCTATTATAGAGAATCTATGGGGTATTGTCAAGAGGAAGATGAGACCCCAGACCCCACAATACAGATGAGCTGAAGGCTGCTATCAAAGCCACCTGGGCTTCCATAACACCTCAGCTGTGCCACAGGCTGATCCCTCCATGCCACATTGCCGCATTGATGCAGTAATTGATGCACAAGGAGCCCGAACAAGTATTGAGGGCATTTACTAAACATACATTTCAGTAGGCCAACTTTTCGGATTTTAAAAACATTTTTCAAGCTGTTGTTATGAAGTATTCTAATTTACTGAGATAATGACGTTTGTGTTTTCATTGGCTGTAAGCCATAATCATCAACATTAACAGAAATAAACACTTAAAATAGATCCCTCTGTGTGTAATGACTCTACATAATAGATCCCTTTGTGTGTAATGATTCTATATAATAGATCCCTCTGTGTGTAATGACTCTATATAATAGATCCCTCTGTGTGTAATGACTCAATATAATAGATCCCTCTGTGTGTAATGACTCTATATAATAGATCCCTCTGTGTGTAATGACTCTATATAATAGATCCCTCTGTGTGTAATGACTCTATATAATAGATCCCTCTGTGTAATGACTCTATATAATAGATCCCTCTGTGTGTAATGACTCTATATAATAGATCCCTCTGTGTGTAATGACTCTATATCATAGATCCCTCTGTGTGTAATGACTCTATATAATAGATCCCTCTGTGTGTAATGACTCTATATAATAGATCCCTCTGTGTATAATGACTCTATATCATAGATCCCTCTGTGTGTAATGACTCTATATAATAGATCCCTCTGTGAAATGACTCTATATAATAGATCACTCTGTGTGTAATGACTCTATATAATAGATCCCTCTGTGTGTAATGACTCTATATAATAGATCCCTCTGTGTAATGACTCTATATAATAGATGACTCTGTTTGTAATGACTCTATATAATATAGGAGTTTCACTTTTTGCATTGAAGAACTGAAATAAACTAACTTTTGATGATATTCTAATTTTGTGAGAAGCACCTGTATATAGTATGAAGCCCCACTGCCGCATATGTGTATGTATAATTTGATGCACATGACTCGCCCCCTGGGCCGTGGGGTACACAGAACCGGGCCTTCTAGTGTACGGTGCTGATGGGGGTAGTAGTGGCAACCCGATCCCGTGGCTCAGGGTGGTCAGACCAAATGGTGGCAGTCTATTTATCAGTGTTTTGAATGTCCGACTACGCCACCCGTGGATTGCGGTCAGGGATAACCGCCGCTGCGAGGCAGACTGCTGAGGCTGGTGTTGGTGTGCAGCACAGGTGTAGGATAACTCCCCACGGGAAGAGTGTAGCCTCAGGGCAGTGTAGGTGGATGTTGGGGGTGATAGTGCAGGCCGCAATAGTAAGAGTTCAGAGTCCGCTTCAAACAGTTCAGGGTCTTTATTGTAGATATTATTAATGACCCAACAGTACCGGTTAGGAATGGGCCTGGGTGTCTGAGAGCATTCGGGCGAGCCCCACTGGTCAGGGTGAGTGTGTAGGCCTACCGTTCTCTCTATGCTCTTTCTGACTATCCCCCTTTTCGTGGTGTAATAGCCCACGTCCCTGAGCTGGCCGTGTACTTCTCGCCTGTATGGCATGCGACTAGGGCCTTGGGTACCTGTTGCTTGCTCCTCGCTGTACTGGTCCCTCTGTGTGGCGGAGCCTCCAGGCTTCTTAGGCCAAGGGACCTGAAATCCCTCGCAGGTTGGTTCTCTGCTGCTGGGCTTGTAACCCTGACAGCCCCGGACCCCAATGCCCGGTAGATTGGTTCTCTTCCAGGACCGGCTCTCGTCACCTCTGTCCCTGGCTTGCAGTTTCTCCTCTGCCTCACGGACTCCTCAGCTACAGCTGAACTGTCCCTCCTTCTCTGGGACTAGTCTCACTCCTGAGCTAGGTCTTCCAGTTCTCTCTAACCCTGCCCCCAGTTCCAGCTTTTATAGGGGCAGCCAGCTCCCCCTGCTGGCCTGGGACAGGAGGTGCTGTATGCTAATTGTCCCTAACCAGGGGACCTCCCTCCTGCTCTCAGACACAGATTATTGTTTGTGGCATCCAGGCCTGGGGTGACACATTCTCCCCTATTAAAATTTAGTACTCCGAACTAAACAGGAAACACAAATACAGGGTATAAATGACAACATAACATATATGCAAGTATATTTTGTCCTTGAGGTCACGGCGCTTCCGTGACCGGGTGTCCATGTCACCCAACAAGGTGAAGTTTTCCACGGTGTGGGGACCTGTTTCCATAAACCCCAAGTTCCTGGCCTTGGGCGTGGCGACAAGGCTGAGCTCTCTACTTTGGGCCACAAGGAGGCCACATCGGACAGATTTTTCTTCCGTGGCCATCTTCGAAAGAGGGCACCAAGTGCAACTATCTACAAGACAGTTCCGGTTATTCAGCGTCCATAACCTGTTAGTCCATGAACTAGAAAGACTGGAAAAGCATAATTAGCAACCAGGCAACAAACATAAAACATTTACAATATACAGCATTTAGATCTTCCAGCGAGCTGGTATTTGCCCCCTAGTGCTCTGGGTTGACCTGCGTAACCCACTGTCTGGTGGTGGTCTAACCTGACTTTCCCCACTAGCATTCAGGGTACAGCTACTAGCTGGGTTTACAGACAGTGCAGGCAGCTATCTGTGGGTCCTTTGGCTTACCGCAGGTATGGCAGGCTCACTGTCAGCAGAGGGTTGACTCTCCTGGGCTGCTGGCATGGGTTCTTCTGCCTCTAGGGCTGCTTGGTCTTCTGATTCCTCCTGCTCTCCTGTAGGTTCCTGCTGGGTTGGTTGAAGGAAGTGTAGGACGGGTACCACTATTGCATCATTTATCCGAGTCCAGGACCGGGGGAACTCTCCAAGAACTGTGCTGATCATTTCTTTCTTGTCTTCTGCGGGTTCAAGGTCATCTTGATCTTCTCCTGCACTCTGTAGTTGCTTGGGGCACCTTTTTAGGTGGTCTCTGGAGACGGTGCTAGTGGTTTCTCCTCCATCCTTGGTAATTACACATACCTTCGGGTTGTTGTGGTTGGACTGCAGTACTGTGTACGGGTCGCTCTCCCACTGGTCATCTAGCTTGTGAAGCCTTCTCTTCCGCTTCAGGACCTGCTCACCAGGTTCCAGGGGACCAGCAGGGGCGTGTTGGTTGAAGAGCCTCTCTTGCTTTTCTCTCGCTTGAGCCAGACTCCTCTCCACACTCTCCTGTACCTTCTTGTACTGTAGCCGCCGTTCCGTATCCCAGTCCGCGTCTGGGGAGGTGTCCTCGGGGGTCAGGACTCCCATCTCCAGGTCTATCGGCAGCTTACCTGGTCTTGCCCTCATCAGGTAAGCCGGGGTGCAATTTGTAGCATTCTCCGGGATATGGTTGTATAAGTCTATCAGGTCTGGCAGCTTCTCCGGCCACAGGCGGCGTTCTTCCAGGGGCAACGTTTTGAGGAGATCAATGACGATATTATTCATTTTCTCACATAGCCCGTTGGTTTGTGGGTGGTAAGACATTGTCCGAATCTTCTTACAGCCGTAGAGGTTGCAGAACTCCTGGAAGATTTCAGCCTCAAACTCTGGACCTTGATCTGTCAAGACCTGTTCCGGATACCCGTGTGGACGGCAGAAGTGTTGTTGGAAGGCTCTGGCCGCTGTTTGGGCTGTCAAGTCTTTAACAGGAACCACCACCAGGAACCGCGAATAGTGGTCCACTATTGTCAGGGCATAGAGGTAGCCCGACCGGCTTGGAGCCAGTTTCACATGGTCCAGAGCTACCAGCTCAAGAGGCTGCCTGGTGACGATGGGCATCAAGGGCGTCTTCTGGCTGGTACCGTCCTTCCTTCTGAGGTTACATGGGCCGCAGTCCCTGCACCACTTCTCTATGGCCCCTCTCATTCCGACCCAGTAGAACCGCTCTCTCAGTAGGAACTCCAGTTTCTTCCACCCGAAGTGTCCCGCTCTGTCATGGTAGGCCTCCAGGACCATTGCTGCATCTCGTCTCGGGACCACTACCTGCCAGGTAAGCTCGTGCGTCCGGTGGTTGACAAGCCTTCTGCACAGCTTACCTTCGTAGAGGAATAGCCTGCTTTTCTCCTTCCATAACTGCTTGGCTTCCTCTGGAGCGTCCGAGCCAGGGCTAGCGTCTGCCTGGGTCAACAGGTCTTTCACCAGGCGAATTGCAGGGTCACTATCTTGCATTTCAGCCCAGCCGTGGTGAGGTAAGGGATTGAACATGACAGTGGTCAAGTCTTTGTCTCTTACACGGTGGGAGTACTGAGTGGCCCTGTACCGGTGGAATGCAGGGAGCTCTATTTCCTCCAACTCATCTGGATCTTCTTCCTCATCGGGCAAGTGGGGCATTCTCGATAGGGCATCTGCATTGGCATTGGCTCGGCCTGCCCGGTACTTGATGGTGAAGTCATAGTTTGCTAGCCGGGCCATCCACCGCTGCTCTAGGGCACCAAGTCTCGCATTGTCCAGATGTGTCTACGGATTGTTGTCCGTGTACACAGTGAACTTCACAGAGGCCAGGTAATGCTTGAAACGTTCTGTTATGGCCCACACCACTGCCAAGGACTCCAGCTTAAAGGAGCTGTAATTCTCCGGGTTTCTCTCGGTGGGCCTCAGCTTCTGGCTGGCGTACGCGATCACCCTTTCTCTGCCCTGTTGGTTCTGTGACAGTACGGCTCCCAGCCCCACATTACTGGCGATTGTGTGGAGGATAAAAGGCTGGCCATAATCAGGGCAGGCCAGGATCTCATCCCCCGTGAGGGCCATCTTCAGCTGGCAGAAGTACTCCTCTTCCGGCTTGTCCCACTTGAAGGGTGGCTTTTGGCTTCTGGTCTTAGACTGTCCTATAAGGAGGTCCTGCATAGGGGCTGCCATCTTGGTGAACCTGGGGATGAACCTTCGGTAGTAGCCTACCAACCCGAGGAACTGCCTCACTTCTTTTATGTTAGAGTGGCTTGGCCAGTTCTTTATTGCCGTGATTTTGTCAGGGTCGGGGGCTACTCCTTCTGCACTCACCACGTGTAGCAGGTACTGTACCTTCGGCTTTAACAGACGGCACTTGGAGGGTTTCACTTTCATGCCAAAGCCTGCCAGGGCCTCGAACACCTCAGCCAGGTGCTTTAGATGGTCCTCGTAAGTCTTCGAATAGACAATCACGTCGTCCAGGTAAAGTAGGATGGTCTCAAAGTTTCGGTGCCCTAGACAGCATTCCATCAGCCTCTGGAAGGTCCCGGGTGCGTTGCAGAGCCCGAACGGCATATAGTTGAATTCACTTAATCCCATCGGGGTGGTGAAGGCGGTCTTCTCCTTATCAGCCTCTGCCACAGGAACCTGCCAGTACCCACTAGTAAGGTCCAAAGTAGAGAAGAAATTAGCTGATTCTAGTGCGACCAAAGACTCCTCTATTCTAGGCAACGGGTATGCGTCTTTATGGGTGATACGATTGACTTCTCTATAGTCCACGCACATTCTCATAGTACAGTCTTTCTTTTTTACCAGAACCAAGGGGGCTGCCCAGGGGCTACAACTGTCTCTAATGACCCCGGCTTCCTTCATTTCTCTCAGCATGCCCTTTGCGTTCTGATAGTGTGCGGGGTGGTACAGGTCTGTATCTTTCTTTTATTGGTGGGTGGCTCCCCGTGGGGATGTGGTGTTCTACCCCTTTCACTCTGCCGAAGTCTAGCGGGTGCTTTCTAAAGATTCTCTCGTACTCTTGAACCACCCGGTAGACTCCTTGTTTTTGGTGCAAGGGAGTGGAGTCAGCACCCACGTGGAGTTTCTGGTACCAGTCCTCCTTGGGTTTCTGGGAACCATTACCCTCCGCCTGGGGAGATGGAGGCAAGGGTTCCATGGCCCTGACAGCATTGTGTTCAACAGTATACAATTTGGCTAGTGTAGCGTACCTGGGCAAGTGTACTTCCCTTTCCCCAATGTTTAAGATCCGGACGGGCACCCTTCCATGGCGGACATCGACACCCCCCGGGCTGTCAAAATGGTGGGCCTGCTGTCTGAGTACACGGGTTCTACCATGGCTTGGTAGTCTCTCCCTCTTAACCCGATTGCAGTCCGACACCAGATCATTTCACTTTTGGGGGGCATGGCAATGGGGAACGGGTCGCTCATCCTCACGCTACCGATCTCACCACCAGACAGTTCTACCTGTTGCCATCTCATCAGGGCTCTTATCTCCTTCTGGAGGACCCTCTTTTGGCTGGAGCTCGCATTCATCGCCACCTGCTGCAAAATTATAATTACTTCTGAAAGACAATTTTCAATCACATTAGTACCCAAGGTTATTTTAGGGTGACGGTCAATGTCCACAATGATCACTCCCTGTGCCGGCAGTTCAACTTTACCAATCTTAATGGTCATCTCTCTGAACCCCACCTGCGGCACGGGTTGACCATTGCTGGCGATGATGCTCAAGTCATCGTCTGGATAACGAGTTATATCAGTGTCACTCCAGTACTGCTTGAAAAGTACATAGGGGATGGTAGTCACTTGGGACCCGGTGTCCAGCAGTGCACTCATGGGGATACCGTCCAGCACTACGGGTAAAACCGGGCATCCCCCTACGTACTTATCACGCCAATTAGATGGGCCTGATGACCTTATGCCTGGGGGTTGGCCCTTTGCCCCAGGTCGGGCCCATTTAAAGTACAGTACCTGGCTACGTGTCACGGCTGGCTGCAACGGCGGCAAATCGGCTGTCCATCCTCAGTGTAATGATCGGCGGGCCTCCCTCTGAATGACGGGATCCTCCTCCGTCGACGCCACGGGACATCCTCCGGACTGGAAGCCAGCTTGATTGGTCCTGACGGGTCCATCTGTAACGACTGTACGGTCCTGGTCAATGCAGCAACACTCTTTGTTAGTTCTTGGACCTGATGGTGCAGGTTTGCAGGCGGGGATGGATTTAGGGCCTGTGCATCGGCCCCCACAAGGTCTGCGGGATAGGGCGCCGCCCCCTGGTGGTAAGGGATGGCAGGGCGCCGGGAAGCTACAGCGCCACCCGGTGCAGGTTCTCGGAGCACCTGGATGGCCCTATCTTTGAACTGTGCAAAAGTCAAATCGGGGTTCTATAGGGCCATGAGGCGCAGCTGGGTTCTGTGGGCGCTGGACAGCAGACCTTCTATGAACTGGTCAGTCAATAGTTTATCTGTATCCTGCACGCTGCCAGGGTCAGCTTGCTTAATTGCCCCCAAGGCTTCCTGTAAATTTAGGGCATAATCTCGGATGCTATCTTGAGCTCGCTGCTTACATCCATAGAACCGCATTTTGATTTCTGCTGAGGTACGGGTATCAAAGGTGTCCCGTAGACGGGTCAGAACCCCCCTTACAGTCCTTTTCTCCTCAGCTGTCCAAGACTTTACCTCCCGCTGGGCCGCACCAGTTAACTGCCCTATCAGTATGCTTACTTTCTGTTCTTCTGTCAGGGGATAAACTTTGAACAGTCTATACAGCCTTTCTTTAAAGTCGCCCAAGGTATGCGACTCGCCGGCATACTGGGGCAGCCAGGCCGCTCCGGGGATATAGGCAGGGGTGGATTAAGAGTAGCAAGGGCCCCGGGCAGTTTAGAAGGCGCGGGCCCCCTCCACACACCAGATTTATCACGTGACATGTCACATGATCCCCTGTGATAGATCATGTGATAGTTCACAGGAAATTTATTTGGCATAATATTAATTGTGCTGCCTCATCTGAGAGCAGCACAATATTGGGGCAGATACCCAGATTCCAGCGATGTGTCACTTTTTCAGCTGCTTGTTGTCATTTTGAGAAAATCACCGTTTTATCTGCTGCAGATCTAGCAGCTCTCTGAATGCTGCGCTCTGTATAGCCCCACCCACACCACTGATTGGCAGCTTTCTGCCCATGCTCAGTGTACACAGAAATCTACTGATCAGTGATGGGGGTGGGGTCCTACAGAACTTACTAGTCATCTAGTGATAATTACCTTCTGACAAATCAATGATTTTATCAAAACAACACTAAGCAGCCCAGTAAGTGACACATTACTGGAATCAGTGCCTCTAACCCTACATTATGCTGCTCTCAGATTAGGTGGCAAAAACCTGATGACAGATTCCCTTTAAAGGAGCTGTAAAGACAAAAAAGTTTGTATTAAAAAAAATACAAGCCATTTGTTAAATTAACTTTTTTTCATTGTTAATTCACATTAGACTGTATCTTCAACACTTTTGTCAGCAGGTCTTATTACAGACTCTGAATAGGGCAGCTCTCTCCCTCTCCCTCAGCAGAAAGTCACAGCATGGTTAAAAAACGGGATCTTTTATGATTTTCTCATAATAAATAAAAAAGGACATGCAAGTCCTCCAAACTATTATCCGTTTCTCTATAGGCGAGGTCCTAAATCTTTCTTGTTCTTTAGTTGATCACATGTCAAAAATGCAAAGCATTTACTATGAACTCGCCTAAAAAAATATACACTTGGAGAGTAATATCATCATTTGCATGTAAATATTCCTTGACTCTAAGGGCTCGCTCACACTGTCGTATAACACGGCCGAATGCTATGTGATGTTTTATCGGATAGGACTCGGCCCTATGTTATACTATGGGACAGTGCGATTATTGGCATGAGAAAATAATCTCATTCGATATTCGGACCATGTGCACCCATACAAGTCTATGGGTGCACGTAAAACATTGGACTGCACTCGGATGTCATCCAAGTGCAGTCCGATGAACACTCACAGAGACTATGGAGAAGATGGAGAAATTAAGTTCTCCATCTTCTCCATATCTGTGCTGCGAGAGAATCGGATCACACTCAGTTGAAGCTCTGACAGAGTTTGAGCCCAGTGTCATTAGCATAATTGGCCCTATTCTCTTGCATGAGAGAATATATGGCTTAGTGAGTGGACCCTAAAACTGAATAGTAGTGACGGACAGGCACCTCACAAGCGGGATCCATGTAGCTCTCAGATGTCATGTAGGTAGGGCTTCATTCCATGGGGTAGGGCTTAATTTCAAGGTATATAAAAAAATGGACTTCAAATAAAAATTAAATGAACACAAAAAGCACTAATTGAATTATTTTTTTTGTATTTATGTTTGCAGCCCCTTTAAAAACCCTTTGAGGACCAAGGCACATATATGTCCCATAGTTTTAAACTGGAAAAAAATTTGATTGAATAAAATTTAAGGTCCTCAAAGGTTTAAGTAGGTCATAAATTCATATGAATACTTGCTCATACAATTGCACATGCCGAAAGATGAAGAAGAGCAGAATCAAAAATATGACATTAAGTGGAGCACTTACAGGTATTCAAGGTGAAAGAGACCAGCAAAGGCATCGTCTCGAATGACAGTAAATGAGTTAGAATTCAGCAAGCTGAAAATGAAGACAGCAGGTTAGAAGCGAACCAGACTTTATGGTGCTCAGAATTAGTCAAGCAGAATTTATTGACTGCTCTTACAAAGCACTGAGACTCCCGCTGTGTATAGATGGCGCCGTGCGGCCTCCCGCTGTGTATAGATGGCGCCGTGCGGCCTCCCGCTGTGTATAGATGGCACCGTATAGATGGCTACGTGCGGCCTCCTGCTGAGTATACATGTATAGATGGCTACGTGCGGCCTCCTGCTGAGTATAGATGCCGCACGGCGCTCTCCCCAGACACAGCAGGAGGCCGCACAGCGCCATCTATACTCAGCGGGAGACCGCACGGCGACATCTATACTCAGCGGGGGGCCGCACGTAGCCATCTATACACAGCGGGGGGCGCACATAGCCATCTATACACAGCGGGGGGCCGCATGGCGCCGTCTATAATGCACGGAGCCCCCCCAGAGACATTAGGAGGACGCACGGCGCCAACTATACGCAGCAGTAGGCCGCATGCAGTCATACACACACACAAACATATACAGACACACATAAACACATTTGAAACACAAAAATACATACAAACAGACATCACACAATGACATCTGCCCACACACACACACACAAACAGACAGACATCACACACACACACACCTGCCCACACACACACACACCTGCCCACACACACACACCTGCCCACATACACATCTGTGTGTGTGTATGTATAGTGTGTGTGTGTATAATGTGTGTGTATGTATACTGTGTGTGTATGTATAGTGTGTGTGTGTGTGTGTGTATAATTTGTGTGTGTGTATTTTTTTTTTAGTTAAAAACAAGTAAAATGCTTGTGGCATCAATATCAAGACTCCAGATATAAGGGCCTATTCACACTGAATTTTGCAATGCATTCATCTCCTCTTTCCAGGCTTCTATCTAAATCCCTGAAAAATGGCATTCAGATGTGCCTTGACATAGCCATTGATTTGAACAAAGGCAAACCGAGGCTAAAGTCTGAATCTTTAGGCTCCATTTTCTCTGCTTTCAGATGTCTCATTTCAGACAGCACAATCCTGAATTTCAGGGATTCAGTTGTAAGCCTTGTGTAAAGACCTGAATGCAGCGCTGAATGTAGTGTGAATAGGTCCTTACATCCTACACCACCTCAGGGGATTGTTGTTATGGAGTATTGCCCCTGGGTGGCCGCAGTTATGACCACCACCAGGGCTCGCGGTCACCCACCCTAACTTTGGTATTCTGGGGAGCTGGTATAATGAATATCTGAGAAGAGCCCTAGAGAAGCAAGAACATTGGACAACCAAGAGGTGGTGGCCTCAAGTCAGGTGTAGTGTTCAACAGGGCAAGACTTTCTAACCTGCCCACACACACACACACACACATATACACACACACACACCTGCCCACACAGACACACACACACACCTGCCCACACAGACACACACACACCTGCCCACACACACACACACACACACACCTGCCCACACACATACACACCTGCCCCCACACACACACACACACACACCTGCCCACACACACACACACCTGCCCACACACAAACACACCTGCCCACACACAAACACACCTGCCCACACACACACACCTGCCCACACACACACACACACCTGCCCACACACATACACACCTGCCCACACACACACACAAACACCTGCCCACACACACACACCTGCCCACACACACACACACCTGCCCACACACACACACACCTGCCCACACACACATCTGCCCACACAGACACCTGCCCGCAAACACACACACACACCCATATACACACCTGCCCACACACACACACCTGCCCACACACACCCACACCTGCCCACACAGACACCTGCCCACACAGACACCTGCCCACACACATACACACACACACACATATACACACACACATATACACACACACACACACACCTGCCCACACAGACACACACACATATACACACACACACATATACACACACAGACACACACCTGCCCACACAGACACCTGCCCCCACAGACACCTGCCCACAAACACACACACACCTGCCCACACACACATCTGCCCACACACACACACACTCACCATCCCCCGGCTCAATTCCTCCTGCCTGCTCTCTCTCTTTTCCGGTGCAGCACTGCAGGCCGGGGCGCACTGTGTGATGTCACAGCTAGGAGACACAGCCGCGCACAGGGCCATGTCTCCTAGCAGTGACGCGGCCGGGCCAGCACAGGGAAGTTAACTGCTGCAGTGCTGGCCCGGCCGATGAAGAAGTAGCGTCGCCCCCTGCTGGGGGAGCGGTCCGGGCCCCCCCTCCCGCCACTGCTACCGCTATGTGCCGCGGCGGGCCGCACATATAATGAGGGCATTCCGGCATTAGACACCCCGCCTGGAGCCGCGGGCCCCCTGCAGGCTCGGGGCCCTGGGCGGTCGCCCGGATTGCCCTCATTATAATCCGCCTATGGATATAGGGCATGGAAAACGGCATCACAGCTGCAGCGGCTACGCTGGTGGTAGAGGGTCCCTCCGCGTCCGACATCTTCCTCCCCCCTAGTTAACCGTGGCCTACCTTCTGGCGATCCTCTTCTGTAGGCCTCGGCTCCGCTCGCGATGCTCTGGGCGAGGACCTTGCGTTGCTCGGTGATGACGTCGGCATCCGCTGGATCTCCTTCCAGGACCTTGAGCAGCGTCTCAGCGTAGGGTGGGGCTTCAGGTCTCACGCGTTTTTGGACGTCCACGCCCCTCTTCTTCTCGCGCGGCGTCCCGAAGATGGCGCCCGATGGCGGGAAACGGCTCCGATTGGCGGGAAATGGCCCCGAATGGCGGGAAACTTCACTCAGATATGTATAGAGTCTTTTCCAGGCACGCAATACCCGTTTGTGGCGGGTTGGTCACAATTCTGCCGACTGCGCCAAAGCTGACTCGCCCCCTGGGCCGTGGGGTACCCGGAACCGGGCCTTCTAGTGTACGGTGCTGATGGGGGTAGTAGTGGCAACCCGATCCCGTGGCTCAGGGTGGTCAGACCAAATGGTGGCAGTCTATTTATCAGTGTTTTGAATGTCCGACTACGCCACCCGTGGATTGCGGTTGGAGATAACCGCCGCTGCAAGGCAGACCGCTGAGGCTGGTGTTGGTGTGCAGCACAGGGGTAGGATAACTCCCCACGGGAAGAGTGTAGCCTCAGGGCAGTGTAGGTGGATGTTGGGGGTGAAAGTGCAGGCCGCAATAGTAACAGTTCAGAGTCCGCTTCAAACAGTTCAGGGTCTTTATTGTAGATATTATTAATGACCCAACAGTACCGGTTAGGAATGGGCCTGGGTGTCTGAGAGCATTCGGGCGAGCCCCACTGGTCAGGGTGAGTGTGTAGGCCTACCGTTCTCTCTATGCTCTTTCTGACTATCCCCCTTTTCATGGTGTAATAGCCCACGTCCCTGAGCTGGCCGTGTACTTCTCTCCTGTATGGCTTGCGACTCAGGCCTTGGGTACCTGTTGCTTGCTCCTCAATGTACAGGTCCCTCTGTGTGGCGGAGCCTCCAGGCTTCTTAGGCCAAGGGACCTGAAATCCCTCGCAGGTTGGTTCTCTGCTGCTGGGCTTGTAACCCTGACAGCCTCGGACCCCAATGTCCGGTAGATTGGTTCTCTGCCAGGACCGGCTCTCTTCGCCTCTGTCCCTGGCTTGCAGTTTCTCCTCTGCCTCACGGACTCCTCAGCTACAGCTGAACTGTCCCTCCTTCTCTGGGACTAGTCTCACTCCTGAGCTAGGTCTTCCAGTTCTCTCTAACCCTGCCCCCAGTTCCAGCTTTTATAGGGGCAGCCAGCTCCCCCTGCTGGCCTGGGACAGGAGGTGCTGTATGCTAATTGTCCCTAACCAGGGGACCTCCCTCCTGCTTTCAGAAACAGATTATTGTTTGTGGCATCCAGGCCTGGGGTGACACACACACACTGCTCTATATTTAGTATGATGCCCCCACTCCTCCATATATATAGCATGATGGTCCCACTGCTCCATATACAGGTGCATCTCACTAAATTAGAATAGCATCAAAAAGTTAATTTATTTCAGTTCTTCAATACAAAAAGCTGTCTTTCAGCTCATCTGCATTGTTGGGTCTGGTGTCTCTCATCTTTCTCTTGACAATACCCCATAGATTCTCTATAATAGATTCTCTATGGGGTTAAGGTCAGGCGAGTTTGCTGCCAATCAAGCACAGTGATACTGTTGTGTGTAAACCAGGTATTGGTACTTTTGGCCGTGTGGACAGGGGCCAAGTCCTGCTGGAGAATGACATTTCCATCTCCAAAAAGCTTGTCGGCAGAGGGAAGCATGAAGTGCTGTAAAATGTCCTGGTAGACGGCTGTGCTGACTTTGGTCTTGATAAAACACAGTGGACCTACACCAGCAGATGATATGGCCCCCCAAACCATCACTGATTGTGGAGCCTTCACACTAGACCTCAAGCAGCTTGGATTGTGGACTCTCCACTCTTCCTCCAGACTCTGGGACCTTGATTTCCAAATGAAAATTGGAACTCTAGGACCTTGTGGAGTGTGTCAATGACTGCCTTCTGGACATCTGTCAAGTCAGCAGTCTTCCTCATGATTGTGGAGCATACTGAAACAGTATTGAAGAACTGGAATAAATTAACTTTTTGAAGATATTCTAATTTAGTGAGATGCACCTGTGTATACTATGATGGTCCCACTGCCCCACATACATATAGTATAATGGCCCCACTACTCCATATGTAGTATGATGGACCCACTAGTCCAGATATATAGTAGGATGGCTCCACTGCCCGATCATTTAAGAAAATAAAGTTTATTCTCACTTAATCCTGATTCCCTACATCACGGCCTCAGTCTCCTCTTCCATGGCGGGACTGCAGAGCAGAGCGATGCAATGATGTCACCGAGCCACCTGCGTGAGTATGCTGATGACGCGCCCCTGGGCCTGTGTCGCGCTGCGTTGCGCATGCGGGAGCTTACCCGGAGCCGGATCTGTTGAGGGTTGTAGTCTCGTGGCGGTGACCCGGTCCGTGCCCAGGGAGTCAGACTAAGTGGCGCTGTATCAGCGGTAGATGTAGGACGACTACGCCACCCATTGAATGCAGCTATGGAGCTGCCGCTGCAGGGCAGACCGCTGAGGCCGGTGGTAGGATAGTGCAGCGTAGATGGTATAACCCCCAACGGGAGGGGTATGGCCTCAGGGCAGCCGACGTGGATGATGGGGGTAGCAGGAACCACTCAGAGACGATGCGGTGTAGTTCAGGGTCTTTACTGGTGACAAAGATAGACCCTCCCGGAGTACTGGCTAGCGATTGGGGCCTGGTCAGTCCTTGAGCAGATGGGATCTCCCCTGGCCAGGCGGAGTTGTAGGCCTCCCAAACTGACTGTACTCTTCTGGCTACCTTACTAGAAGCGAGTATAAGTAGCCCACGTCCCTGAGTGTACCGTGTGGTGCTCACCCGTATGGCCGGTGACTCGGGGCCTTCTAGTAGCTTCCGCTCCACGACGGCGGTGCTGGTCCCATGCGTGTGACCGTGCCTTCGGGTTTCTTGGCCAGAGGACCTGAAATCCCCTGCCTGACGGATTCTGCTGCTGGGTAGGAGTTAGTCCCCACAGCCTCGGACTCCGGGTCCGGTAAGAAATCTTCTCAGTCAGGGCGAGCTCTGCAGCTGCCAGCCCCTGACTCTTTGTAACACTGCTCCCACAGAGCTCCTGTTGTTTCTTCCTATATTTGCTTCTTTTCTCTGTCTCTACTTCTTCTCTACTCACTAACCCTGCCTCAGCCCTAGGTTTATATAGGGGAAGTTCTTCCCCTCCCAGGACTGGGCAGGAGGTGTGGCATGCATAGGATCCCTGACCAAGAGACCTCCCACCTGCTCTCAGACGTAATATCTCTATCACTGTGGCAACCAGACCCCTGGGGTGTCACATTCCCCCCTAGTGAAATTTAGTACTCCGGGACTAAACATATTTTTGGAAAAACATAACAAGGTATAACAATAACAATACAATAAAGAAACACATAAAGGTGGTCACGGCATGTCCGTAACCGGGTGCAGTCTTTGAAGAAAGCAAGGTGTCCATTTCACCAAAACAGGGAGACGTAACCAGGTAGGGGTCTGTTCTGCCCCGAGTCCTTAACAGTCTTTAGTCCGTCCTGGGTTACGCTCCAACTATGTACACAGGATTCCTGGTAAATCCACCAAAGACTCCTATAAACAACTAGAAACACATAATTATACACAAGCAACAAGAAAAACAGGTAACCACAAATAAAACAACTTATACATTTCAAATCCTCCAATGTGCGGGTAACTGGCCTCTAGTGGCCCTAGTGGACCTACAGAGCTGACTGTCTAGCCCTGAACTACAGGGTGTAGGAGCTGTCAAGGGTAAACTGGGCAGCTGTCTACCGGCTCTTTGGCTCACTAGGGGTACGGCAGGCTCACTATAAGCAGAGGGTTGATCCTCCTGTTCTGCTTGTGTGGAGTCTTCTGCCTCCTGGACCGGCTGCTCTTCCAGCTCTACCTGTCGCTCCGTAGGTGCTTGGGATGCTGGTTGGAGGAAGGTGAGTACGGGTACCACAACTGCGCCATTGACTTGAGTCCAAGACCGAGGGAAGTCTCCGAGCACAGTACTAACAATGTCTTCCCTTTCCTCTACGGGTCGAGGGTCTTCTTGTTCCTCTTCAGGGTTCCGTAGCTGTTCGGGACACTTCTTCAGGTGATCCCGGGATACAATGATTGTGGTTTCACCTCCGTCTTTACTGATGGTACAGACCTTTGGGTTGTCGTGGCTTGAGGGCAGTACGGTGTACGGGTCCTTCTCCCACTGGTCGTCCAACTTGTGGAGCCGTCTTTTTCTCTTCAAGACCTGCTCTCCGGGTACCAGGGGAACAGCGGGAGCATACTGGTTGTAAGTTTTCTCTTGTCTTTCCCTAGCCTGACAGAGACTTCGCTCCACGCTCTCCTGTACTCTCCGGTACTGCTGCTGCCTCTCTGTGTCCCAGTCTGCTTCTGGTGAAGTGTCCTCGGGTGTCAGGACTCCCATTTCCAGGTCAACAGGTAACTTACCAGGTCTCGCCCTCATTAGGTAAGCCGGGGTACAGTTGGTGGAACCTACCGGGATGTGGTTGTATAGGTCCACCAGATCGGGCAGCTTCTCAGGCCACAGACCGCGTTCTTCCAGGGGCAACGTTTTCAGAAGATCCATTACCACCTGGTTCATTTTCTCACAAAGTCCATTAGTTTGCGGATGATAGGGTGTCGTCCTTATCTTCTGGCAGCCATACAGAGTGCAGAATTCTTGGAAGACCTCCGCTTCAAAGGCAGGTCCCTGGTCTGTCAACACTTGGTCCGGGTACCCGTGTGGACGGCAGAAATGCTGCTGGAAGGCTCTAGCTGCTGTTCGAGCTGTTAAGTCCTTGACGGGGACGACAACCAAGAACCGGGAGTAGTGATCCACGATGGTTAGTGCGTAGACGTAGCCACTTCTGCTTGGGGTCAGTTTTACATTATCCAAGGCTACCAGATCCAACGGCTGCCGGGTGACGATGGACTGCAGGGGAGTCTTCTGGCTGGCACGGTCCTTCCTTCTTAGGTTGCACGGGCCACAGTCTCTGCACCACCTCTCGATGGTTCCCCTCATGCCTACCCAGTGGAACCGCTCGCGCAGCAGGAACTCCAGCTTCTTCCATCCGAAGTGTCCAGCCCCGTCGTGGTATGCCTCCATCACCATGGCTGCGTCTCTTCGTGGCACCACTACTTGCCAGATTAGTTCATGCGTCCGGGAGTTAACCATTCTGCGGCACAACTTCCCCTTGTAAAGGAACAGTCTACTCTTTTCTGCCCACAGTTGCTTGGCTTCCTCCGGAGCGTCTGGGTCAAGGCCGAGCCTCTGGCCGAGTCAGCATCTCCTTCACCAGCCGGACGGCAGGGTCACTGTCCTGCGTTTCCGCCCAGTTGTAGTGAGGTAAGGGGTTAAGCGTAGCGCCTTGCTTGCTCCTTACCCGATGGGAATACTGGATAGTCCCATGACGGTGAAACGCGGGGAGTTCGACTTCTTCCAGTCCCTCTGGATCTTCTCCTACGTCCGGTAGGTTTGGCATCCTGGACAGGGCGTCCGCGTTGGTATTGGAGCGTCCTGCCCGGTATTTGATGGTGAACTCGTAGTTGGACAGGCGGGCCATCCATCTCTGCTCTAGGGCACCGAGTCTTGCCGTGTCCAGGTGTGTCAACGACGAACCGGGAAGAAGCGAGGTAGTGCTTAAAGCGTTCGGTGACTGCCCACACCACTGCCAGGAACTCTAGCTTAAATGAGCTGTAATTCTCAGGGTTTCTTTCGGTGGGTCGCAGTTTTCGGCTGGCGTAAGCGATTACTCGCTCTTTCCCCTGCTGGATTTGGGACAGCACGGCTCCTAGCCCGATGTTACTTGCGTCGGTGTAGAGGATAAAGGGCTGGCTGTAATCCGGGTACGCCAGGATTTCATCCCCCGTGAGGGCCATCTTCAGCTGGCGGAAGGACTCTTCTTCCAGCTTCTCCTATCTGAAGGGTGGCTTCTGGTTCTTGGCCTTCCTGGACTGGCCTATCAGGAGGTCCTGCATAGGAGCTGCCTTTTTGGTGAAACCGGGTATGAACCTTCGGTAGTAGCCTACCAACCCGAGGAACTGCCTCACTTCCTTTACGTTGGAGGGGCTTGGCCATTCCTTAATTGCGGTGATCTTATCAGGGTCGGGAGCCACTCCGTCAGCACTCACCACGTGTCCCAGGTACTGCACCTTTGGCTTCAGGAGGTGACACTTGGAGGGTTTCACCTTTAGGCCGTAACTTGCCAGAGCTTCGAACACTTCCGCCAGGTGTTTCAGGTGGTCCTCGTAGGTCTTGGAATAGACGATGACATCGTCCAGGTATAACAGGACCGTCTCAAAGTTTCGGTGTCCCAGACAGCATTCCATCAATCGCTGGAAGGTTCCTGGTGCGTTGCAGAGTCCGAACGGCATGCAGGTAAACTCGCTAAGTCCCATCGGGGTGGTGAATGCGGTCTTCTCCCGGTCCGCCTCTGCTACAGGAACCTGCCAGTACCCGCTAGTGAGATCCAAGGTGGAGAAGAAGTTAGCAGATTTTAAAGCAGCCAAAGACTCCTCTATTCTTGGTAAGGGGTACGCATCTTTGTGTGTGATACGGTTAATTTTCCAGTAATCTACACACATTCTCATGGTGTTATCTTTCTTTTTGACCAAGACTAGTGGAGCTGCCCAGGGGCTACAGCTATCCCTGATTACCCCAGCCTCCTTCATGTCTCTAAGCATCCCCTTGGCGTGTTGGTAGTGTGCAGGGGGTACGGGTCGATACCTCTGTTTTATGGGAGGATGGTCTCCCGTGGGGATGTGGTGTTCTACCCCCTTGACTCGCCCGAAGTCTAACGGGTGTTTACTAAACACTCTCTCGTACTCTCGAACCACCCGGTAGACTCCCTGTTTCTGGTGGGAGGGAGTGGAGTCAGTACCCAAATGTAGTTGCTGACACCAATCCTCCATTATTTTCGTAGAGCCGTTACCTTCCTCCGGGTGAGATGGAGGCAAGGGTTCCACAGACTGTATAGAATTTTGGTTGATAGTATATAATTTGGCTAGCGTAGCATACCGGGGCAGGTATACTTCCCTTTTCCCGATATTTATTATACGAACGGGCACTCTCCCATGGCGTACATCAACTACCCCCCGTGCTGTCAAAATGGTGGGCCTACTGTCTGAGTAGACTGGTTCTACCATGGCCTGGTAATCTCTACCTCTCAGACCAATAGCTGCCCGGCACCAAATCATCATTTCACTTTTCGGAGGCATGGCAATAGGGAAAGGGTCACACATTCTTACGCTACCAATCTCACCACCGGAGAGTTCCACCTGTTGCCGTCGCATCAGCGCCCGGATCTCTTTCTGGAGCACTCGCTGCTGGCCGGCGCTGGCGTTCTTGGCAACCTGCTGTAGAATGAAAATCACCTCTGCAAGACAATTTTCAATCACATTAGTTCCTAGAGTTATCTTTGGGTGACTCTCGCGCTTGTCAATGTCTACAATGATCAGTCCCTGTGCTGCCAGTTCGACTCTACCGATTTTAATGGTCATTTCTTTAAATCCGATCTGTGGCACGGGCTGACCATTACTGGCGATGATACTCAAGTCGTCGTCTGGATAGCGGGTGATATCCGAGTCATTCCAGTACTGCTTGAAGAGCACGTACGGGATGGTGGTGACCTGTGACCCGGTGTCCAGTAGGGCACTCATAGGGATGCCATCCAGTACCACAGGCAAGACTGGACGTCCTCCCACATATTTGTCGCGCCAGTTCGATGGGCCTGGTGATCTTTTTCCTGGGGGTTGGCCCTCTACCCCAGGTTGTGCCAGTTTAAAGGACAGTACCTTGCCATATGTCCGGGTTGATTGCAGCGGCGGCAGATGGGTTGTCCGTCCTCGTTGTATCGGTCGCTGGGTCTTCCTCTGGCCGGTGGGGTCCTCCTTGGTGACGCCACGGGATGTCCTCCGGTCCGGATGCCAGCTGGATCTTCCCTGGAGTGGAAACCTGTAAAGACTGCACAGTTCGGGTTAGCGCAGCAACGCTTTTAGCTAGCTCTTGGACCTGATGGTGCAGGTCCGGAGCCGGGTCATTGTTCAAAGCCTGCGCATCAGCCCCCACAGGCCCTGCCGACAAGGGCGCCGCCTCCTGGTGGTAAGCGGTAGTAGGGCGCCTGTGGGTCACAACGCCACCCGGTGCCGGTTCTCGGAGCACCCGGATGGCTCTGTCCTTGAACTGTGCAAATCCCAGATGAGGGTCCTGTAAGGCCATTGCCCGCAACTGGGTTCGGTGGGCATTGCAATATAAACCCTCTATAAATTGTTCAGTTAACAGCCTGTCCTCGTCTCCCACGCCGTCAGGGTCGGTCTGCTTAATGGCTCTCAGGGCTTCTTGTAGGTTTAATGCATAGTCCCTTATACTCTCATGTGCCCGCTGTTTGCACCCGTAGAATCTGAGCTTGATCTCGGCTGAGGTGCGGGTATCAAAGGTGTCCCTCAGCCGGGTTAGTATCCCTGCGACAGTCCTCCCCCCAGGTGGCCAGGACTTTACCTCCCTTTGGGCTTCCCCGGTTAATTGGGCCACCAGGATGCTCACTTTTTGCTCTTCTGTGAGGGGGTACACCTGGAAGAGGCTATCCAGTTTTTCTCTAAAGTCCTGCAGGGTATGTGACTCCCCTGAGTACTGGGGTAGCCAGGCTGCCCCCGGGATATAGGGCATGGTGAAAGGCATGACCGCAACAGCGGTGGCGCTGGCGGGGGTTGGAGCGGTGAAGCTCTCCTCCGTATCCGACATCCTTCTCCCCCCTAGTGGATCGTGGTCTACCTTGCGATGATCCTCTTCCGTAGGCCGCGGCTCCGCAGTGGATCGTCAGGGTTGAGGACCTTCCGTCGCGCTCCTGTGACGTCGGCGTCTGCTGGGCTTCTTCCAGGACCTTACGCAGCGTCCGGACGTGAGGCGGGGCTTCAGTTCTCGCGCGCTTTCGGAGTCCACGCCCCTCTTCTTCCCCCGCGGCGTCTTCAAGATGGCGGCCAACGGCGGGAAAACTCCACGGATGGCGGGAAGAAGGCTGAAGATGGCGCCGGATGGCGGGAAAACCTCACGGATGGCGGGAAGAAGGCTGAAGATGGCGCCGGATGGCGGGAAAACTTCACGGATGGTAAGTTTTTAAAAGTCTCTTTTTCAGGCACGCAGTACCCGGTGGTTGCGGGCACGAAATCCTGCCGACTACGCCAAAAGTTGACGCGCCCCTGGGCCTGTGTCGCGCTGCGTTGCGCATGCGGGAGCTTACCCGGAGCCGGATCTGTTGAGGGTTGTAGTCTCGTGGCGGTGACCCGGTCCGTGCCCAGGGAGTCAGACTAAGTGGCGCTGTATCAGCGGTAGATGTAGGACGACTACGCCACCCGTTGAATGCAGCTATGGAGCTGCCGCTGCAGGGCAGACCGCTGAGGCCGGTGGTAGGATAGTGCAGCGTAGATGGTATAACCCCCAACGGGAGGGGTATGGCCTCAGGGCAGCCGACGTGGATGATGGGGGTAGCAGGAACCACTCAGAGACGATGCGGTGTAGTTCAGGGTCTTTACTGGTGACAAAGATAGACCCTCCCGGAGTACTGGCTAGCGATTGGGGCCTGGTCAGTCCTTGAGCAGATGGGATCTCCCCTGGCCAGGCGGAGTTGTAGGCCTCCCAAACTGACTGTACTCTTCTGGCTACCTTGCTAGAAGCGAGTATAAGTAGCCCACGTCCCTGAGTGTACCGTGTGGTGCTCACCCGTATGGCCGGTGACTCGGGGCCTTCTAGTAGCTTCCGCTCCACGACGGCGGTGCTGGTCCCATGCGTGTGACCGTGCCTTCGGGTTTCTTGGCCAGAGGACCTGAAATCCCCTGCCTGACGGATTCTGCTGCTGGGTAGGAGTTAGTCCCCACAGCCTCGGACTCCGGGTCCGGTAAGAAATCTTCTCAGTCAGGGCGAGCTCTGCAGCTGCCAGCCCCTGACTCTTTGTAACACTGCTCCCACAGAGCTCCTGTTGTTTCTTCCTATATTTGCTTCTTTTCTCTGTCTCTACTTCTTCTCTACTCACTAACCCTGCCTCAGCCCTAGGTTTATATAGGGGAAGTTCTTCCCCTCCCAGGACTGGGCAGGAGGTGTGGCATGCATAGGATCCCTGACCAAGAGACCTCCCACCTGCTCTCAGATGTAATATCTCTATCACTGTGGCAACCAGACCCCTGGGGTGTCACACTGACATCTCGTTAACCGCAGGCCTATGGCGATCTGTGGCATATGAAAGAGATAGTGATAGGGCAGGGAGCTTGTGTCCCACTGCTTTATCATGCGACGCCTCTGCATAAGAGACATTAGGGCTACATTAGCTACGTCACAGAAGACACTGGAGCTGGAGTATATAGAATAGGAGACACTGGAGCTGGAGTATATAGAATAGGAGACACTGGGGCTGGCGTATATTCATCACGGGATACATTCGGGCTAGAGCATATACATCACAGAAGAAGCTGGAGTATATAGAATAGGAGACACTGGGGCTGGAGTATATAGAATAGGAGACACTGGGGCTGGCGTATATTCATCACAGGATACATTGGGGCTAGAGCATATACATCACAGAAGAAGCTGGAGTATATAGAATAGGAGACACTGGGGCTGGAGTATATAGAATAGGAGACACTGGGGCTGGCGCATATACAGTTCTGCTCAAAAGTTTACATACCCCGGCAGAATTTTTCCTTTCTTGGCCTTGTTTCAGAGAAAATGAATGATAACAAAAACACTTTTTCTCCACTCATGGTTATTGGTTGTGGGAAGCCATTTACTGTCACATTTCTGTGTTTTCTCTTTTTAAATCTTAATGACAACTAGTGATGAGCGAGCATGCTCGCTACTGCTCGGTGCTCGCCTGAGTATCTCACTGCTCGAGATGCTCTGCGCTCACCGAGTATTTCCGGGTTGGTCGGGCGGGAAGTCGGGTCCCCTCCCTGCATGTTTGGCGCTCTTTACAGAGCCAATGAACATGCAGGTATTGCCTGCCATGCACTGTAATGCCATAGCCATGTTGGTTGTGGGCATTACAGTGATTGGCTGGCCGCACAGCGTCATCAGGTGTATATCTGACCTGGCGCCGCCATGCTCATCACAGTCACTCCGGATCAGACAGTGTAGGGAGAGCTGCTGCTGCGTTAGGGAGAGATTTGATCGTGCATTAGGTAGTGTAGTGAGAAAAACCGCACATTACACATATCCATCTCAACAAACAGTCCTTCTGAGGACTAATCCATCTGCAGAGATATCAGGCAGGCAGTGTATATAGGCAGGCAGGCAGTGTATATAGCAGACTGCAGTGCATATAGCACAAGAGGCTCCATTCCAATTCTGCCTTCTGCTGCTGTTAGATATTTCTATACAAAGGCCCAGGTCTCAGGGGCCAGGAATACTTTTCTTTGGATCTTAATCCTCATTATTTGCTTATAAAGCAATCCAGAGAACACCGTTTTTCTGCGCCATTTGCTTGTTGGCACTGCAGAATACAGGCAGGTCCTTTCCATATTAGAGCGCTAGAAATCCAGCTATTTAAAACTGTGTTTTCTCTGTCACACGGATCACATATACGTTGTCAGAAAATA
This sequence comes from Phyllobates terribilis, assembly GCF_046119375.1. Taxonomy (NCBI): domain Eukaryota; kingdom Metazoa; phylum Chordata; class Amphibia; order Anura; family Dendrobatidae; genus Phyllobates; species Phyllobates terribilis. The sequence goes on along the minus strand of NW_027362807.1, from coordinate 5,343,464 downwards.
CTGCCATTTCTGGCCTCCATTTTTTCAGTGTGTCAGTGAAGCAATTCACAGCAGTTTGCTGTTCACACTACTTACCTACAGGCCAGGTATTTAAAACTCTGTTTTCTCCATCACACCGATCACATATAACTTCGCTTCAAACTCAGTCATTTGTAGTGAGCGTGGAAGATACTATCCTCCATTTAAAATGGGCAAGGCACATGGCAAGGGACGTGGAACTGGACGTGATGGTAATGGTGCAGGCAGAGGCCGAGGACAAGACCGTGGGCAAGCCGAAATTGTGCCACAACAAACACCCACATCTTCTCGCCTGACCTTCCTGTCCCAATTTCTAGGGGACCGCAGCACACCACTATTGAACCCAGATCAGTGTCAAAAGGTTGTTGGTTGGATAGCGGATAATGATTCCAGTCACTTAGCCACCACCACCACCACCCTGTCTTCCACACGGTCAAGTCTCAGTAGCCATGAGTCTGGACCTCATATTCCTCACCCTGATCCTCCTTCCTCCCACCATGCCGAGTACCCAGAGACAACTGATCCCACACTTGGACAATCTGAAGAGCTGTTCACTTTTCCATTTATAGATTCGGGCCTCTCGCCCGGTCCACTTGAAGCGGGGCAAGAGGAGATCACGTGTAGCGATGCCCAAATATTTGAGCAGCCACGGTCACACGAAGACGACGGTAGGAAACTGTCACAAGAGGTGGACGATGATGAGACACAATTGGCAGAAAGTCAGGAATAGTACCAGGGTGCAGAAGTGGGAGACGAGGTGGTGGATGATATAGTAACTGACCCAACCTGGCAGGAGGACATGCAGAGCAAGGACAGCAGCACACAGGGGGAGGGAGGCAGAGCACCCCAACAGGCAGGAAGAAGCAGTGTGGTGGCCACAGACAGAAGGCAGGCTACCGTTTCCCGTAACACCAACACGAAGGAAGTTGCCACTACATCTGTTAGGTCTTCCCGAGTCTAGTTGTTTTTTAAAGACTCTGCCGATAACTCCAAAAAGGCCATTTGCATCACGAGCCAGACCAGCATCAGCAGGGGTGGCAAAACGACCAGCCTGACCACCACCAGCATGATCAGGCACATGGCAGCAAAGCACTCGACTTTGTGGGCCGAACACCAGGGTCCAGGAACAGTGTCTACAGGTGGCACCATTGCTTCTTCTGCTGTTGTGCATGCAAGTCAATCCCCTGTCCATAGTGCATGGAAAGATGCCTCCAGCCCTGCACCTGTCATTGCACACTCTCAAGTAACAGCATCAGGAAGCACGTCCATGTCCTTGTCCCAGCGCAGCGTTCAGTTATTCATACTCCAGTCCTTGGAATGCAAGCGCAGATATGCAGCCAACGTCCCATAGGCCACACTACTAAATTCTCACAATTCACGACTGCTTGGCTCGAAATGTTGCCTTTTAGGCTTGTGGAGACAGAAGCATTCCGCAACCTGATGGCGGCGGCCGTCCCTCGGTACTCGGTCCCCAGCCGCCACTATTTCTCCCAGTGTGCCGTCCCCACATTACACAAGCACGTGTCCCAAAACATTAGCCATGCCCTCAACAACGCAGTTACCGGTAAAGTCCACCTAACCACGGACACGTGGACAAGTGCTTGTGGGCAGGGATGGTACATCTCGCTAATGGCACTCTGGGTTAACAAAGTGGAAGCCGGGACCCAGTCGGACCTTGGGACGGAACACGTCCTCCCGACGCCAAGGATTGCAGGCCCTAGGTCAATCAGGGTTGCCCCCACGATCTACAGCTCCTGAACCTCATGCTCCTCAGCCTCCTCCTCCTCAGCCTCCATCTCCGAAATGACCACATCAGTCACAAGCTGAAAGCACTGCAGCACTGCCTCGGCCAAGCGGCAACAGGCTGTGCTGAAGCTAATATGCTTAGGTGAAAAAACACACAATGCTGAAGAGTTATTGACAGCTCTGAAAGAGCAGGCAGATCTGTGGCTCAAACCGCTGAACCTACAGCCAGGCATGGTCGTGTGTGACAATGGCCGGAACCTGGTGGCGGCTCTGAGGCGAGGCGAGCTCACACACGTACCATGCCTGGCCCATGTGCTTAACCTCGTTGTTCAGCGGTTACTCAAATCCTACCCGGAGCTGCCGGATCTGCTTGTTAAAGTATGCCGCCTGTGTGCCCATTTTAGAAAGTCAGCTACAGCTTCCGCCGCCCTTGCAGTATTTCAGCAGCGTTTGCAGCTTCTGGCTCACAGACTGGTGTGTGATATCCCCACACGTTGGAACTCTACATTGCTGATGTTGGGAAGGATTTGTGAGCAGAAGAGGGCAGTTGTTGAGTACCAACATCAAAAAGGCTATCGGTATTCAGTTCAGACTCCACACATAAGACCTCAGTAGTGGACGTGGATGTCAGACATATGTACCATCCTCCAAAACTTTGAGGACTCCACCAAGATGGTGAGCGGCGATGATGCCATAATTAGCCTCACCATCCCACTTCTCTGTCTTCTGAAACACTCTCTGCTCACAATCAAAGATGATGCATTGCAGGCGGAGCACGATAAGATGGAGCAATTAACCATACAGGGTGATTACACACAGCCAAGCCTCATCTCATCCCAACGTGGATTGGGTGACAATGAGGAAGAGGAGGAGGAGGAAGGACAGGAACTAGCTTCATGCACTATAGATGGTGCTATCTGCACAGCTGTCATACCGTCTGTTCAGCGTGGATGGCCAGAGGACAGAGAGGAGGAGGAGGAGAGCATGGTCAGTCATCCTCTTGGTGAGGACACGGAAGTCTTGCCTGTTAGTAGTCTGGCACGCATGGCTGAGTTTATGTTATGCTGCCTTTCCCATGACCCTCGCATTCTCAAAATTTTAGGTCATTACTGGTTGGTGACACTTCTAGACCCACTCTACAAGGAGAACTTTATATCTCTTATTCCTGAGGCGGACAGGTGTACAAAAATGAGGCAGTACCAGAAGGCCCTTGTTGCGGAACTATTAAAAAAATTCCCATCTGAAAACGCTGGAGGCAGAGGGCACACTTCGTTCAACAACCAAGGAGTACAGGCTAGAGAGACACAACTTCAATCCAGCAGAGGCAGGGGAACACTGTCAAAGTTCTGGGAGAGTTTTCTCAGACCCTCCCATCGCACAGGCCCTGAGGCGCAGGGTACTCTCACAAGGAGTGCAAAGTTTGGGAAGATGCTGAGGGAGTACCTTGCCGTACCGTACCAATGTCCTCCGTGATTCCTCTGTGCCTTATAAATATTGGGTATCCAAGCTAGATATGTGGAATGAACTGGCTCTCTATGCCTTGGAGGTCCTGGCCTGCCCTGCCGCCAGCGTTTTATCAGATCGGGTTTTTAGTGCCGGTGGTGGAATTATAACTGATAAGCGCATCCTCCTGTCAACTGAAAATGCTGACAGGCTGACTCTTATAAAAATGAACAAGGGCTGGATTGGGCCAGACTTCTCAACACCACCGAATGATAGCAGCGTAACATAAACTCAAATCCAGTGTCTTTTCTTGGGAGGTGTATTCCCATGCACCTTTTCACACCCACACATGGGTATACGCTTCCTGATTTTGGCTATTTGCTCTTGTCCTCCTCCTTCTCCTCATCCTCCACCACCATATCACCAGGGTGACCGTGGTCCATGATGCAACACCCACATAATTTTTTTAAAGGGTGTTTGACTCGCCCCTGGGCCGTGGGGCACTCGGAGCCGGGCAATAGGGAGACGGTGGGGGTACTAGTGGCGACCCGGTTCCGTGGCTCAGGGTGGTCAGACCAGTGGTAGTCCTTTAGCAGTCCTAAGTGATGTCCGGCTACGCCACCCGTGGATTGCTTTTATTATGAACCGCCGCTGCAAGGCAGACCGCTGGGGCTGATGATGTATGCAGCTGAGGTAGTGTGACTCCCCACGGGAAGAGTGCAGCACCAGGGCAGTGTAGTGGATGGTGGGGGTGATGGTGCAGAGAGTCCCAGTGCCGTTAGTGCTGGAGGAGCGAAAGAGTACACAGACAACGTACTGCAGTCCAATGTCTTTTACTCACAGTTCATGTACTCCGGGTCACTTCTGTCAGCAATGACCGCCCGAGCCATGCTGCGTCCACCAGGTGAGGGGCTCGGTCAACCCCAGGCAGTTCAGGAGCATGGCACAGGACCCCTTCAATCCTTTCTCTGGCCTGCCTCACCAGTGACCCACTTTTGTCCAGCTGAGCGGACTTGTGCGGGTAAACGTGGTTCCCGTTCCCCGCTGTCCTATATGGTGCCTTTCTAGCAGGTTTGATGAGGTGTCTCACCAATAAATGATCACGACCTCCGGTCTTTGGCTGAGGGCTGTTTCTCCTCCGCCAACTTGGGATCCGGTATTCTTAATCTGCCTGACCCTTCACCCTGTATTCTCGTGGGTTCTTAGGGTCCCTTCTGCCGTCTTGTTCCTGAGCCCTTCTGTTTCTCTCTTTCTCTTCTGTTCCTTTCTGTTCTTGTTCCTTTCTGTTCTTGTTCCTTTCTGTTCCTGGCCTTCACCCTAGGCCTGCCTCGTGGAACTGGGCCCAGACTGAGCCACAGGTCCCTGTCAGCCCTCTCTGGCTGAACTCCTTCTCTTACTCCACTCACTGAACTTCTCTTCTTCTCTTCTCTCTGTGCTGGCTGGGCCTCAGAGGCTAGGGCCGCCTACGGAGCAGAGCCACTTGCAGAGGCCTCCACTCTGTCACTTCTTCTCTCTGACTGAACACTGTTCTAAGATGGTGCCCACCTTTTATACCTCCCTCTAGAACTTGAGCCCAGGTGACCAGCAAACAATGGGCTCCTATCTACGCTCAGGAACCAACCCCTATCTGCTCCTACATCACTGGGTATTCCTACCCCCTCCCCACTCCAGCCAGGGACACGGTCTGTCGTGCCTGCATTTCTGTCTAATGGGAGCACCGTTGAGCTGTCCCTCGGAAATGGGGTGAGTGTGCTGTATGCAGCTAACTGTACCCTGGTCCATACTCCATCCTTACCCGAGAGTGGAATATCACACCTCTGGCAGAGGTGCAATACCCCTGTAGCGGCCGAGCCCTCGGGGCGCTACATTTTTATGATGCCTGTAAAAAAAATTTTTTATACAGTATGTTCATGTATACCCCCCAGGAGTAAATGTTTGTCAGCCCATACAGTTAGTGCATGGCATTACAAGTATAGGAGGCCCGCTCCTTTCTAATGGTAAAAATTTTTTCCAAGGGCCATTGAAGTGCTTCCAAATTTTTGGCAGCCCTTGAAGTCACTGCATAGTCCAACACTATGGGAGACTCTCTCCTTTCTAATGGGAATTTGTCATTACTGTGGCCTGGTCTATGTGTCTTTAAATTCTTAGTGGGTTTTTTCCTAAACTTGGTCAGCCGTTGGACTCACTGCATACCCTATAACTGTATAGCAGACCCTCTCCTTTCTAATGGGAACATGTCATATCTTGTTACTGTGGCCCTGCTCTGTGTGTCTTTAAATTCTTAGTGGGGATTTTCCTAAAATCTGTCAGCCGTTGGACTCACTGCATACCCTATAACAGTATAGCCGACCCTATCATTTCTAATGGGAATTTGTCGTTACTGTGGCCCTGCTCTATGTGTCTTTAAATTCTTAGTGGGTTTTTTCCTAAAATTGGTCAGCCGTTGGACTCACTGCATACCCTATAACTGTATAGCAGACCCTGTCCTTTCTAATGGGAGCATGTCGTACCTTGTTACTGTGGCCCTGCTCTGTGTGTCTTTAAATTCTTATTGGGGTTTTTCATTAAAATTTGTCAGCCGTTGAATTCACTGCATACCCTATAACTGTATAGCAGACCCTCTAGTTTCTAATGGGAACATGTCGTACCTTGTTACTGTGGCCCTGCTCTGTGTGTCCTTAAATTCTTAGTGGGGTTTTTCCTAAAATTTGTCAGCCGTTGGATTCACTGCATACCCTATAACTGTATAGCAGACCCTCTCCTTTCTAACGGGAACATGTCGTACCTTGTTACTGTGGCCATGCTCTTTGTGTCTTTAAATTGTTAGTGTTTTTTTTCAAAAATTTTGGCCACCCTTGCAGTCACAGCATGGGCATTACCACTATAGAAGACCCGCTCCTTTATAATGGGAACATTTTTTTTACTGAGACCCTCCTCTATGTCTCTTCAAAGGGGTATTAGGTTGCGCCCAAATTTTTGACAACCCTTGCAGTCACTGGATGCGCAATAACAGTATAGGAGACCCACTTGTTAATAATGGGAACAACAAAGCATAGCCCTCTGATGGCTCTCTAACAATAGCTAGGGCCGACTGCTGGCCTTTTAAGAATAGTAAGGGCCGTCTGATGTTCCTATAAAAATAGGCTTTATGACTTTCAGAGTCCCTCCATCATAAATAAAACAGGATGTGTCTGATGACACCACATTGCCAGATGAGGTTGTAAAATGTTAAAATGACATTTCCCGGTGAATGCATTTGTCATAAAAAATAACATAAAAAAACATAACAATAAGATCTTTCTTTAGTCTAAAAAACAGCATCACCAATTTAACCTCAATGTAATCACATTGTTCAGCTCATGCACCTCCTCCTCCATCTCTGAAATGACCACATCAGTCACAAGCTGACAGCACTGCAGCACTGCCTTGGCCAAACAGCAACAGGCTGTGCTGAAGATAACATGCTTAATGCTTAATTGACAAACCGCCCAGCGCTGCATAGTTGTTGAAAGCTTGATCTGTGGCTCTCACCGCTGAACATACAGCCAGGCTTGGTCGTGTGTTACAATGGGCGGAACCTGGTGACGGAGAAATGACAACCGGGGTAGATAAGGTTTCCCTCTATGCCAGTCCTTTCACAGAGCTAAAGAATATGGCTGTGGTGAAATACAACTCCCACTGAGAAGCTGTTTCAGATTGAAAAACATTGTGCCCACCAGAGGATTTGTTTCTGAGGGCTAACCTTTCTCACCCGCTCAAGAGCCCCATAGCAGCTGCAAAGTTAGCGCTATCATGAACTCTCCTGAGGTAGAAGCCAAGGCACACCAGAGAATTCTCTGGTGGGACTGTCCAACCCTGCCGAGAAGCAGTCCCGGCTAAGAAAAGTTTGTGGGAAGATTCCAGGACACTCTATTTTTACTGAGGAGGAAACACATGCAAACATGGGGAGAACATACAAATTTCTTGCAGATGTTGTCCTTGCTGGGATTTGAACCCAGGATCCCAGTGCTGCAAGACTTCAGTGCTAACCACTGATCCAATGTGCTGCCGTTCACCCTCTAATATCTAACAGGTTGGAGAAACTTGAACCTACTCCCACTCTATCATCAGCTCCTATGTGAGAAAATGTATTTGGGCAGCCACTCAGTCTACCAAATAAAATTCCAGAGAAGGAAATTGAGGATGGCTTCGCTACTGGTACTGGGGGCAGTGTTAATACAATATTGTTGTGCCATAGTTTGCTGGAAATATTCCAGGCTGGTAGGAGGCAAGAAAATTCCCACAGAAAAGTACCAGCAGTAATGTTCAGGCCACATTTCAAGTGCAAGCAGCTTTAGAGGACTTCCTGGGAGAAATGACACGCAGGGTAGATACGGTTTCCCTCTATGCCAGTCCTTTCACCGAGCTAAATACAACTCTTAGCAAAAAAAGTTATGGACTGGCTCCGTACCGTCCCTGGCCACATTCACCTGTCCACGTGTTTGTGGTTAGGCGGTCCTTCCCAGTAAGTGCACTGGGGAGGGCACGGGTAATGTTATGGGACCCGTGCTTGTGGAAGGCGGAGGCGATACCGGGAAATATAGTGGCGGCTGGGGACCGAGTATGGACACCCGGCCGCCGCCGGCATGAGGTTATGAAAAGCTTCCGCCTCCACGAGCCTAAAAGGCCACATTTCAAGTGCAAGCAGCTGTCAAAAAATTGGCAGTATAGTATTGCAGCCTGTGGGTGGGTGGCTGCCGGCATTCTTGTGCTTGCATTCCAAGGAATGGGGTAGGGACAACTGAACACTGCAGTGGGACAAGGACGTGGACGGTGATTGTTGCAAGTCTGCAACGACAGGTGCATGGCGGGAGACATCTTCGCATGTGCCAAGGATCACTTATGATGGGCACACATTTAGGCAGTGACCTGGGAGTCAGAGATGTTTCCAGAGGTCTTCCCCTTGCTGTTCCCATGTCTTTTCAGCACTGTATGCATGTGTCTGATGATGTGTCACACACCACATGGCCAGATAAGGTTGTAAAATGTTAAAATGACATTTCCTGGTGAATGCATTTGTCTTGGTTGAAAGCAATGCAAAAGTGCAAAAACGTGTCAAAAATGCTACGTGTGAACATAGCCCAAGGTGTGTAGGAGTATTTTTGTTTTTGTTTATTAATTTTGCCTTATATACAAGTCATCACCCTGGAAAGGATGTTCCTTACGCCGTAAAAGTGGCGTAATACTCTGACGACGTTGTTGACAGCAGTGATCTGGGAGTCAGAGATTCTTCCAGGGGTCTTCCCCATGCTGTTCCCATGTCATTTGAGCACAGTTCCCATCGATTTGGGCAATTTTTAGGCCCTCTGCAGAGCGCCGTGGGGAGCCACCTGAAAAATGCTCAAGTTTCCCCTAGACTTATATTGGGCTCATTGCTCGGGTTGAGCACCCGAGTATTTCAATTTGCTCGACCCGAGCAACGAGTACTCGAGCATTTTAGTGCTCGCTCATCACTAATGACAACCAAAAACATCCAAATAATCCTGATCAAAAAGTTCACATACCCTGGTGATTTTGGCCTGATAACATGCACAGAATTTGACACAAATGGGTTTGAATGGCTACTAAAGGTAACATCCTCACCTATGACCTGTTTGCTTGTAATCAGTGTGTGTGCATAAAGCTGAGTGAGTTTCTGGGATCCAGCCACTGACGTTTCTGGATTTTGAGATGGGGAAAGCCAAATAATTATCAACGGATCTACGGTAAAAGGTAGTTGAACTGTATAACACAGGAAAGGGAGGCAAAAAGAGTATAACACAGGAAAGGGATACAAAAAGATATCCCAGGAATTGATAATGCCAGTCTGCAGTGTTCAAACTGTGATTAACAAATGGAAAATCAGATGCTCTGTAAAAACCAAACCACAGTCAGGTAGACCAACAAAAATTTCAGCCACAACTGCCAAGAAAATTGTTCGGGATGCAAAGAAAAACCAACAAATAACATCAGCTGAGAACACACTTAGGGGTGTACTCACTTTTGTTGCCAGCGGTTTAGACATTAATGGCTGTGTGTTGAGTTATTTTGCAGGCACACCAAATTTACAGTTAAACAAGCTGTACACTGACTACAGTACATTGTATCAAAGTGTCGCATCTTCAGTGTTGTCCCATCAAAAATATATATATGTATTCCGGCCCATTTTTGGAGTTTTGTGTGAAATTATGTCCAATTTGCCTTTTTTTCTCAGTTTTTTCATGACATATTGTACTTTATGATTGTGGTAAAATTTCTTCGATATCACTTGTGTTTATTTGTGAAAAAAACAGATATTTGGCGAAAATTTTGAAAATTTTGCAATTTTCAAAATTTGAATTTCTATGCCCTTAAATCGGAGAGATATGTCACACAAAAAAAGTTAATAAATAACATTTCCCATATGTCTACTTTACATCAGCACAATTTTGGAACCCAAATTTATTTTTATTAGGGAGCTATAAGGGTTAAAATTGACCAGCGATTTCACATTTTTCCAACAAAATTTACAAAACCATTTTATTGGGGACCGCATCACATTTGAAGTCACTTTGAGGGGTCTTTATGACTGAAAATACCCAAAAGTGACACCATTCTTAAAACTGCACCCCTCAGTGAATCGGGTCATCATGGCAACATCCGGGAAGCCGCGGCACACATTGCTGGATGCCGGCAGGAGAGGTGACTATCCCGATCACCTCCCCTTGCCCCCGCAATGCTGCGAACGACTTCGATCGCAGCATTGCGGGGGTTAATGTGCGGGACCTCTCCCAGCACATAGCACAGGGTGTCAGCTGTGACAATCACACAGCCTGTGTGCGGGCGCGATCGCAAAGATGTACTAATACGTATCAGGCTCTTAAGTCCCAGGGCGCAGATACGTATCAGTACGTCTTGGGCTTTAAAGAAGTTAAAATTATGTGAAAATGGGAAAAGTCACAAAACTTTGCAACTTTTCAAGAGCTTTATGCCAGTTTTCTGGCAAAAACACTGGTGAATCGGGTTCATAATCTCTAATCCTTTCAGCTCCCTTTAATTAGACTACTTTCAACAAACTAATTATAAGTATTGGGTCTGTTTTTTTTTTAATGCTTTTAACATAATTGTAAATATTTTCAATCCCCTTTTGTTATAAGGATTTCCCAAAAATTAGCTAATCATAGGTTGTCCTGCATTCGTGACAGTGATTGACTGCGCGGTCACTTGGAAGTTTACATTGGCATCACTACAGGGCCGGTAAAGAAGGACTGTCAGGGACCCCCAGAGTGTGGTAAAATGCACCAACTAATTCATAATTCATTTAATTCTCACACAATATACTAAGTTAGTGTAAGTCTACAAAAAAGCAACAAAACTTGGTGCTAAAAAAATTGAGCATAACTTTTTGAAAAATGAACCAGGTTATGCCAAATCTTACATATTTTGTGACTTTGTGATCAGTTATCAACACAAATATTTTACTCAAATTACCAGGTCGATGGATAAGCATTGGGACTTTTCCCTAAATCTCTCCAAAACATCACCGCTTATAGAAGACCACCCTCATATCCAGATCAGATTTTCTGTGAGAGATGCCCAGATTCACAATATAGTATGCATACTGGCCATCTATGAGAAGTCCACCCCAATGGAAGTCCAGTTATTAAAGAGGATTTTACTGTTTATATAAGGGGCAGACAATGACAGTGAAGGGCCCTTAATCAGGACTTCTGATCTGGGCCCCCCACCCTCCATCAGGCACCACCTACATATACATTTCCATGTATATTTATATTAGGCACACATATAAAATTTGCACATGCTAATACTCTATACACATTTTAACGTATGCATATACATAGTGCACACAAACATAAAATACGGACATACACATAAGATGCACATACACAGTATAGAGTCCCGGTAGTCCTCATAGTTTTAAGCATGGACCCTGGCAAATTGTAGACGGACTTTTATTGTTCATGGGCTTTAAGGGAGAGAGGCTTCCTTTGTGGAGGACACTCATGAATGCCATTCATTTGCAGTGTACACCGTGTCGTGTCATGGAAAACACTCACCCTAGTTTGGCTTTCTACTTCTTCAGCTAATAGCAATGAATTTGCCTGTCGATTTTCTTCTCATCAGAAGATGCTTTTGTTTAGATGTTATCTTCCATCTGACTGATAAGAAAAGCTTTGCTGATCTTCTTGTAGACTTCACATTTTTTGTAAAGAAATTATTTTCTTTCTCAGAAATGTCTTGTGACATTTCTCTTCTATGTGGTGCCACTTACCCTTCTCATCAGAGGACGCTTTTGTTTAGGTGTTAACTTCCATAGTCGGCCTGGACGTCTCTGTAAGATGGTTGCAGTTCCATCTTTGTTATAGTTTTGCATCACTTTTGCTACAGTATTCTGACTGATAAGTAAAGTTTTGCTGATCTTCTTGTAGACTTCACATTTATTGCAAAGAAATTATTTTCTTTCTCAGGTTTTGTGACATTTCCCTTCTATGTGGTGCCATTGCTGATAGCATGAAATGGGAAGGAGTTTTCTTTATTAAGTAACTTCCTTTTACAGACACCTGTCTGCTGGACATCTGTTTAATGAATAATTACACTTACCTGTGGTTCAGTTCTTGTTAATTAGAATTTTGTTGTCTAAACTTAGCTTTTCTCTTAAGACTGTTACTGGGATGTTCTCATTTTTGAAACATGATCTTGAATGAGTTTGTTAAGAAAATTACTTTTTTGGGGTCTTCAAAATACCAAATCTTGTTTGCATTCAATGGCTCAAATTTGCGAGAGTATTTTGTAGTATGGTATCCCATATAAAATGATGATTCTGAAAGGAAACTACAGGTTTGCTGACAAATCTATTTGGGTGTACTGATTTATGCTAAACACTGTATATATATATATATATATATATATATATATATATATATATATATATATATATATATAACCTTATAAGTTTGGTATCACAGTAATCGTACTACTGACTCTGAATCATTTTGTCAGTTTGTTTTTACAACACAATACACACTGTAAAATGAAGGAACCTGGCTTTTTTTCTCATTTTTCAACACATTATATGATAAAATGAATGGTGTTGTTCAAAACTACAACACTAAGCGTCAGCACACTGTGATTTGCTGATCTGTAAGATGCGTTCTTTGTGCTGTGAAAATACACAGCTGTGATATCTCACCAAATATTCATAGTGGGAACTTAAAATTATGTTTTTTTGCCATGATTAAGGATGGTTTGGATGTATGAAACATGTTGACCTTTTATTTCTATCTTTGTGGAATTAAGGCTGCATGAACCAGTCACCAACCATTATCTGTATATGTACAAATATTAAGTGCTACTGAGTGCTATAGGAAAAACTTAGAATAGTGAGGTGATTTGATAGTCCTGCCACAAATAATCTGTTTCTACTGCACACTTAAAATCTCTGATAGTGGGAATGAACCTGATTGCCTGCAGTAGTCCACTCCTGAGAGCTGGTGCAGCAGAGAAAATGTCTTGGACATGAGAGTGGGAGGTCCTGATTATGGAGGATGTTAATCTTAGCTCATTGGAGTGTAGATATGGTAGAGATGCAGGACTGTGCAGCAGTGTGGAGAGGTTTGTGGATGAGTGTAATGACTGGTACAGGGTGGAGGCACCAGTGTAACTGCTGGACAGAAATATGAGACTGACTGCTGCATTAAGGATAATGAGAAATACATTTAGTGAGAAGAAGAGCAATTAGTGAGTTACAAGTATTTGTGAATTCAAGACAAAAAGGAATCAGAGCAACAGTAACAGATTTTACTTTTTTTTAATTAATAATGGGATGAATAAAATCGTGAACATTATCAATAGACTAAATCAAAGTCAGGAAGATAGCCGGGGTCAGATACCAGGTGATCAGTAAATGACAAGTCAGACGAGCAGTATGAATACCGCGGAGCCCGATGACAGAGGCGTTACTGAAACTTGTCCAGGTTGACCAGTCAGAAGGCCACAGGTAGATGGTGAAGGTCCTTCTATACAGCTCCAGCAGTGATGGTGGATCTGCTGGACTTCAGGGCGCTGGATGCTTAGGTGTCCCGTCTTTTAGATGGTTTTAGGGCAACAGTGACAGCATGCAAATGCGCGAGCAGCCCTGGATAATCCACGCCGGCAGGATGATAAGATCCGGCGGAAGATGGAACCTATGAGAAGAGAAATAAATATAATGTAAGTGATGGGACTCCATATTACATGATAATGCTGTGCAGTCACTGTGGCCGGACGGCAGAGGAATATTATCATACAGAGGTCAGGGGTCATTGTCAGCAATCATACATGTGACAATCCCATCACTGACAGATGACATCTACTCCACATGAATTATTCTCACTGACATCACACAACATGGAGTTGATTCTCACACTTACCTCGTCTCTTTTTCCCATTTTTTCCATTTTCTGAGTTTTGTTGCTCCATACTCAGATTTATTGCCGATTTTCTTTCTTCATGAGATGGAAATTCTGATGAAAAATTTAAAAAAAAAATCAATAACAATATCTTCTTATAGGATCTGCTTTGTCATAATATGGATAACATAAGAGACCTATAGTATTGTATAAAAACCATGTGGGAATATTTGAGCCTTGAAGTCAACATTCACATTGCTGGTGCTGTAGACATGTACATACCTGGCAATGGGGACGAGGGTGGCAAGATGGTAACAGCATCGTCTGTATTACATACAGGAACAGATACTTTCTGCCTGTTTGAAGAAGAAAAACATGTAAATCTCAAGTAAACTCTGTATAAAAGGGGTTGTCTCACTAGAAGAACACCGACTATAAGGACTAGTAGGACATATGACTGTCATAGTGGGGAAGGTCTTCTGCTCAAGACTACCTTTTATAGAGAGCTGAGAGGAAAACAACTACCAAGAATGGCCGGCATTTCATACTACATCTCTCCTACAGTGAGGGCAGCACTAAAAGTGCATGACCGGCCACAATTATGGGCTGTTATCTCCAACAATTCCGAAAGCTGAAAGCACAATGACCCATAACCATGGGGCGGTGGATGCTGCATTTGATATTATGGTATTTATGTCCTATATTTGATGTTGTGCACATATATCAGCCTGGAGCTCCCAGTAATGACTCCATAATCTACTCACATTTCTGAGATGTTTGTGTTGGATTCTGGTGTACACTCTGGAGGGGCCTTGGGATCCTCGTTGTTCACCATCCCGTTAGTGGTGGTAGAGTGCTAAATGTGGATAACAATAAGTTATTAAATATATATACTTTTTAATTTTGTAGATCCTTTTTTGTACATATTTTGGATTTATCGATCACATACTTACTTTAGAAAGCCTCTCAGAAGATAATGATGCAAATATTCGGAAGATAAAGTTCTCATCGTCCTCACTTGTGACCTCCTTATCCTCTGAGATCAGATGGTTGTTTTCATCAGAGTGATCTACAAGCCATAGGTAAAGAAGGATTGTTAGAGGGTGTCAGTATAACACAGTCGCTATATCTCACTAGGTTACTAGATGATACAACGTAATATACAGAATACATGAAAAAAAACTCCTGTACAAAATTAGGGAAATAGGGATTCAGTACGAACCCATGGTCAACATAGCTGAGATCCATGAAACATGGATAACATAGTAGACCAGAAAAACCATGTGGAAATATTTGAGCCTTGAAGTCAACATTCACATTGTTGGTGCTGTAGACATGTACATACCTGGCAATGGGGACGAGGGTGGCAAGATGGTAACAGCATCGTCTGTATTACATACAGGAACAGATTCTTTCTGCCTGTTTGAAGAAGAAAAACATGTAAATCGTAAGTAAACACAGTATAAAATGGGTTGTCTCACTATAAGAACACTGACTATAAGGCCTAATAGGACATATGACTGTCATAGTGGGGAAGGTTTTCTGCTCCAAACTACCTTCCATGGATCAGAACACAACTACCAAGAATGTCTGGCAAGTAATACTACAGCTCTCCTACAGAGTAGGCAGTGCTAAAAATGCATGACCTGCCACAATTATGGGCTGTTATCTTCTGCATTTTCTGAAGCCAAAAGTACAATGACCGTTAACCATGAAGGGGTGAATGCTGCATTTGATATTCTGTTATTTATGTCCTATATTTGGTGTTGTGTACATACATCAGCCTGAAACTCCCAGTAATGACCCTTTCTAATCTACTCACATTTCTGAGATGTTTGTGTTGGTTTCTTGTGTATACTCTGGAGGGGCATTGGGATCCTCATTGTTCACCATCCTGGTAGCGATGGTACAGAGCTAAATACGGATAAAAATAAGATATAAAATATTTTTTTTATGTACTTTTAGAGTTTTTTTATTTTTTTTTTACATATTTTGGATTTATTAATCACATACTTACTTTACAAAGCTTTTCAGAAGATGACGTAAAATTTTGGAAGTCAAGGCTCTCATTGTTCTCACTTGTGCCTTCCTCATCCTTTGAGACCAGATGTTTGTTTATATCAGAATGATCTACAAGAAATAGGTAATGAAGTATTATTAGAGGTTGTCAGTATAACACAGTCACTATTTATCACTAATATTAATGGGAACAGATGATCACATATTAGGGAAGATGAGACAAACAGTCGCTTAGTCTAGATGACGTCTCCTTCTACTTACTGATAAATAAGCTGGTGTCTGCGTCTGAAACAAGCTGAGGAACATACTCCAGCTCCTGGCTCAGAATGTTGTCAAAGTCCAAGTCACTCAGGAATGGATGAACCTTGATCTCAAATGCTCCTCCTAGAAAAAGAAAAACAAAAGTGATGCGGACATAGTCAGGGATGGCTCCATATCTGAACAGTTTATCATATTCTGAACTAATGACAAAACTGAGCCGACATGAAGGAAATAAACTGAAAGTCTTAGTGTGGAGAACTAGAAATACAGTAGATGAGCTGATAGAGAAATGCTGATCTTCTTGCACATGAGCGATATGTCCTTGGTCTAATAAGGGAATATTAATACTAGTATATCTGTTACCTGTCCCAAGTCTACGCACAGGATTTCTTCTGAGCAGCTCAGTGATGAGATTCTGAGCATCCAGGGGTGGAGCGCGATCACAATTCCAAATTAGTTCTCCTGTTACATAGAAAATTACAGAAAATAAAACCTCTTTACTGGACTGTAACATAAAGCAAAGGAAATAACTAAACAAATGTAACCAATCAACGCAATGATCGGATTATTCTACTCACCAATGACAACCCTTTTATAAAGCTCAGTGAGGGAATCAGCATCAAATGGTACACATCCCAGCAGGAATTTATACAGGATGATCCCCAATGACCACCAGTCAACAGGTCTTCCATAGCCTTCTTTCAGGATGATCTCTGGGGCTATGTAACATGGGGTGCCACAGAACTGGAAACCAACAGAACATAGAGATGAGAATCGATGAAACAATTATTATGACAAGATATCATCGTTAAAACACAATGCAGAAGATAAAATATTAGTGGAAAAGTTCTCTAGAAAGGAAGATCGTAGAGAAGAGACAATAGTGTGATGAGATTTGCAAATAACAAGCTAAGTTCTTGTAGGTGATGCTGACCTCACGGTCCTGGAACTCTCTGGAGATGTCCACTGCTAATTCCTTGTAGGTGTTGGTTTTCGGTATCATTAGACCAACTTTAGAAATCCCAAAATCGGTAACTTTAATATGTCCAGTAGATGTAATCAGGAGGCTGCAAAAGAGAAGATGGTTTTAGCCTCACAGACTGAATGATAATAAATGACAACTTTCCCCACTTTATTATACTACGGGGGCACTTACTTATCCGGCTTCAGGTCTCTGTGCACCACACCGTAACTATGCAGGTATTCCACGGCAAGTACCGCCTCTGCAAAGTACAAGCGGGCCATGGGGACAGAGAAAGGACCCCTGGTGCTTAGAAGGGTCCCACAGTCTCCACCTATAGAAGAAAGGAAATATGACCGGTGAGGGGTTTATACAGAAGATAACCATGATATACCACGAGCAGATAACCATGATGTATAATGATCAGTGAGCGGAAACATCCTGGGGAGATCACACAGATAGTGGCGTACATAGAAATCACAAGACCCCATATCAAAAGTTGTAATTGCCCCCCACCCTAAAAAGTAAAAAAGAAATATATTTATATCCCTGTTGAAGCAGCTTGGTGTTCTCACCAGCAATACAACTTTTATGGCCATTTTAGAGTATGATGCTCCCAAAAATGCCCACACCCACACTCAATGAGTATGGTATCCCCACAGTGAATCCTCCTAATGAGGCCATCACTTAGAAGGAGGCCAGCCACAACCCCCTACTCGGTGTGATGGCACCCACAGCAACCCTCCCACTCAGGATAATGGTTCCCACAGTCCCTCACACAATATAATGGTCCGCATAACTCCCCACTCAGTATCATGTCCCCACACAGAATGGGGGCCTCCATACAGAGTGAGGACCCCCACAGCACCCCACTTAATATGATGACCTCCACTCAGCATTCACAGTCCCCCCATATCTAGTCATACGGCCCCCTTTCAGTATTTTGGCCCCTACTAGCCACCTACTCAGTATTTTTGCCCCCACCAGCCCCACCTCCTTGAAGAAGCAAATACCGCTGAAATTGTGATGACAGGTGGAGGGATGCTGCCCACTGCCGAGCGTCGACAGACCCCCTCCGACTGATGAGCCCCATAGCGCCCCTGCACCAAGATCAATGAATTTACGAGTATCTTGGTAATAGATAACCTATATTAAATGCTCTGTGGGGATGTAACCAACAATGTCCTAATGATATGAGCAGTGATAAGATGAAAGCAGACATGGGCTGAATATAATACAATAGATGTGTCTTACCTCCTACATACTCCATGACCATACACAGGTGAGATCTAGTTGGAAAGGAGCAGAGCATGGAGACCACAAAGGGACAATCAGCAAATGTTAAGATGTCCCTCTCCAGAAAGGCCCATTCCAATCTCTGTGCAGTATTTAGGTTCCGCTTAGCCATTTTCTTCATAGCAAAGGTCTGGTGTGAGTCTTTATGATGCACTAAGTAGACGGCCCTGGAGAGAAGGAGAATCCATCGGTTATAATAAATCCTTATTAATAATCCATCTATAGAAATCATTATATGTTTAATACTGGTATCCAAGGGGTAACATTTCTCCTTGCGGAGAGTGACATGTTAAGCTTGTCAAGGTGAGGAGACTTTTAAGCCTCAATGATCCTCTGGGAAATATGCAAATTGTCTCTTCAGAGAGGAAGAGAACTAGAACTCTAGTGCCACCTATAGGAAGTAGTAATCCTAAAAGTCAATATCGACCCTTTAACGAGCCTTATCACATGACATGGAATAATAGCCATAACCAAAATCTCAATTTTCGGACACTATGTTTTGGGGTACAAGCACTCATCAGTGCAAAGTGTGAGATATGGTTTGGCTGGGTGAGAGGCATCTGACCGGGATCCAAGCGGTAACGTTTCTCCTTGCGGAAAAAGCCATGATAAACATGTCAAGGTGAGGAGACTTTTAAGCTGCAATGCTCTTCTGGGAAATATGCAAATTGTCTCTTTTCAGAGAGGAAGAGAACTAGTACCCTAGTGCCACCTATAGGAAGTAGCAATCCTATTTCCCAGAGGAGCATTGCGGCTTAAAAGTCTCCTCATGTCCGCAAGGAGAAAAGTCAACCCCTTGGATACCGGTCCGACACCTCTCACCCCGTCAAACCATATCTCACACTTTGCACTGAAGAGGGGCAGTACCCCAGAACACAGTTCCTGCAAATTGAGATTTTGGTTTTGGCTATTATCCTAAGTCATATGACAAGGCTTGTTAAAGGGTCGATATTGACTTTTAGGACTGCTACTTCCTATAGTTGGAGTTCTAGTTTGCTTCCTCTCTGAAGAGACAATTTGCATATGTTTAATACTAGAAGTCTGGCCGCCACTATAAATTCACATCTAGAAATACATAAAATAGCACTACATAGATCACCTATGGGAGGTCTCCACAATGCCACTTCTGCCGGAGCCATCACCCAGGTCACATTATAGATACGAGAATCTATCGAAATTCTCTTTGGGCAGATTCGCTATAACTGACCAAATACAATTTAGTGCAAATAAAATTGGTCCAAAATGAATGTGCTCCAGGGCTCTCTTCTGCTGCTGAGGCCAGTGATTGGGCCCACATGGTCATGGTGGAGGGTGTAGATGTCATTGACGTCAATATGGTGTCACCCTTCATGTGACCATGTGTAGCCAACTTCTCTGATCAGCTTCATAATGGAGCCCCCCCATCAAAACAAAGATCAAAGTGGAGAGCAGAAAAGCTCAGGTGGAGGAGGCAGCATAAGAACAGATGAGGGTCTAGCACAGGCGAATGTAATAATATTATATTATTATATATTATATTATATGTAATTATATTATTTAAATCGCTTTCCTTACAGTTTGATTTGCTACAGATCATATAATTTCCCTATGATAACACTGAATGGCAGAGTGCAGGGGCAGAAGCATTGTCATAGGGAACCCTGAGAAATGTGGATTATGGCAACAGAAATCTCACCCAAAATTTCCACTGCTGATGAGTTTGGAAGTTTCATAGTCGCTCATATGCGGCTTTCTCGCCGGAACCAATGAATCCATCACGCTCTATAAAAGAATAAGAAATAATACTGATTTATTGAAGATGAAGGAAAAAAGTTACAGATGCAAAAACTTCTCCCCCCATATTATGTCCCAGATGATTTACACTGATATGATGTTGGGAGGATACAAACCGGACGCTCGGCAGACCCAGCGCTAGCACCCAGCACACCCAGGCAAGTGCCGGGGCCCTGAGTAGGCGAGGGGCCCACTTGCTGTCGGGCACCCTGGCGCGCTATGGGACCGGTGAGCAGAGGAGAGCGGTGCCAGCGCCAGCTAGTGGACCTTGTGTCCCCCCCAATGCTTGCCCAGGGCCACGGCCGGCACAATACTTACCTCTCCACAGCTGGTGAGCAGTGAAGTGAGCATTTGATTTTTTTTTTTTATGTATGGAGGTATGGGGCATTATATGGGGGGGAGAAGTGACATCCTGCATGGGGCATTATATGGGGGGGAGGTAGGGACATCCTGCGTGGGGTATTATATGGGGGGGGGAGTGACATCCTGCATGGGGCATTATATGGGGGGGAAGTGACATACAGCATAGGGCTTTATATGGGGTGAGAGGTGACATTCTGCATGGGGCATTATATGGGTGGTGACATCCTGCATGGGGCATTATATGGGGGTGTGACATCCTGCATGGGGTATTATATGGGGCGAGAAGTGACATCCTGCATGGGGCATTATATGGGGTGAGAGGTGACATCCTGCATGGGGCAATATATGGGGTGAGAGGTGACATCCTACATGGGGCAGTATGTGTTGGGGGGACATCCTGCATGGGGCATTATATGGGGGGGTGACATCCTGCATGGGGCATTATATGGGGGGTGACATCCTGCATGGGCCATTATGTGGGGTGGGACATCCTGCATGGAGCATTATGTTGGGGGGGACATCCTGCATGGGGAATTATATGGGGGGTGACATCCTGCATGGGGCATTATGTGGGGGGCATATCCTGCATGGGGCATTATGTGGGGGGGACATCCTGCATGGGGCATTATGTGGAGGGGACATCCTGCATGGGGAATTATATGGGGGGTGACATCCTGCATGGGCCATTATGTGGGGGGCACAGCCTGCATGGGGCATTATGTGGGGGGCACAGCCTGCATGGGGCATTATGTGGGAGGGACATTCTGCATGGGGAATTATATGGGGGGTGACATCCTGCATGGGCCATTATGTGGGAGGGGGACATCCTGCATGGGGCATTATGTGGGGGGGGGGCACAGCCTGCATGGGGCATTATGTGGGGGGTCAAAGCCTACATGGGGCATTATGTGGGGGTCACAGCCTGCATGGAGCATTATGTGGGGGGTCAAAGCCTGCATGGGGCATCATGTGGGGGGCACAGCCTGCATGGGGCATTATGTGGGGGATCACAGCCTGCATGGGGCATTATATGGGGGCACAGCCTGCGTGGAGCATTTTATGGGGTCCATTATTCTATATGGAGCAATATATGGAGCTCATAATACGGTATAGAGGACTATGTGGTGCCATTATACTGTGTGGAGGACATTACTGTCCGGTCTGCACTGTGAGCTGTGAGGATTCGCCGCTTTCTGAGTTATTGTGGAATTTACAATAGATATCGCTCATGTAATGTAAGAAGTGAAATCTTCGGGCTTGTACTATATATATATATATATATATATATATATATATATATATATATATATATATATATATATATATATATTTATCTGCGGTATCTGTGCATTATGAATCGTGGTATGTGTTAAAGGGACCACTGAGACTCTTTCGCCCAGGGCCCACGAAATCCTGGAGCCGCCCTGCAACGGTCATCATACATTACTATAACATTCTGGATAATGTGGGAGATCACACAGAGGAGGACTTACAGGTAATCTGTCACCATGTGTTTGCTATGTATTCTGAAAGCACCATGATGTAGGGGCAGAGACCCTGATTCCAGTGATGTGTTACTTACTAGGCTGTGTGTGGCTGTTTCAATAAAATCAGTAGATTATCACTAGAAGACTATCTGTCTAGCCAGGTAGTCCTATTGCTCTGTACCCCTGCCTCCACCACTGATTAGCAGCTTTCTGCCTATGCACAGTGTACACAGAAAGCTGCCAATCAATGGTGTGGGCGGGGTTATACAAGACTCAGCATTCAGAGCTCTGCAGCAGAAAAAATAGTGATTTTATCACAACTGTTCCACCGAGTAAAGTAATCAACACATGGAATCAGGGTCTCTGTCCCTGCATCATGATTCTCTCAGACCAAATAGCATAAACCTGGTGACAGATTCCCTGTAATTCACATGTAATTAACACCATAGGGTCATCTACACTTAGAATAGAGACGTCCCATGGTTGTATGGGGGATAATACTGGACGAGTCATTCACACCCCATGATCTGATGACACACACGCATCCCCCTCTATGATACTTACGGATTCTTGGATCTCCGGGATCTCACTAATTCCATTGTTAGGATTCGACAGCTCAGTTGTTTCTAAAATAATGATGAAGAAATGAAATGTATTAGAGGATATTATTCCTACATAGATAATACAGCAATATAACGGAGAAATGACAAGATGTCTGTAAATGGGATTAATACTCGTTATATGGGGATTCTAAATATGAGAATATACGGGGAATCCATAGATAAATGTAATGTAAATGATGGAGGAACCCCTTCATAAATAACAAAAGACTGACCATCACTTCCGAAAAGAAAATGGGTGTGAACAGGTGCATACTAAGAGTAGCCATCCAAATACATAACTAACAAAGTTGCACTCTGTAACGCTATAGCATGTAAACATGAAATAAATGAAATTTGAATTGCATTACTGCTGTAGAAAATAGGATAAAAGGAAGATACTTAGCGCATAATTTGACCAATTCATGCATGGCCAGCAGCAACGGCAAGGCGACCTTCTTTTTCTGGGTGCATGCCCAGTAGCCACGGCAAGGTGACCTTTTTTTTTGCTGGGTGCATGCCCAGCAGTCACGGCAAGACGACCTTCTTTTGCTGGGTTCATGCCCAGCAGTCACGACAAGGCGACCTTCTTTTGCTGGGTGCATGCCCAGCAGTCACGACAAGGCGACCTTTTTTTGCTGGGTGCATGCCTAGCAGCCACGGCAAGGCGACCTTCTTTTGCTGGGTGCATGCCCAGCAGTCAAGGCAAGGCGACCTTTCTTGCTGGGAACCTATCTCCACCCATCAGTTCGGGGTGGTTTTAATTACAACAGGATCCTACCTACCCATATAAATGTAGAATCATAGAATCATAGAATGGTAGAGTTGGAAGGGACCTCCTGGGTCATCTGGTCCAACCCCCTGCTCAAAGCAGGATTCACTAGATCATCTCAGACAGATGTCTGTCCAGCCTCTGTTTGAAGACGTCCATTGAAGGGGAACTCACCACCTCTCGTGGCAGCCTGTTCCACTCATTAATCACCCTAACTGTCAAAAAGTTTTTTCTAATATCTAATCTGTGTCTCCTCCCATTTAGTTTCATCCCATTGCTTCTAGTCTTTCCTTGTGCAAATGAGAATAAAGATGATCCTTCTACAATGTGACAGCCCTTGACATATTTGTAGACAGCTATTAAGTCTCCTCTCAGTCTTCTTTTTTGCAAGCTAAACATTCCCAAATCCTGCAACCGTTCCTCATAGGACATGGTTTGCAGACCAGTCACCATTCTGGTCGCTCTTCTCTGAACTTGCTCCAGTTTGTCTATGTCTTTTTTAAAATGTGGTGCCCAAAACTGTACACAGTATTCCAGATGAGGTCTGACCAAAGAGGAGTAAAGACCGATAATGACTTCACGTGATCTAGACTGTATGCTTCTGTTAATACATCCCAGAATTGTATTTGCCTTTTTTGCTGCTGCATCGCACTGTTGACTCATGTTCAGTCTATGATCTATTAGTATACCTAAGTCTTTTTCACATGTACTGTTGCTTAGCTCTATTCCTCCCATTCTGTATATGCTTTTTTCATTTTTATTGCCCAGATGTAGTACTTTGCATTTTTCCCTGTTAAAAACCATTCTGTTGGTTGCTGCCCACTGCTCCAGTTTATTTAGGTCTTTTTGAATCCTCTCTATCTCTTCTCTAGTATTAGCTATCCCTCCTAGCTTTGTGTCATCAGCAAATGTAATCAGTTTACCCTCAATTCCTTCATCTAAATCATTGATAAAGATGTTGAACAATACAGGTCCCAGGACGGAGCCCTGTGGTACCCCACTTGAGACATTCATCCAGCTGGATGTGAAGCCATTTACAACCACCCTTTGAGTCCGATCACTAAGCCAGTTATGAATCCACCTAACAGTTGCCTGGTCCATTGCATACTTGGTCATTTTTTCAATAAGGATGATGTGAGATACTTTGTCAAATGCTTTGCTGAAGTCAAGATATACTATATCTACAGCATTTCCCTGATCCACCCAGTCAGTGATTCTGTCATAGAAGGAAATTAAGTTAGTCTGACATGACTTGTTAGTTACAAACCCATGCTGACTCTGGTTAATCACTTCATTCTTATCCATGTACTTACATACATGTTGTTTAATAATTTGTTCAAAGATCTTTCCTGGTATAGAAGTCAGACTCACCGGCCTATAGTTCCCTGGGTCCACCTTCTTCCCCTTTTTGAAGATAGGAACAACATTTGCTCTTCTCCAGTCTTCTGGGACTTCTCCTGTTCTCCAAGAATTTTCAAAGATTATGGAGAGTGGTTCTAAAATTTCTTCTACAATCTCCTTCAGTACTCTGGGGTGTAATTCATCTGGACCTGGAGACTTGAACTCATTTATGTTAGCTAAATATTCCCTCACAATCTTTCTGTTTACTGATAACTTGGATTCCTCTATTCCTTTAAAAGGACAGTGAAGATCAGTTGATGTTACATTTTCTTTCTGAGAGAAAACAGATGCAAAATAGGAATTAAAAAGTTCGGCCTTCTCAACATCCTCTCTTACCATTTCTCCATTTTCATCCTGTAAAAATCCTATAGCATCTTTGACTTTTCTTTTACTTTTGACATACCCCCAAAATCCTTTTTTATTGCTTTTGACATCTCTTGCAAGCCTTAATTCATTGTCAGCTTTAGCTAACCTGATACGTGCCCTACAGGATCTGCAGACTGCATTATAATCTTCTTTAGATATGCCTCCCTCTTTCCATTTAATAAACATTTCTTTCTTTCTTTTTAGCATGTGTTTAAGTTCTGTGTTCATCCATCCTGGTTTCCTTAAATGCTTCCCATTCTTCCTACTTTTCGGGATTGTTAACGATTGTGCTTTGAGAATCTCATTTTTAAAAATTTCCCATCCTTCCTGGACATTTTTGTCCTTAAGGACATCCAGCCATTGGATCCCTCCTATTCTCTTTCTGAGTCTCTTAAAATCTGCCTTTCTAAAATCTAACCTTGAAGTTTGAGTCTTCACATGTCTTCCTCCTCTAGTTATCCAAAATTCTATAATAGCATGATCGCTGCCTCCTAGGGTCCCAGCCACCTTTACCTCCTCAACCATTTCCTCCCTGTTTATAAGAATTAGATCCAAAGTAGCAGATCCCCTTGTTTTCTCCCCTACCTTTTGGAAGATAAAGTTGTCAGCAAGAGAGGATAAGAATTTGCTTGACCTGTTAGTTTTACTTGAGAGAGATTCCCAACAAATGTCTGGATAGTTGAAATCTCCCATGACCACTACGTCATATTTTTTGGAGAACTTGGTCATTTGATACATAAAGAGTTCATCCATATCTTCAGCTTGCCCAGGTGGCCTGTAGTAAATGCCTACAATGGTGTCCTTTCCGTTGTTCTCTCCTTGTATTCTTACCCAAACAGTTTCCACAGAACTCCCAGTCTCTGAAGCTTCAATCTCTGTGCCGATATACGCTTTTCTAACATACAATGCAACACCTCCTCCTCGTTTATCAAGTCTGTTTCTTGCAAATAAGTTGTATCCTTTTAGCCTTTTATTCCAATCATGTGTATCGTCCCACCATGTTTCAGTGATTCCAATGACATCATATTCCTTTTCCTGCATTAGTAGTTCCAATTCTCCTTGTTTGTTGCCCATGCTTTGTGCATTTGTATAAAAACATTTTAGTTTGTGATTGGTTTCTCTTCCTCCCATATTTTTATTATTTAGATTTTTTTGTCTTTGTTCTTCTTTTCCACTTCCAGTAGCAGAGATCTCAATAGTATTTGTCAGCTGTATGGCTTTTTCTGGCCTTTTGCTTCCCTTCCCACATTGTTCTAGTTTAAAGCTCTTCTGATGAGTGTAGCAAGGCGACTTCCAAATACATGTTTTCCAGTCTTCGTAAGGTGCACCCCATCTCTAGCAAGTAGTCCATCGTATAGGTAATTCATTCCGTGATCCAGAAATCCAAATCCTTGTTGACGGCACCATCGACGTAGCCAGTTGTTCACCTGTAGAATCTTATTCCACCTCATTGTTCCATGGCCATCCACTGGGAGGATGGATGAGAAGACCACCTGCGCTCCCAATTCTTTCACTTTCTTGCCTAAGTCTTCAAAGTCACTGCAGATGGTTTCCAGGTCCTTTCTTGCGGTGTCATTTGTCCCCACATGTATTAGCAGGAATGGGTAGTGATCTGTAGGTCTGAAGAGTCTTGATATCCTGTCAGACACATCTTTAATTTTTGCTCCTGGAAGACAGCACATTTCTCTTGAGGTTATGTCTGGTCTGCAGATAGCGGCCTCTGTTCCTCTTAACAGGGAATCCCCCATGACCACCACTCTCCGTTTTTTCTTCACAACATTCTTCTTTCTCCATCCAGGAGGATTCTGAGGGCTTACAAGGTTATTCATTGCTGGCAAAGTCTTATCTTGCTGTATTTCTTCATGGTTCTCCTGTGTGAGAGCCTGGTACTGGTTCCTGAGCAGTATGGGTGCTGACTGCCTCTCGATCCTCCTGCTTCTGTGGGTCACATGCTTCCATTCCTCTGTTTCGTCAGGTGCAGTTCGAATTTCTTCTCTTTCTGAATCATGAAGAGATAATTCTGCTCTGTCTAAGAACTCTTCACCTTCCTTAATGATTTTCAAGGTAGTTAACCTCTCTTCTAGATTTCGCAACTTTTCCTCCAACAGGGACACAAGCTTGCATTTCTGGCATGTGAAGTCTGGCTTTTCCACTGGCAAGTCTGTGAACATGTAGCAGGATATGCAGCTCACCAAATGGCTCCTGGACTCTTCCATGTTCTTATTGTTAATGTTCTCCATGTAGGCTTCAGCCTAGGAGAGGATTCTCATTAGGAGAGGATTCCAACAAAAAGATCGCCTTGTCATTTGCTGCTGGGCATTCATGAATTGGCCAAATTATGTGCTCAGTATCTTAGTTTTTTCCCATTTTCTAGAGCAGTAATGCAATTTAAATTTAATTTATTTCATGTTACTTGCTATAGCACTGCAGAATGGACCCTCCATCACATGAATGAGGAACCCCCCACCCACGCTGCACATATGAGTGATGGTAAGAGAGCTGAAACATAGGAGAGATTTGCAAATTAGCCTGGAAGTGCACTGGGGGCGTGTCACTGCACTTGGATTTCTTCTTTCACGCCCCCAGCGCACTTCCATTCTGATTTGTATATGGTGTCTACTTTACATTTCTCCTGACTGGCACATTGGATTTCTACAAACAATTATTATTAGGGGACAATGGCCTATACCGTCACACCACTACTTCTATATGTAACAATGTGCTGCCAGGTTCCCATTACACAGAGTAGAGAGTAAATCTAACATTATCCTCCGTCCTCTGTAATATCTGGACATTCCTTGTAGAAGGTTGGGTGATCGCTCACCTGTAATCAGATCGCTGTTCAGCTCCGGCTGACTCCTATTAGGGTCAGGGATTTTCGGGGTCACATTTTGCCCATATTTGGCGTCGCCTCCTGTTGTTTCCTGATAGATATAATATATATAATTACTATGTGGAAGATTTCACTAAATCACCAAATACATAAATCATGAAGGACTAAACCAACATTTACAGATGCACCAATTGTAACGATACAAATCCCGCGCCATCTTCAGACCTTTTCTCAGAAAGTCTCCTCAGATACGGTGGATTAAGATACGTCTATTAATATTGATCCTTACCGGGCGTTCCAATGAGCGTTCTAGTATAGACAGGACTTTTTTGGCCAGTTCTTTAAAGACAGCCAAATCTTCAGTCTGAGATCTTTCTTCAGCCTATAAAGAAGGAAAAATGGAAAGGAGAATTTTGAGATGAGAGCGGTCAGAATGGAGGCGGAAATTGTATGTGACATCGGTTCTCTGTCTGCAGATACAATGACTACATACTGTATTTGGGGACTCGTTGTGTTTTACCGTATTTTTTGGACTATAAGATGCCTTTTTTTCCAAAATGTTTGACCTCCCTTCTAACACTCTCGCACCCCTCCAATCTATCCTAAACTCTGCTGTCTGACTAATCCACCTGTCCCCCCGCTATTCCCTGGCTTTTCCCCTCGCTCCGCCAATCCCTTCACTGGCTCCACATTACCCAGAGACTCCAGTTCAAGACCCTAACCTTGGCATGCAAAGCCACCCACAACCTGTCTCCTCCATATATCTGTGACCTAGTCTCCCGGTACTTACCTGCACGCAACCTCCGATCCTCACAAGATCTTCTTCTCTACTCCCCTCTTATCTCCTCTTCCCACAATCGCATACAAGATTTCTCCCATGCATCCCCCCTACTCTGGAACTCTCCACCCCAGCATATCAGACAGATTATTAATAATAATAATTGTCTGAATGTAGCTTACCAGGGGGGTGGCAGTGGTGGAGTGAGGTCACAGGAGGTAGGGTCACTGCTGTAGGAAGCCGGCAGTAGAAGTGGGGCGCTGCTGCGGGCCCCGAGCTGGGAGGAGCGGGGTATCCAGGAGGTGCGAGGCTGTGGGCCCTGGGCTTCAAGGAAATGTTAGCGGTGATTTAGGAGGGGAGTCCCCGCTCTGCCCATTGATTTTCTGGCGGTGGGCTTCAGGCAAATGGCTGCTGGAGGCAGTGCATGTGCAGATTTAGATCTCGGCTCAATGAGGAGCTGAGATCTCAATCTGCGTATTGGCCATCTTCAGCAGCCTACTTCTTGAAGCCCACTGCAGAGAAATCAATAAGCAGAGCAGGGCCTCCCCTCCTGAATTACCGCTAACATTTCCTTCAAGCCCAGGGCCCGCAGCCTCGCACCTTCTGGACACCCCGCTCCTCCCAGCTTGGGGCCCGCAGCAGCGCCCCACTCCTACTGCCGACTTCCTGCAGCAGCGACTCTGCCTCCTGTGACCTCGCTCCACTGCCACCACCCCCCTCAGTAAGCAACCGAAAATTCGGACTATAAGACAGAACCCCATTTTATTATAATAAATGTTTTTCCTATTTACCTCCCAAAAATTTTTGGTGCGTCTTATGGTCTGCAAAATACGATATATTAGAAGAAAAAGCTTCTATCCCTCCATTATTATCTGTTAATATTGAGATGTTCTGTGCAGAGTGTCCGCCACTTACCTGGTGTAGTAATGTCCTGATGTTCTGAAGTAAATCTGTCAGATAGTCTGACGTTAGACGACGTTGTCGGTGTTTGGTCAGGCAATCCTTTACTAGCTCCATCACCAGTCGGTGAGTGAAGCTGAGGACGCCATCGGGTGGTAGAAGCACACTGTTAGGACGATTGATCATAAGGATCAACAATAGTGCTTTTACCTGAGGAATGTCCAAAACAATTCCAGCCATAGTGAAAAACTGCAAGTGCTATCAGTCACTATAGAGCCAAGAAAGGCACGAGTGAGCCTATGTGCATTGTATATATAGCGACTGTGAGCAGTGATGTCACCATCATCTGTGATGTCATCACGGAATCTTGTGATAGAATCTTCACGGAGCAGCTCTGCGCAAATAGAATGCGGCCTGGTAATATATAAAGTGAAAACACCATACAATTAAATACCCATGTTATCATGGCCGTTCTATTTTATATCCAATTAGAACACAACCAGGATAAAGGTGTGTTCACAAGTTGGATTTTGGCAGTAGTTTTTTTCTACCTCAAAAATCAAAGGAGGCAGGAAAAACGCTGCTTAAAATTCAGGTGTTTTTACTTGTGTTTTTTTTTCCATTCATTTGAATGGGTGAAAAATGCTGCAAAACCTCTGAAAGACTTGACAAGCTGCAGATTTAAAAAAAATGCAAAAAAACAGCATGTGAATGAGATTTCAGAAATGTCATTCACTAAGATGGTACTGTAAAACACAGCATTTTTGCTGCAGAAGAAAAAACAGTGAATACACCCTAAAGATATCCTCAGTCATATTATGGGAAATATTGTATATTTCGCATTTATTATCTCACGTGTTTTTCTTCACCATAGAACTTTTAAGGCTGTGTGCCCACTATGCGTTTTTTAGGCGTTTCTGCAGCGTAACTTCAGCCGCGGAAACACTTAAAAAACGCTTGGTGATAGGTCTGCAATGGTCCCCAATGATAATCCGCATGTGCTGTGCACATGCCGCGGAGATTTCCGCTGCGGATTATCATTGCGGAAAAATCCGCAGCACGTCCTTTAATTTTGCAGAGTCGCTGCGATTTAGCCGCCATTGACTTGCATTGGAACGCATAACATCCGCATGACTACACATACACATGTGGATATTATGCGACTCAATGCGTGGATGGTACCCGGGTCTGGAGATAAAGAGACTCTCCTCCAGACCCGGGTACCATAGTACCTGTAGTTAAAATAGAAATAAAATGAAAAATAAACATATACTTACCTTCTGATGGCCCCTGTCTGCTCCTGGCGTGACCTGTCACATGACTAAATGACGTCATGGAAGGTCCTTTTACAGCACCGTGATCCGCCGAAGACACCGGACGCACCGGAGAAGGAGATCGAGGACCATCGGAAGATGAGTATAATGTTTTTTTTTTATTTTTCACCATTATTATTCTTTTTTTTATTATTGATGCTGCATTTGCAGCATTGTAACTTGGTCACACTATATAAATCCATGCCGGTTGCATGGAATTATATAGTGTGACCAAGTTGTCAAGCACTTTTCCAAGTGATGCTAAAATCACTTGGCAAAGCGCTTGACAACCCAGGGAGATGCAGAAACGCTTAGGAAAAATCCGCAGCATTTCTGCATCGTGGTCATATATCCTAACTCATTGGCGAACTGTTATACAAGGCTATATTCACACTAGACGTTTTTTTAGCGGGCTTTTTTATGCAAATTTTCAGCTGCGTTTTACAGTACCAACAAAGTCTATGAGATTTCCAAAATCTCATGCACAAAGCTTGCTTATTTGTCCTCAGTATTTTGTGCTTTCCATGGCTTTTTGCAATAGAGTATGTCACTTGTTTCAGCGTTTCTCACCCATTAAAAAAAAGGGTGGTGGAAAAAAATGCTGAAAAAAAGCCTAGTGTGAACATTTTGCTGCGTTTTTAGTGAAAAAAGCAAGTATGTGACACACATTTATTCTTGTGATTTTCCCAAGTTTAAACCATCTTGTCTTGGTCACCTGAGATAGCAGCTTGGATTATTGCAGTTTAATTAAATTAGTGATGCCTACAAAGTAAACATTGGTTGAGCTAGGTGTGAGATTGAACAACACGTGTGGCCCAGGGAGGTGTGAAAATGAACAATGCCTGAGCAACTCAATGGCAAACCATAATGTGAAAGTAAATAGTGTCCTACAAATTCAATGCACTGCCAGGGTCTTAGATAAACCATTCCAGACCAATTCACCCCCCACCCCCCCCGTTACATTTGTAATGTGTACTTTTTCATGAACATATGTCTTGCAATGGTGACCTGTTTTCATGTGTCTATGGTGGAAGCAAAGCTGAACTTTGGGATCCTGAAAAACGCACCAAAAATGCACCAAGAACCACTGCAAAAAACACACCAAAACCTGCGTTTTTGACGCTACTTCTTTCCTGCCAAGAGATTATGTTTTGCTGCAGAAAAAAACACCTAGTGTGAATATAGCCTAAGACTTACTCTGCCAGCATTAATAGTCAATATTCTAAATACAAATAGGACTCCAATCCAGGTATTCAGTTTATCATAAACATGCCTGAGTTAATCTGCCAAATACACATAGTATGCTTTCTCATAGGTCAAATATAAATCCTGTTAAAGGTCCAAGTTGCAGCAGTTAAGTAGAACAAAACAGACCTCTTCATTCTTTGTAGGTGGAAAAACTTTCGAAATTGTCAGTGTATCAAGCACTTATACTCCTGACTGTATATAGTATAATTGCCGCACTGCTACATACAGGTGCTTCTCAGAAAATTAGAATATCATCAAAAAGTGAATTTATTTCAGTTCTTAAATCCAAAAAGTGAAACTCATATATTATACAGAGTCATTACAAACAGAGTGATCTGTTTTAAGTGTTTATTTCTGCTAATGTTGATGATTATGGCTTACAGCCAATGAAAACACAAAAGTCACTATCTCAGTAAATTAGAATTAACAAGAAACACGTGCAAAGGCTTCCTAAGCATTTAAAAAGGTCCCTTAGTCAGTTTCAGTAGGCTCCACAATCATGGGCAAGACTGCTGACTTGACAGATGTCCAGAAGGCAGTCATTGACACACTCCTCAAGGAGGGTAAGCCACAAAAGGTCATTGCTAAAGAAGCAGCTGTTCACAGAGTGCTGTATCTGAGCATATTAATGGACGTGGAAGGAAAAAGTGTGGTAGAAAAAGGTGCACAAGCAACTGGGATAACCGCAGCCTTGAAAGGATTGCTAAGAAAAGGCCATTCAAAAATTTGGGGGAGATTCACAAGGAGTGGACTGCTGCTGGAGTCATTGCTTCAAGAGCCACCACACACAGACGTATCCAGGACATGGGCTACAAGTGTCGCATTGCTTGTGTCAAGCCCCTCATGACCAATAGACAACGCCAGAAGCGTCTTACCTGGGCCAAAGAGAAAAAGACCTGGACTGATGCTCAGTGGTCCAAGGTGTTGTTTTCAGATGAAAAGTAAATTTTGCATTTCATTTGGAAATCAAGGTCCCAGAGTCTGGAGGAAGAGTGGAGAGGCCACAATCCAAGCTGCTGGAGGTCTAGTGTGAAGTCTCCACAATCAGTGATGGTTTGGGGGGGTCATGTCATCTGCTGGTGTAGGTCCACTGTGTTTTATCAAGACCAAAGTCAGCGCAGCCGTCTACCAGGACATTTTACAGCACTTCATGCTTCCCTCTGCCCACAAGCTTTATGGAGATGGAAATGTCATTCTCCAGCAGGACTTGGCCCCTGTCCACACTGCCAAAAGTACCAATACCTGGTTTACACACAACAGTATCACTGTGCTTGATTGGCAGCAAACTCGCCTGACCTTAACCCCATAGAGAATCTATTATAGAGAATCTATGGGATATTGTCAAGAGGAAGATGAGACCCCAGACCCCACAATACAGATGAGCAGAAGGCTGCTATCAAAGCCACCTGGGCTTCCATAACACCTCAGCAGTGCCACAGGCTGATCCCTCCATGCCACATTGCCGCATTGATGCAGTAATTGATGCACGAGGAGCCCGAACAAGTATTGAGGGCATTTACTAAACATACATTTCAGTAGGCCAACTTTTCGGATTTTAAAAACATTTTTCAAGCTGTTGTTATGAAGTATTCTAATTTACTGAGATAATGACGTTTGTGTTTTCAATGGCTGTAAGCCATAATCATCAACATTAACAGAAATAAACACTTAAAATAGATCCCTCTGTGTGTAATGACTCTATATAATAGATCCCTCTGTGTGTAATGACTCTATATAATAGATCCCTCTGTGTGTAATGACTCTATATAATAGATCCCTCTGTGTGTAATGACTCTATATAATAGATCCCTCTGTGTGTAATGACTCTATATAATAGATCCCTCTGTGTGTAATGACTCTATATAATAGATCCTTCTGTGTGTAATGACTCTATATAATAGATCCCTCTGTGTGTAATGACTCTATATAATAGATCCCTCTGTGTGTAATGACTCTATATAATAGAACCCTCTGTGTAATGACTCTATATAATAGATCCCTCTGTGTGTAATGACTCTATATAATATAGGAGTTTCACTTTTTGCATTGAAGAACTGAAATAAACTAACTTTTGATGATATTCTAATTTTGTGAGAAGCACCTGTATATAGTATGAAGCCCCACTGCCCCATATGTGTATGTATAATTTGATGCACATGACTCGCCCCCTGGGCCGTGGGGTACACGGAACCGGGCCTTCTAGTGTACGGTGCTAATGGGGGTAGTAGTGGCAACCCGATCCCGTGGCTCAGGGTGGTCAGACCAAATGGTGGCAGTCTATTTATCAGTGTTTTGAATATCCAACTACGCCACCCGTGGATTGCGGTCAGGGATAACCGCCGCTGCGAGACAGACTGCTGAGGCTGGTGTTGGTGTGTAGCACAGGTGTAGGATAACTCCCCACGGGAAGAGTGTAGCCTCAGGGCAGTGTAGGTGGATGTTGGGGGTGATAGTGCAGGCCGCAATAGTAAGAGTTCAGAGTCCGCTTCAAACAGTTCAGGGTCTTTATTGTAGATATTATTAATGACCCAACAGTACCGGTTAGGAATGGGCCTGGGTGTCTGAGAGCATTCGGGCGAGCCCCACTGGTCAGGGTGAGTGTGTAGGCCTACCGTTCTCTCTATGCTCTTTCTGACTATCCCCCTTTTCGTGGTGTAATAGCCCACGTCCCTGAGCTGGCCGTGTACTTCTCGCCTGTATGGTATGCGACTAGGGCCTTGGGTACCTGTTGCTTGCTCCTCACTGTACTGGTCCCTCTGTGTGGCGGAGCCTCCAGGCTTCTTAGGCCAAGGGACCTGAAATCCCTCGCAGGTTGGTTCTCTGCTGCTGGGCTTGTAACCCTGACAGCCCCGGACCCCAATGCCCGGTAGATTGGTTCTCTTTCAGGACCGGCTCTCATCACCTCTGTCCCTGGCTTGCAGTTTCTCCTCTGCCTCACGGACTCCTCAGCTACAGCTGAACTGTCCCTCCTTCTCTGGGACTAGTCTCACTCCTGAGCTAGGTCTTCCAGTTCTCTCTAACCCTGCCCCCAGTTCCAGCTTTTATAGGGGCAGCCAGCTCCCCCTGCTGGCCTGGGACAGGAGGTGCTGTATGCTAATTGTCCCTAACCAGGGGACCTCCCTCCTGCTCTCAGACACAGATTATTGTTTGTGGCATCCAGGCCTGGGGTGACACATTCTCCCCTAGTAAAATTTAGTACTCCGGACTAAACAGGAAACACAAATACAGGGTATAAATGACAACATAACATATATACAAGTATATTTTGTCCTTGAGGTCACGGCGCTTCCGTGACCGGGTGTCCATGTCACCCAACAAGGTGTGAAGTTTTCCACGGTGTGGGGACCTGTTTCCATAAACCCCAAGTTCCTCGCCTTGGGCGTGGCGACAAGGCTGAGCTCTCTACTTTGGGCCACAAGGAGGCCACACCGGACAGATTTTTCTTCCGTGGCCATCTTCGAAAGAGGGCACCAAGTGCAACTATCTACAAGATAGTTCCGGTTATTCAGCGTCCATAACCTGTTAGTCCATGAACTAGAAAGACTGGAAAAACATAATTAGCAACCAGGCAACAAACATAAAACATTTACAATATACAGCATTTAGATCTTCCAGCGAGCTGGTATTTGCCCCCTAGTGCTCCGGGTTGACCTGCGTAACCCACTGTCTGGTGGTGGTCTAACCTGACTTTCCCCACTAGCATTTTCTCACATAGCCCGTTGGTTTGTGGGTGGTAAGACGTTGTCCGAATCTTCTTACAGCCGTAGAGGTTGCAGAACTCCTGGAAGATTTCAGCCTCAAACCCTGGACCTTGATCTGTCAAGACCTGTTCCGGATACCCATGTGGACGGCAGAAGTGTTGTTGGAAGGCTCTGGCCGCTGTTTGGGCTGTCAAGTCTTTAACAGGAACCACCACCAGGAACCGGGAATAGTGGTCCACTATTGTCAGTGCATAGACGTAGCCCGACCGGCTTGGAGCCAGTTTCACATGGTCCAGAGCTACCAGCTCAAGAGGCTGCCTGGTGATGATGGGCATCAAGGGCGTCTTCTGGCTGGTACCGTCCTTCCTTCTGAGGTTACATGGGCCGCAGTCCCTGCACCACTTCTCTATGGCCCCTCTCATTCCGACCCAGTAGAACCGCTCTTTCAGTAGGAACTCCAGTTTCTTCCACCCGAAGTGTCCCGCTCTGTCATGGTAGGCCTCCAGGACCATTGCTGCATCTCGTCTCGGGACCACTACCTGCCAGGTCAGCTCGTGCGTCCGGTGGTTGACAAGCCTTCTGCACAGCTTACCTTCGTAGAGGAATAGCCTGCTTTTCTCCTTCCATAACTGCTTGGCTTCCTCTGGAGCCTCCGAGCCAGGGCTAGCGTCTGCCTGGGTCAAGAGGTCTTTCACCAGGCGAATTGCAGGGTCACTATCTTGCGTTTCAGCCCAGCCGTGGTGAGGTAAGGGATTGAACATGACAGTGGTCAAGTCTTTGTCTCTTACACGGTGGGAGTACTGAGTGGCCCCGTACCGGTGGAATGCAGGGAGCTCTATTTCCTCCAACTCGTCTGGATCTTCACCCTCATCGGGCAAGTGGGGCATTCTCGATAGGGCATCTGCATTGGCATTGGCTCGGCCTGCCCGGTACTTGATGGTGAAGTCATAGTTTGCTAGCCGGGCCATCCACCGCTGCTCTAGGGCACCAAGTTTCGCATTGTCCAGATGTGTCTACGGATTGTTGTCCGTGTACACAGTGAAAACTTCACAGAGGCCAAGTAATGCTTGAAACGTTCTGTTACGGCCCACACCACTGCCAAGGACTCCAGCTTAAAGGAGCTGTAATTCTCCGGGTTTCTCTCGGTGGGCCTCAGCTTCCGGCTGGCGTACGCGATCACCCTTTCTCTGCCCTGTTGGTTCTGTGACAGTACGGCTCCCAGCCCCACATTACTGGCGTCTGTGTGGAGGATAAAAGGCTGGCCATAATCAGGGTAGGCCAGGATCTCATCCCCCGTGAGGGCCATCTTCAGCTGGCGGAAGGACTCCTCTTCCGGCTTGTCCCACTTGAAGGGTGGCTTTTGGCTTCTGGTCTTAGATTGTCCTATAAGGAGGTCCTGCATAGGGGCTGCCATCTTGGTGAACCTGGGGATGAACCTTCGGTAGTAGCCTACCAACCCGAGGAACTGCCTCACTTCTTTTATGTTAGAGGGGCTTGGCCAGTTCTTTATTGCCGTGATTTTGTCAGGGTCGGGGGCTACTCCTTCTGCACTCACCACGTGTCCCAGGTACTGTACCTTCGGCTTTAACAGATGGCACTTGGAGGGTTTCACTTTCATGCCAAAGCCTGCCAGGGCATCGAACACCTCGGCCAGGTGCTTTAGATGGTCCTCGTAAGTCTTCGAATAGACAATCACGTCGTCCAGGTAAAGTAGGACCGTCTCAAAGTTTCAATGCCCTAGACAGCATTCCATCAGCCTCTGGAAGGTCCCGGGTGCGTTGCAGAGCCCGAACGGCATATAGTTGAATTCACTTAATCCCATCAGGGTGGTGAAGGCGGTCTTCTCCTTATCAGCCTCTGCCCCAGGAACCTGCCAGTACCCACTAGTAAGGTCCAAAGTAGAGAAGAAATTAGCTGATTTTAGTGCGGCCAAAGACTCCTCTATTCTAGGCAACGGGTATGCATCTTTATGGGTGATACGATTGACTTCTCTATAGTCCACGCACATTCTCATAGTACCGTCTTTCTTTTTTACCAGAACCAAGGGGCTGCCCAGGGGCTACAACTGTCTCTAATGACCCCGGCTTCCTTCATTTCTCTCAGAATGCCCTTTGCGTTCTGATAGTGTGCGGGGTGGTACAGGTCTGTATCTTTCTTTTATTGGTGGGTGGCTCCCCGTGGGGATGTGGTGTTCTACTCCTTTCACTCTGCCGAAGTCTAGCGGGTGCTTACTAAAGATTCTCTCGTACTCTTGAACCACACGGTAGACTCCTTGTTTTTGGTGCAAGGGAGTGGAGTCAGCACCCACGTGGAGTTTCTGGCACCAGTCCTCCTTGGGTTTCTGGGAACCATTACCCTCCGCCTGGGGAGATGGAGGCAAGGGTTCCACGTCCCTGACAGCATTGTGTTCAACAGTATACAATTTGGGTAGTGTAGCGTACCGGGGCAAGTGTACTTCCCTTTCCCCAATGTTTAAGATCCGGACGGGCACCCTTCCATGGTGGACATAGACCACCCCCCGGGCTGTCAAAATGGTGGGCCTGCTGTCTGAGTACACGGGTTCTACCATGGCTTGGTAGTCTCTCCCTCTTAACCCGATTGCAGTCCGACACCAGATCATTTCACTTTTGGGGGGCATAGCAATGGGGAACAGGTCGCTCATCCTCACGCTACCGATCTCACCACCAGACAGTTCTACCTGTTGCCATCTCATCAGGGCTCTTATCTCCTTCTGGAGGACCCTCTGTTGGCTGGAGCTCGCATTCATCGCCACCTGCTGCAAAATTACAATTACTTCTGAAAGACAATTTTCAATCACATTAGTACCCAAGGTTATTTTAGGGTGACTTTCTCGACGGTCAATGTCCACAATGATCACTTCCTGTGCCGGCAGTTCAACTTTAGCAATCTTAATGGTCATCTCTCTGAACCCCACCTGCGGCACGGGTTGACCATTGCTGGTAATGATGCTCAAGTCATCGTCTGGATAACGAGTTATATCAGTGTCACTCCAGTACTGCTTGAAAAGTACATAGGGGATGGTAGTCACTTGGGACCCGGTGTCCAGCAGTGCACTCATGGGGATACCGTCCAGCACTACGGGTAAAACCGGGCGTCCCCCTACGTACTTATCACGCCAATTAGATGGGCCTGATGACCTTATGCCTGGGGGTTGGCCCTTTGCCCCAGGTCGGACCCATTTAAAGTACAGTACCTGGCTACGTGTCCCGGCTGGCTGCAACGGCGGCAAATCGGCTGTCCATCCTCAGTGTAATGATCGGCGGGCCTCCTTCTGAATGACGGGATCCTCCTCCGTCGACGCCACGGGACATCCTCCGGACTGAAAGCCAGCTTGATTGGTCCTGACGGGTCCATCTGTAACGACTGTACGGTCCTGGTCAATGCAGCAACACTCTTTGTTAGTTCTTGTACCTGATGGTGCAGGTTTGCAGGCGGGGATGGATTTAGGGCCTGCGCATCAGCCCCCACAAGGTCTGCGGGATAGGGCGCCGCCCCCTGGTGGTAAGGGATGGCAGGGCACCGGGAAGCTACAGCGCCACCCGGTGCAGGTTCTCGGAGCACCTGGATGGCCCTATCTTTGAACTGTGCAAAAGTCAAATCGGGGTTCTGTAGGGCCATGAGGCGCAGCTGGGTTCTGTGGGCGCTGGACAGCAGACCTTCTATGAACTGGTCAGTCAATAGTTTATCTGTATCCTGCACGCTGCCAGGGTCAGCTTGCTTAATTGCCCCCAAGGCTTCCTGTAAATTTAGGGCATAATCTCGGATGCTATCTTGAGCTCGCTGCTTACATCCATAGAACCGCATTTTGATTTCTGCTGAGGTACGGGTATCAAAGGTGTCCCGTAGACGGGTCAGAACCCCCCTTACAGTCCTTTTCTCCTCAGCTGTCCAAGACTTTACCTCCCGCTGGGCCGCACCAGTTAACTGCCCTATCAGTATGCTTACTTTCTGTTCTTCTGTCAGGGGATAAACTTTGAACAGTCTATACAGCCTTTCTTTAAAGTCGCCCAAGGTATGCGACTCGCCGGCATACTGGGGCAGCCAGGCCGCTCCGGGGATATAGGCAGGGGTGGATTAAGAGTAGCAAGGGCCCCGGGCAGTTTAGAAGGCGCGGGCCCCCTCCACACACCTGATTTATCACGTGACATGTCACATGATCCCCTGTGATAGATCATGTGATAATTCACAGGAAATTAATTTGGCATAATATTAATTGTGCTGCCTCATCTGAGAGCAGCACAATATTGGGGCAGATACCCTGATTCCAGCGATGTGTCACTTTTTCAGCTGCTTGTTGTCATTTTGAGAAAATCACCGTTTTATCTGCTGCAGATCTAGCAGCTCTCTGAATGCTGCGCTCTGTATAGCCCCACCCACACCACTGATTGGCAGCTTTCTGCCCATGCTCAGTGTACACAGAAATCTACTGATCAGTGATGGGGGTGGGGTCCTACAGAACTTACTAGTCATCTAGTGATAATTACCTTCTGACAAATCAATGATTTTATCAAAACAGCACTAAGCAGCCCAGTAAGTGACACATTACTGGAATCAGTGCCTCTAACCCTACATTATGCTGCTCTCAGATTAGGTGGCAAAAACCTGATGACAGATTCCCTTTAAAGGAGCTGTAAAGACAAAAAAGTTTGTATTAAAAAAAATACAAGCCATTTGTTAAATTAACTTCTTTTCATTGTTAATTCACATTAGACTGTATCTTCAACACTTTTGTCAGCAGGTCTTATTACAGACTCTGAATAGGGCAGCTCTCTCCCTCTCCCTCAGCAGAAAGTCACAGCATGGTTAAAAAATGGGATCTTTTATGATTTTCTCATAATAAATAAAAAAGGACATGCAAGTCCTCCAAACTATTTTCCGTTTCTCTATAGGGGAGGTCCTAAATCTTTCTTGTTCTTTAGTTGATCACATGTCAAAAATGCAAAGCATTTACTATGAACTCGCCTAAAAAAATATACACTGGAGAGTAATATCATCATTTGCATGTAAATATTCCTTGACTCTAAGGGCTCGCTCACACTGTCGTATAACACGGCCGAATGCTATGTGATGTTTTATCGGATAGGACTCGGCCCTATGTTATACTATGGGACAGTGCGATTATTGGCATGAGAAAATAATCTCATTCGATATTCAGACCATGTGCACCCATACAAGTCTATGGGTGCACGTAAAACATTGGACTGCACTCGGATGTCGTCCAAGTGCAGTCCGATGAACACTCACAGAGACTATGGAGAAGATGGAGAAATTAAGTTCTCCATCTTCTCCATATCTGTGCTGCGAGAGAATCGGATCACACTCAGTTGAAGCTCTGACAGAGTTTGAGCCCAGTGTCATTAGCATAATTGGCCCTATTCTCTTGCATGAGAGAATATATGGCTTAGTGAGTGGACCCTAAAACTGAATAGTAGTGACGGACAGGCACCTCACAAGCGGGATCCATGTAGCTCTCAGATGTCATGTAGGTAGGGCTTCATTCCATGGGGTAGGGCTTAATTTCAAGGTATATAAAAAAAATGGACTTCAAATAAAAATTAAATGAACACAAAAAGCACTAATTGAATTATTTTTTTCGTATTTATGTTTGCAGCCCCTTTAAAAACCCTTTGAGGACCAAGGCACATATATGTCCCATAGTTTTAAACTGGAAAAAAATTTGATTGAATAAAATTTAAGGTCCTCGAAGGTTTAAGTAGGTCATAAATTCATATGAATATTTGCTCATACAATTGCACATGCCAAAAGATGAAGAACAGAATCAAAAATATGACATTAAGTGGAACACTTACAGGTATTCAAGGTGAAAGAGACCAGCAAAGGCATCGTCTCGAATGACAGTAAATGAGTTAGAATTCAGCAAGCTGAAAATGAAGACAGCAGGTTAGAAGCGAACCAGACTTTATGGTGCTCAGAATTAGTCAAGCAGAATTTATTGACTGCTCTTGCAAAGCACTGAGACTCCCGCTGTGTATAGATGGCGCCGTGCGGCCTCCCGCTGTGTATAGATGGCGCCGTGCGGCCTCCCGCTGTGTATAGATGGCGCCGTGCGGCCTCCCGCTGTGTATAGATGGCACCGTATAGATGGCTACGTGCGGCCTCCTGCTGAGTATACGTGTATAGATGGCTACGTGCAGCCTCCCGCTGTGTATAGATGGCTACGTGGGGCCCCCCGCTGTTTATAGACGGCGCCGTGTGGCCCCCCGCTGTGTATAGATGGCTACGTGCGCCCCCCGCTGTGTATAGATGGCTACGTGCGGCCCCCCGCTGAGTATAGATGTCGCCGTGCGGCCTCCTGCTGTGTATAGATGGCTACGTGCGGCCTCCTGCTGAGTATAGATGCCGCACGGCGCTACCCCCAGAGACAGCAGGAGGCCGCACAGCGCCATCTATACTCAGCGGGAGACCGCACGTAGCCATCTATACACAGCAGGAGGCCGCACGGCGACATCTATACTCAGCGGGGGGCCGCACGTAGCCATCTATACACAGCGGGGGGCGCACGTAGCCATCTATACACAGCGGGGGGCCACACGGCGCCGTCTATAAACAGCGGGGGGCCCCACGTAGCCATCTATACACAGCGGGGAGCCGCACGTAGCCATCTATACACAGCAGGAGGCCGCACGGAGCCCCCCCAGAGACATCAGGAGGCCGCACGGCGCCAACTATACTCAGCAGGAGGCCGCATGCAGTCATACACACACACAAACATATACAGACACGCATAAACACATTTGAAACACAAAAATACATACAAACAGACATCACACAATGACATCTGCCCACACACACACACACACACACACACAAACAGACAGACATCACACACACACCTGCCCACACACACACACACACCTGCCCACACACACACACCTGCCCACACACACATTTGTGTGTGTGTATGTATAGTGTGTGTGTGTATAATGTGTGTGTATGTATAGTGTGTGTGTATGTATAGTGTGTGTGTGTGTGGGCAGGTGTTTGTGTGTGTGTGTGGGCAGGTGTGTATGTGTGTGTGTGTGTGGGCAGGTGTGTGTATGTGTGCGTGTGTGTGTGGGCAGGTGTGTTTGTGTGGGCAGGTGTGTGTGTGTGGGCAGGTGTGTGCGTGTGTGGGCAGGTGTGTATGTGTGTGGGCAGGTGTGTGTGTGTGTGTGTCTGTGTGGGCAGGTGTGTGTGTGTGTCTGTGTGGGCAGGTGTGTGTGTGTGTATATGTGTGTGTGTGTGTGTGTGTGTGTGTGTGTGTATGTGTGTGTGTGTGTGTGTGTGTGTGGGCAGGTTAGAAAGTCTTGCCCTGTTGAACACTACACCTGACTTGAGGCCACCACCTCTTGGTTGTCCAATGTTCTTGCTTCTCTAGGGCTCTTCTCAGATATTCATTATACCAGCTCCCCAGAATACCAAAGTTAGGGTGGGTGACCGCGAGCCCTGGTGGTGGTCATAACTGCGGCCACCCAGGGGCAATACTCCATAACAACAATCCCCTGAGGTGGTGTAGGATGTAAGGACCTATTCACACTACATTCAGCACTGCATTCAGGTCTTTACACAAGGCTTACAACTGAATCGCTGAAATTCAGGATTGTGCTGTCTGAAATGAGACATCTGAAAGCAGAGCAAATGGAGCCTAAAGATTCAGACTGTAGCCTCGGTTTGCCTTTGTTCAAATCAATGGCTATGTCAAGGCACATCTGAATGCCATTTTTCAGGGATTTAGATAGAAGCCTGGAAAGAGGAGATGAATGCATTGCAAAATTCAGTGTGAATAGGCCCTTATATTTGGAGTCTTGATATTGATGCCACAAGCATTTTACTTGTTTTTAACTTAAAAAAAAATCCACACACACAAATTATACACACACACACACACACACACTATACATACACACACACTATACATACACACACACTATACATACACATTATACACACACACACACTATACATACACACACACACTATACATACACACACATTATA
The DNA here is from genome assembly GCF_046119375.1 of Phyllobates terribilis. Lineage (NCBI taxonomy): Eukaryota > Metazoa > Chordata > Amphibia > Anura > Dendrobatidae > Phyllobates > Phyllobates terribilis. Next base: position 5,299,761 of record NW_027362807.1, on the reverse strand, counting down.
CACACACACACACTATACATACACACACACTATACATACACACACATTATACACACACACACACTATACATACACACACACAAATGTGTGTGTGGGCAGGTGTGTGTGTGTGGGCAGGTGTGTGTGTGTGTGGGCAGGTGTGTGTGTGATGTCTGTCTGTTTGTGTGTGTATGTGTGTGGGCAGATGTCATTGTGTGATGTTTGTTTGTATGTATTTTTGTGTTTCAAATGTGTTTATGCGTGTCTGTATATGTTTGTGTGTGTGTACGACTGCATGCGGCCTCCTGCTGAGTATAGTTGGCGCCGTGCGGCCTCCTGATGTCTCTGGGGGGGCTCCGTGCAGCCTCCCGCTGTGTATAGATGGCTACGTGCGGCTCCCCGCTGAGTATACATGTCTTCGTGCAGCCTCCTGCTGTGTATAGATGGCTATGTGCGGCCCCCCGCTGTTTATAGACGGCGCCGTGCGGCCCCCCGCTGTGTATAGATGGCTACGTGCGCCCCCCGCTGTGTATAGATGGCTACGTGCGCCCCCTCGCTGAGTATAGATGTCGCCATGCGGCCTCATGCTGTGTATAGATGGCTACGTGCGGTCTCCCGCTGAGTATAGATGGCGCTGTGCGTCCTCCTGCTGTCTCTGGGGGGAGCGCCGTGCGGCATCTATACTCAGCAGGAGGCCGCACGTAGCCATCTATACACGTATACTCAGCAGGAGGCCGCACGTAGCCATCTATACGGTGCCATCTATACACAGCGGGAGGTCGCACGGCGCCATCTATACACAGCGGGAGGCCACACGGCGCCATCTATACACAGCGGGAGGCCACACGGCGCCATCTATACACAGCAGGAGGCCGCACGTAGCCATCTATACGGTGCCATCTATACACAGCGGGAGGCCGCACGGCGCCATCTATACACAGCGGGAGGCCGCACGGCGCCATCTATACACAGCGTGAGGCCGCACGGCGCCATCTATACACAGCGGGAGTCTCAGTGCTTTGCAAGAGCAGTCAATAAATTCTGCTTGACTAATTCTGAGCACCATAAAGTCTGGTTCGCTTCTAACCTGCTGTCTTCATTTTCAGCTTGCTGAATTCTAACTCATTTACTGTCATTCGAGACGATGCCTTTGCTGGTCTCTTTCACCTTGAATACCTGTAAGTGCTCCACTTAATGTCATATTTTTGATTCTGTTCTTCTTCATCTTTTGGCATGTGCAATTGTATGAGCAAGTATTCATATGAATTTATGACCTACTTAAACCTTTGAGGACCTTAAATTTTATTCAATCAAATTTTTTTCCAGTTTAAAACTATGGGACATATATGTGCCTTGGTCCTCAAAGGGTTTTTAAAGGGGCTGCAAACATAAATACGAAAAAAAAAATACAATTAGTGCTTTTTGTGTTCATTTAATTTTTATTTGAAGTCCATTTTTTTTATATACCTTGAAATTAAGCCCTACCCCATGGAATGAAGCCCTACCTACATGACATCTGAGAGCTACATGGATCCCGCTTGTGAGGTGCCTGTCCGTCACTACTATTCAGTTTTAGGGTCCACTCACTAAGCCATATATTCTCTCATGCAAGAGAATAGGGCCAATTATGCTAATGACACTGGGCTCAAACTCTGTCAGAGCTTCAACTGAGTGTGATCCGATTCTCTCGCAGCACAGATATGGAGAAGATGGAGAACTTAATTTCTCCATCTTCTCCATAGTCTCTGTGAGTGTTCATTGGACTGCACTTGGATGACATCCGAGTGCAGTCCAATGTTTTACGTGCACCCATAGACTTGTATGGGTGCACATGGTCCGAATATCGAATGAGATTATTTTCGCATGCCAATAATCGCACTGTCCCATAGTATAACATAGGGCCGAGTCCTATCCGATAAAACATCACATAGCATTCGGCCGTGTTATACGACAGTGTGAGCGAGCCCTTAGAGTCAAGGAATATTTACATGCAGATGATGATATTACTCTCCAAGTGTATATTTTTTTAGGCGAGTTCATAGTAAATGCTTTGCATTTTTGACATGTGATCAACTAAAGAACAAGAAAGATTTAGGACCTCCCCTATAGAGAAACGGAAAATAGTTTGGAGGACTTGCATGTCCTTTTTTATTTATTATGAGAAAATCATAAAAGATCCCATTTTTTAACCATGCTGTGACTTTCTGCTGAGGGAGAGGGAGAGAGCTGCCCTATTCAGAGTCTGTAATAAGACCTGCTGACAAAAGTGTTGAAGATACAGTCTAATGTGAATTAACAATGAAAAGAAGTTAATTTAATAAATGGCTTGTATTTTTTTTACTACAAACTTTTTTGTCTTTACAGCTCCTTTAAAGGGAATCTGTCATCAGGTTTTTGCCACCTAATCTGAGAGCAGCATAATGTAGGGTTAGAGGCACTGATTCCAGTAATGTGTCACTTACTGGGCTGCTTAGTGTTGTTTTGATAAAATCATTGATTTGTCAGAAGGTAATTATCACTAGATGACTAGTAAGTTCTGTAGGACCCCACCCCCATCACTGATCAGTAGATTTCTGTGTACACTGAGCATGGGCAGAAAGCTGCCAATCAGTGGTGTGGGTGGGGCTATACAGAGCGCAGCATTCAGAGAGCTGCTAGATCTGCAGCAGATAAAACGGTGATTTTCTCAAAATGACAACAAGCAGCTGAAAAAGTGACACATCGCTGGAATCTGGGTATCTGCCCCAATATTGTGCTGCTCTCAGATGAGGCAGCACAATTAATATTATGCCAAATAAATTTCCTGTGAACTATCACATGATCTATCACAGGGGATCATGTGACATGTCACGTGATAAATCTGGTGTGTGGAGGGGGCCCGCGCCTTCTAAACTGCCCGGGGCCCTTGCTACTCTTAATCCACCCCTGCCTATATCCCCGGAGCGGCCTGGCTGCCCCAGTATGCCGGCGAGTCGCATACCTTGGGCGACTTTAAAGAAAGGCTGTATAGACTGTTCAAAGTTTATCCCCTGACAGAAGAACAGAAGGTAAGCATACTGATAGGGCAGTTACCTGGTGCGGCCCAGCGGGAGGTAAAGTCTTGGACAGCTGAGGAGAAATGGACTGTAAGGGGGGTTCTGACCCGTCTACGGGACACCTTTGATACCCGTACCTCAGCAGAAATCAAAATGCGGTTCTATGGATGTAAGCAGCGAGCTCAAGATAGCATCCGAGATTATGCCCTAAATTTACAGGAAGCCTTGGGGGCAATTAAGCAAGCTGACCCTGGCAGCGTGCAGGATACAGATAAACTATTGACTGACCAGTTCATAGAAGGTCTGCTGTCCAGCGCCCACAGAACCCAGCTGCGCCTCATGGCCCTACAGAACCCCGATTTGACTTTTGCACAGTTCAAAGATAGGGCCATCCAGGTGCTCCGAGAACCTGCACCGGGTGGCGCTGTAGCTTCCCGGCGCCCTGCCATCCCTTACCACCGGGGGGCGGCGCCCTATCCCGAAGACCTTGTGGGGGCTGATGCGCAGGCCCTAAATCCATCCCCGCCTGCAAACCTGCACCATCAGGTCCAAGAACTAACAAAGAGTGTTGCTGCATTGACCAGGACCGTACAGTCGTTACAGATGGACCCGTGAGGACCAATCAAGCTGGCTTCCAGTCCGGAGGATGTCCCGTGGCGTCGATGGAGGAGGATCCCGTCGTTCAGAGGGAGGCCCGCCGATCATTACACTGAGGATGGACAGCCGATTTGCCGCCGTTGCAGCCAGCCGGGACACGTAGCCAGGTACTGTACTTTAAATGGGTCCGACCTGGGGCAAAGGGCCAACCCCCAGGCATAAGGTCATCAGGCCCATCTAATTGGCGTGATAAGTGCGTAGGGGGACGCCCGGTTTTACCCGTAGTGCTGGACGGTATCCCCATGAGTGCACTGCTGGACACCGGGTCCCAAGTGACTACCATCCCCTATGTACTTTTCAAGCAGTACTGGAGTGACACTGATATAACTCGTTATCCAGACGATGACTTGAGCATCATCGCCAGCAATGGTCAACCCGTGCCGCAGGTGGGGTTCAGAGAGATGACCATTAAGATTGGTAAAGTTGAACTGCCGGCACAGGGAGTGATCATTGTGGACATTGACCGTCGAGAAAGTCACCCTAAAATAACCTTGGGTACTAATGTGATTGAAAATTGTCTTTCAGAAGCAATGGTAATTTTGCAGCAGGTGGCGATGAATGCGAGCTCCAGCCAACAGAGGGTCCTCCAGAAGGAGATAAGAGCCCTGATGAGATGGCAACAGGTAGAAATGTCTGGTGGTGAGATCGGTAGCGTGAGGATGAGCGACCCGTTCCCCATTGCCATGCCCCCCAAAAGTGAAATGATCTGGTGTCGGACTGCAATCGGGTTAAGAGGGAGAGACTACCAAGCCATGGTAGAACCCGTGTACTCAGACAGCAGGCCCACCATTTTGACAGCCCGGGGGGTGGTGGATGTCCGCCATGGAAGGGTGCCCGTCCGGATCTTAAACATTGGGGAAAGGGAAGTACACTTGCCCCGGTACGCTACACTAGCCAAATTGTATACTGTTGAACACAATGCTGTCAGGGCCATGGAACCCTTGCCTCCATCTCCCCAGGCGGAGGGTAATGGTTCCCAGAAACCCAAGGAGTACTGGTGCCAGAAACTCCTCGTGGGTGCTGACTCCACTCCCTTGCACCAAAAACAAGGAGTCTACCGGGTGGTTCAAGAGTACGAGAGAATCTTTAGTAAGCACCCGCTAGACTTCGGCAGAGTGAAAGGGGTAGAACACCACATCCCCACGGGGAGCCACCCACCAATAAAAGAAAGATACAGACCTGTACCACCCCGCACACTATCAGAACGCAAAGGGCATGCTGAGAGAAATGAAGGAAGCCGGGGTCATTAGAGACAGTTGTAGCCCCTGGGCAGCCCCCTTGGTTCTGGTTAAAAAGAAAGACTGTACTATGAGAATGTGCGTGGACTATAGAGAAGTCAATCGTATCACCCATAAAGACGCATACCCGTTGCCTAGAATAGAGGAGTCTTTGGTCACACTAAAATCAGCTAATTTATTCTCTACTTTGGACCTTACTAGTGGGTACTGGCAGGTTCCTGTGGCAGAGGCTGATAAGGAGAAGACCGCCTTCACCACCCCGATGGGATTAAGTGAATTCAACTATATGCCGTTCGGGCTCTGCAACGCACCCGGGACCTTCCAGAGGCTGATGGAATGCTGTCTAGGGCACCGAAACTTTGAGACGGTCCTACTTTACCTGGATGACGTGATTGTCTATTCGAAGACTTACGAGGACCATCTAAAGCACCTGGCCGAGGTGATCGAGGCCCTGGCAGGCTTTGGCATGAAAGTGAAACCCTCCAAGTGCCATCTGTTAAAGCCGAAGGTACAGTACCTGGGACACGTGGTGAGTGCAGAAGGAGTAGCCCCCCGACCCTGACAAAATCACGGCAATAAAGAACTGGCCAAGCCCCTCTAACATAAAAGAAGTGAGGCAGTTCCTCGGGTTGGTAGGCTACTACCGAAGGTTCATCCCCAGGATCACCAAGATGGCAGCCCCTATGCAGGACCTCCTTATAGGACAATCTAAGACCAGAAGCCAAAAGCCACCCTTCAAGTGGGACAAGCCGGAAGAGGAGTCCTTCCGCCAGCTGAAGATGGCCCTCACGGGGGATGAGATCCTGGCCTACCCTGATTATGGCCAGCCTTTTATCCTCCACACAGACTCCAGTAATGTGGGGCTGGGAGCCGTACTGTCACAGAACCAACAGGGCAGAGAAAGGGTGATCGCGTACGCCAGCCGGAAGCTGAGGCCCACCGAGAGAAACCCGGAGAATTACAGCTCCTTTAAGCTGGAGTCCTTGGCAGTGATGTGGGCCGTAACAGAACGTTTCAAGCATTACCTGGCCTCTGTGAAGTTCACTGTGTACACGGACCACAATCCGTAGACACATCTGGACAATGCGAGACTTGGTGCCCTAGAGCAGCGGTGGATGGCCCGGCTAGCAAACTATGACTTCACCATCAAGTACCGGGCAGGCCGAGCCAATGCCAATGCAGATGCCCTATCGAGAATGCCCCACTTGCCCGATGAGGGAGAAGATCCAGACGAGTTGGAGGAAATAGAGCTCCCTGCATTCCACCGGTACGGGGCCACTCAGTACTCCCAACGTGTAAGAGACAAAGACTTGACCACTGTCACGTTCAATCCCTTACCTCACCACGGCTGGGCTGAAACGCAAGATAGTGACCCTGCAATTCGCCTGGTGAAAGACCTCTTGACCCAGGCAGACGCTAGCCCTGGCTCGGACACTCCAGAGGAAGCCAAGCAGTTATGGAAGGAGAAAGGCAGGCTATTCCTCTACGAAGGTAAGCTGTGCAGAAGGCTTGTCAACCACCGGACGCACGAGCTGACCTGGCAGGTAGTGGTACCGAGACGAGATGCAGCAATGGTCCTGGAGGCCTACCATGACAGAGCGGGACACTTCGGGTGGAAGAAACTGGAGTTCCTACTGAGAGAGCGGTTCTACTGGGTCGGAATGACAGGGGCCATAGAGAAGTGGTGCAGGGACTGTGGCCCATGTAACCTCAGAAGGAAGGACGGTACCAGCCAGAAGACGCCCTTGATGCCCATCGTCACCAGGCAGCCTCTTGAGCTGGTAGCTCTGGACCATGTGAAACTGGCTCCAAGCCGGTCGGGCTACGTATATGCCCTGACAATAGTGGACCACTATTCCCGGTTCCTGGTGGTGGTTCCTGTTAAAGACTTGACAGCCCAAACAGCGGCCAGAGCCTTCCAACAACACTTCTGCCGTCCACACGGGTATTCGGAACAGGTCTTGACAGATCAAGGTCCAGCGTTTGAGGCTGAAATCTTCCAGGAGTTCTGCAACCTCTACGGCTGTAAGAAGATTCGGACAATGTCTTACCACCCACAAACCAACGGGCTGTGTGAGAAAATGAATAATATCGTCATTGATCTCCTCAAAACGTTGCCCCTGTAAGAACGCAGCCTGTGGCCGGAGAAGCTGCCAGACCTGATAGACTTATACAACCATATCCCGGTGAATGCTACAAATTGCACCCCGGCTTACCTGATGCGGGCAAGACCAGGTAAGCTGCCGATAGACCTGGAGATGGGAGTCCTGACCCCCGAGGACACCTCCCCAGACGCGGACTGGGATACGGAACGGCGGCTACAGTACAAGAAGGTACAGGAGAGTGTGGAGAGGAGTCTGGCTCAAGCGAGAGAAAAGCAAGAGAGGCTCTTCAACCAACACGCCCCTGCTGGTCCCCTGGAACCTGGTGAGCAGGTCCTGAAGCGGAAGAGAAGGCTTCACAAGCTAGATGACCAGTGGGAGAGCGACCCGTACACAGTACTGCAGTCCAACCACAACAACACGAAGGTATGTGTAATTACCAAGGATGGAGGAGAAACCACTAGCACCGTCTCCAGACACCACCTAAAAAGGTGCCCCGAGCAACTACAGAGTGCAGGAGAAGATCAAGATGACCTTGAACCCGCAGAAGACAAGAAAGAAATGATCAGCACAGTTCTTGGAGAGTTCCCCCGGTCCTGGACTCGGATAAATGATGCAATAGTGGTACCCGTCCTACACTTCCTTCAACCAACCCAGCAGGAACCTACAGGAGAGCAGGAGGAATCAGAAGACCAAGCAGCCCTAGAGGCAGAAGAACCCATGCCAGCAGCCCAGGAGAGTCAACCCTCTGCTGACAGTGAGCCTGCCATACCTGCGGTAAGCCAAAGGACCCGCAGATAGCTACCTGCACTGCCTGTAAACCCAGCTAGTAGCTGTACCCTGAATGCTAGTGGGGAAAGTCAGGTTAGACCACCACCAGACAGTGGGTTACGCAGGTCAACCCGGAGCACTAGGGGGCAAATACCAGCTCGCTGGAAGATCTAAATGCTGTATATTGTAAATGTTTTATGTTTGTTGCCTGGTTGCTAATTATGTTTTTCCAGTCTTTCTAGTTCATGGACTAACAGGTTATGGACGCTGAATAACAGGAACTATCTTGTAGATAGTTGCACTTGGTGCCCTCTTTCGAAGATGGCCACGGAAGAAAAATCTGTCCGGTGTGGCCTCCTTGTGGCCCAAAGTAGAGAGCTCAGCCTTGTCGCCACGCCCAAGGCCAGGAAATTGGGGTTTATGGAAACAGGTCCCCACACCGTGGAAAACTTCACCTTGTTGGGTGAAATGGACACCCGGTCACGGAAGCCTCAAGGACAAAATATACTTGTATATATGTTATGTTGTCATTTATACCCTGTATTTGTGTTTCCTGTTTAGTCCGGAGTACTAAATTTTACTAGGGGAGAATGTGTCACCCCAGGCCTGGATGCCACAAACAATAATCTGTGTCTGAGAGCAGGAGGGAGGTCCCCTGGTTAGGGACTATTAGCATACAGCACCTCCTGTCCCAGGCCAGCAGGGGGAGCTGGCTGCCCCTATAAAAGCTGGAACTGGGGGCAGGGTTAGAGAGAACTGGAAGATCTAGCTCAGGAGTGAGACTAGTCCCAGAGAAGGAGGGACAGTTCAGCTGTAGCTGAGGAGTCCGTGAGGCAGAGGAGAAACTGCAAGCCAGGGACAGAGGCGACGAGAGCCGGTCCTGGAAGAGAACCAATCTACTGGGCATTGGGGTCCGGGGCTGTCAGGGTTACAAGCCCAGCAGCAGAGAACCAACCTGCGAGGGATTTCAGGTCCCTTGGCCTAAGAAGCCTGGAGGCTCCGCCACACAGAGGGACCTGTACAGCGAGGAGCAAGCAACAGGTACCCAAGGCCCTAGTCGCATGCCATACAGGCGAGAAGTACACGGCCAGCTCAGGGACGTGGGCTATTACACCACGAAAAGGGGGATAGTCAGAAAGAGCATAGAGAGAACGGTAGGCCTACACACTCACCCTGACCAGTGGGGCTCGCCCGAATTCTCTCAGACACCCAGGTCCATTCCTAACCGGTACTGTTGGGTCATTAATAATATCTACAATAAAGACCCTGAACTGTTTGAAGCGGACTCTGAACTCTTACTATTGCGGCCTGCACTATCACCCCCAACATCCACCTACACTGCCCTGAGGCTACACTCTTCCCGTGGGGAGTTATCCTACACCTGTGCTGCACACCAACACCAGCCTCAGCAGTCTGCCTCGCAGCGGCGGTTATCCCTGACCGCAATCCACGGGTGGCGTAGTCGGACATTCAAAACACTGATAAATAGACTGCCACCATTTGGTCTGACCACCCTGAGCCACGGGATCGGGTTGCCACTACTACCCCCATCAGCACCGTACACTAGAAGGCCCGGTTCCGTGTACCCCACGGCCCAGGGGGCGAGTCATGTGCATCAAATTATACATACACATATGGGGCAGTGGGGCTTCATACTATATACAGGTGCTTCTCACAAAATTAGAATATCATCAAAAGTTAGTTTATTTCAGTTCTTCAATGCAAAAAGTGAAACTCCTATATTATATAGAGTCATTACACACAGAGTGATCTATTATATAGAGTCATTACACAGAGGGATCTATTATATAGAGTCATTACACACAGAGGGATCTATTATATAGAGTCATTACACAGAGGGATCTATTATATAGAGTCATTACACACTGAGGGATCTATTATATAGAGTCATTACACACAGAGGGATCTATTATATAGAGTCATTACACACAGAGGGATCTATTATATAGAGTCATTACACACAGAGGGATCTATTATATAGAGTCATTACACAGAGGGATCTATTATATAGAGTCATTACACACAGAGGGATCTATTATATAGAGTCATTACACACAGAGGGATCTATTATATAGAGTCATTACACACAGAGGGATCTATTATATAAAGTCATTACACACAGAGGGATCTATTATATAGAGTCATTACACACAGAGGGATCTATTATATAGAGTCATTACACACAGAGGGATCTATTATATAGAGTCATTACACACAGAGGGATCTATTATATAGAGTCATTACACACAGAGGGATCTATTATATAAAGTCATTACACACAGAGGGATCTATTATATAAAGTCATTACACACAGAAGGATCTATTTTAAGTGTTTATTTCTGTTAATGTTGATGATTATGGCTTACAGCCAATGAAAACACAAAAGTCATTATCTCAGTAAATTAGAATACTTCATAACAACAGCTTGAAAAATGTTCTTAAAATCCGAAAAGTTGGCCTACTGAAATGTATGTTTAGTAAATGCCCTCAATACTTGTTCGGGCTCCTCGTGCATCAATTACTGCATCAATGCGGCAATGTGGCATGGAGGGATCAGCCTGTGGCACTGCTGAGGTGTTATGGATGCCCAGGTGGCTTTGATAGCAGCCTTCAGCTCATCTGTATTGTGGGGTCTGGGGTCTCATCTTCCTCTTGACAATACCCCATAGATTCTCTATAATAGATTCTCTATGGGGTTAAGGTCAGGCGAGTTTGCTGCCAATCAAGCACAGTGATACTGTTGTGTGTAAACCAGGTATTGGTACTTTTGGCAGTATGGACAGGGGCCAAGTCCTGCTGGAGAATGACATTTCCATCTCCATAAAGCTTGTGGGCAGAGGGAAGCATGAAGTGCTGTAAAATGTCCTGGTAGACGGCTGCGCTGACTTTGGTCTTGATAAAACACAGTGGACCTCCACCAGCAGATGACATGGCCCCCAAACCATCACTGATTGTGGAGACTTCACACTAGACCTCCAGCAGCTTGGATTGTGGCCTCTCCACTCTTCCTCCAGACTCTGGGACCTTGATTTCCAAATGAAATGCAAAATTTACTTTTCATCTGAACACAACACCTTGGGCCACTGAGCATCAGTCCAGGTCTTTTTCTCTTTGGCCCAGGTAAGACGCTTCTGGCGTTGTCTATTGGTCATGAGGGGCTTGACACAAGCAATGCGACACTTGTAGCCCATGTCCTGGATACGTCTGTGTGTGGTGGCTCTTGAAGCAATGACTCCAGCAGCAGTCCACTCCTTGTGAATCTCCCCCAAATTTTTGAATGGCCTTTTCTTAGCAATCCTTTCAAGGCTGCGGTTATCCCGGTTGCTTGTGCACCTTTTTCTACCACCCTTTTTCCTTCCACGTCCATTAATATGCTCGGATACAGCACTCTGTGAACAGCTGCTTCTTTAGCAATGACCTTTTGTGGCTTACCCTCCTTGAGGAGTGTGTCAATGACTGCCTTCTGGACATCTGTCAAGTCAGCAGTCTTGCCCATGATTGTGGAGCCTACTAAAACAGACTAAGGGACCGTTTTAAATGCTTAAGAAGCCTTTGCAGGTGTTTCTTGTTAATTCTAATTTACTGAGATAGTGAATTTTGTGTTTTCATTGGCTATAAGCCATAATCATCAACATTAGCAGAAATAAACACTTAAGACAGATCACTCTGTTTGTAATGACTCTGTATAATATATGAGTTTCACTTTTTGGATTGAAGAACTGAAATAAATTCACTTTTTGATGATATTCTAATTTTCTGAGAAGCACCTGTATGTAGCAGTGCGGCAATTATATTATATACAGTCAGGAGAATAAGTACTTGATACACTGACAATTTCGAAAGTTTTTCCACCTACAAAGAATGAAGAGGTCTGTTTTGTTCTACTTAACTGCTGCAACTTGGACCTTTAACAGGATTTATATCTGACCTATGAGAAAGCATACTATGTGTATTTGGCAGATTAACTCAGGCATGTTTATGATAAACTGAATACCTGGATTGGAGTCCTATTTGTATACAGAATATTGACTATTAATGCTGGCAGAGTAAGTCTTAGGCTATATTCACACTAGGTGTTTTTTTTCTGCAGCAAAACATAATCTCTTGGCAGGAAAGAAGTAGCGTCAAAAACGCAGGTTTTGGTGTGTTTTTTTGCAGTGGTTCTTGGTGCATTTTTGGTGCGTTTTTCAGGATCCCAAAGTTCAGCTTTGCTTCCACCATAGACACATGAAAACAGGTCACCATTGCAAGACATATGTTCATGAAAAAGTAAACATTACAAATGTAACAGGGGGGGGGAGGTGAATTGGTCTGGAATGGTTTATCTAAGACCCTGGCAGTGCATTGAATTTGTAGGACACTATTTACTTTCACATTATGGTTTGCCATTGAGTTACTCAGGCATTGTTCATTTTCACACCTCCCTGGGCCACAGGTGTTGTTCAATCTCACACCTAGCTCAACCAATGTTTACTTTGTAGGAATCACAAATTTAATTAAACTGTAATAATCCAAGCTGCTATCTCAGGTGACCAAGACAAGATGGTTTAAAGTTGGGAAAATCACAGGAATAAATGTGTGTCACATACTTGCTTTTTTCACTAAAAACGCAGCAAAATGTTCAAACTAGGCTTTTTTTCAGCATTTTTTTCCACCACCCTTTTTTTTAATGGGTGAAAAACGCTGAAACAAGTGACATACTCTATTGCAAAAAGCCATGGAGAGCACAAAATACTGAGGACAAATAAGCAAGCTGTGTGCATGAGATTTCGGAAATCTCATAGACTTTGTTGGTACTGTAAAACGCAGCTGAAAATTTGCATAAAAAAGCCCGCTAAAAAAACGTCTAGTGTGAATATAGCCTTGTATAACAGTTTGCCAATGAGTTAGGATATATGACCACGATGCAGAAATGCTGCAGATTTTTCCTAAGCGTTTCTGCATCTCCCTGGGTTGTCAAGCGCTTTGACAAGTGATTTTAGCATCACTTGGAAAAGTGCTTGACAACTTGGTCACCCTATATAATTCCATGCAACCGGCATGGATTTACATAGTGTGACCAAGTTACAATGCTGCAAATGCAGCATCAATAATAAAAAAAAAGAATAATAATGGTGAAAAATAAAAAAAAAACATTATACTCATCTTCCGATGGTCCTCGATCTCCTTCTCCGGTGAGTCCGGTGTCTTCGGCGGATCACGGTGCTGTAAAAGGACCTTCCATGACGTCATTTAGTCATGTGACAGGTCACGCGACCGCCGATGTCAGCGGTCGCGTGATCTGTCACATGACTAAATGGCGTCATGGAAGGTCCTTTTACCACCGCGAGCAGCCGAAGAGCCAGCAGCACCGCTGGGAGCAGACAGGGGCCATCAGAAGGTAAGTATATGTTTATTTTTTATTTTAATTCTATTTTAACTACAGGTACTATGGTACCCGGGTCTGGAGGAGAGTCTCTTCATCTCCAGACCCGGGTACCATCCACGCATTGAGTCGCATAATATCCACATGTGTATTTGTAGTCATGCGGATGTTATGCGTTCCAATGCAAGTCAATGGCGGCTAAATCGCAGCGACTCTGCAAAATTAATAGACGTGCTGCGGATTTTTCCGCAATGATAATCCGCAGCGGAAATCTCCGCAGCATGTGCACAGCACATGCGGATTATCATTGGGGACCATTGCAGACGTATCACCAAGCGTTTTTTAAGTGTTTCCGCGGCTGAAGTTACGCTGCAGAAACGCCTAAAAAACGCATAGTGGGCACACAGCCTTAAAAGTTCTATGGTGAAGAAAAACACGTGAGATAATAAATACTAAATATACAATATTTCCCATAATATGACTGAGGATATTTTTAGGGTGTATTCACTGTTTTTTCTTCTGCAGCAAAAATGCTGTGTTTTACAGTACCATCTTAGTGAATGACATTTCTGAAATCTCATTCACATGCTGTTTTTTTGCATTTTTTTTTAATCTGCAGCTTGTCAAGTCTTTCAGAGGTTTTGCAGCATTTTTCACCCATTCAAATGAATGGAAAAAAAAACACAAGTAAAAGCACCTGAATTTTAAGCAGCGTTTTTCCTGCCACCTTTGATTTTTGGGGTAGAAAAAAAATGCTGCCAAAATCCAACTTGTGAACACACCTTTATCCTGGTTGTGTTCTAATTGGATATAAAATAGAACGGTCATGATAACATGGGTAGTTAATTGTACGGTGTTTTCACTTTATATATTACCAGGCCGCATTCTATTTGCGCAGAGCTGCTCCGTGAAGATTCTATCACAAGATTCCGTGATGACATCACAGGTGATGGTGACATCACTGCTCACAGGCGCTATATATACAATGCACATAGGCTCACCCGTGCCTTTCTTGGCTCTATAGTGACTGATAGCACTTGCAGTTTTTCACTATGGCTGGAATTGTTTTGGACATTCCTCAGGTAAAAGCACTATTGTTGATCCTTATGATCAATCGTCCTAACAGTGTGCTTCTACCACCCGATGGCGCCCTCAGCTTCACTCACCGGCTGGTGATGGAGCTAGTAAAGGATTGCCTGACCAAACACCGACAACGTCGTCTAACGTCAGACTATCTGACGGATTTACTTCAGAACATCAGGACATTACTACACCAGGTAAGTGGCGGACACTCTGCACAGAACATCTCAATATTAACAGATAATAATGGAGGGATAGAAGCTTTTTCTTCTAATATATCATATTTTGCAGACCATAAGACGCACCAAAAATTTTTGGGAGGAAAATAGGAAAAACATTTATTATAATAAAATGGGGGTCTGTCTTATAGTCCGAATTTTCGGTTGCTTACTGAGGGGGGTGGTGGCAGTGGAGCAAAGTCACAGGAGGCAGAGTCGCTGCTGCAGGAAGTCGGCAGTAGGAGTGGGGCGCTGCTGCGGGCCCCAAGCTGGGAGGAGCGGGGTGTCCAGAAGGTGCGAGGCTGCGGGCCCTGGGCTTCAAGGAAATGTTAGCGGTAATTCAGGTGGGGAGGCCCTGCTCTGCTTATTGATTTCTCTGCAGTGGGCTTCAAGAAGTAGGCTGCTGGAGATGGCCAATACGCAAATTGAGATCTCAGCTCGTCATTGAGCCGAGATCTAAATCTTCACATGCACTGCCTCCAGCGGGCATTTGCCTGAAGCCCACCGCCAGAAAATCAATGGGCAGAGCGGGGACTCCCCTCCTAAATCACCGCTAACATTTCCTTGAAGCCCAGGGCCCGCAGCCTCGCACCTCCTGGATACCCCGCTCCTCCCAGCTCGGGGCCCGCAGCAGCGCCCCACTTCTACTGCCGGCTTCCTACAGCAGTGACCCTACCTCCTGTGACCTCACTCCACCACAGCCACCCCCCTGGTAAGCTACATTCAGACAATTATTATTATTAATAATCTGTCTGTTATGCTGGGGTGGAGAGTTCCAGAGTAGGGGGGATGCACGGGAGAAATCTTGTATGCGATTGTGGGAAGAGGAGATAAGAGGGGAGTAGAGAAGAAGATCTTGTGAGGATCGGAGGTTGCGTGCAGGTAAGTACCGGGAGACTAGGTCACAGATATATGGAGGAGACAGGTTGTGGGTGGCTTTGCATGCCAAGGTTAGGGTCTTGAACTGGAGTCTCTAGGTAATGTGGAGCCAGTGAAGGGATTGGCGGAGCGAGGGGAAAAGCCAGGGAATAGCGGGGGGACAGGTGGATTAGTCAGACAGCAGAGTTTAGGATAGATTGGAGGGGTGCGAGAGTGCTAGAAGGGAGGTCAAAAATTTTGGAAAAACAGGCATCTTATATTCCAAAAAATGCCGTAAAACACAACGAGTCCCCAAATACAGTATGTAGTCATTGTATCTGCAGACAGAGAACCGATGTCACATACAATTTCCGCCTCCATTCTGACCACTCTCATCTCAAAATTCTCCTTTCCATTTTTCCTTCTTTATAGGCTGAAGAAAGATCTCAGACTGAAGATTTGGCTGTCTTTAAAGAACTGGCCAAAAAAGTCCTGTCTATACTAGAACGCTCATTGGAACGCCCGGTAAGGATCAATATTAATAGACGTATCTTAATCCACCGTATCTGAGGAGACTTTCTGAGAAAAGGTCTGAAGATGGCGCGGGATTTGTATCGTTACAATTGGTGCATCTGTAAATGTTGGTTTAGTCCTTCATGATTTATGTATTTGGGGATTTAGTGAAATCTTCCACATATTAATTAGATATATTATATCTATCAGGAAACAACAGGAGGCGACGCCAAATATGGGCAAAATGTGACCCCGAAAATCCCTGACCCTAATAGGAGTCAGCCGGAGCTGAACAGCGATCTGATTACAGGTGAGCGATCACCCGACCTTCTACAAGGAATGTCCAGATATTACAGAGGACGGAGGATAATGTTAGATTTACTCTCTACTCTGTGTAATGGGAACCTGGCAGCACATTGTTACATATAGAAGTAGTGGTGTGACGGTATAGGCCATTGTCCCCTAATAATAATTGTTTGTAGAAATCCAATGTGCCAGTCAGGAGAAATGTAAAGTAGACACCATATACAAATCAGAATGGAAGTGCGCTGGGGGCGTGAAAGAAGAAATCCAAGTGCAGTGACACGCCCCCAGTGCACTTCCAGGCTAATTTGCAAATCTCTCCTATGTTTCAGCTCTCTTACCATCACTCGTATGTGCAGCGTGGGTGGGGGCTTCCTCATTCATGTGATGGAGGGTCCATTCTGCAGTGCTATAGCAAGTAACATGAAAGAAATTAAATTTAAATTGCATTACTGCTCTAGAAAATGGGAAAAAACTAAGATACTGAGCACATAATTTGGCCAATTCATGAATGCCCAGCAGCCAATGACAAGGCGATATTTTTGTTGGAATCCTCTCCTAATGTGAATCCTCTCCTAGGCTGAAGCCTACATTTATATGGGTAGGTAGGATCCTGTTGTAATTAAAACCACCCTGGGCTGATGGGTGGAGATAGGTTCCCAGCAAAAAAGGTCGCCTTGCCGTGACTGCTGGGCATGCAACGAGCAAAAGAAGGTCGCCTTACCGTGGCTGCTAGGCATGCACCCAGCAAAAGAAGGTCGCCTTGTCGTGACTGCTGGGCATGCACCCAGCAAAAGAAGGTCGCCTTGTCGTGACTGCTGGGCATGCACCCAGCAAAAGAAGGTCGTCTTGCCGTGACTGCTGGGCATGCACCCAGCAAAAAAAATGGTCACCTTGCCGTGGCTACTTGGCATGCACCCAGAAAAAGAAGGTTGCCTTGCCGTGGCTGCTGGCCATGCATGAATTGGCCAAATTATGCGCTTAGTATCTTCCTTTTATCCTATTTTCTACAGCAGTAATGCAATTCAAATTTCATTTATTTCATGTTTACATGCTATAGCGTTACAGAGTGCAACTTTGTTAGTTATGTATTTGGATGGCTACTCTTAGTATGCACCTGTTCACACCCATTTTCTTTTCGGAAGTGATGGTCAGTCTTTTGTTATTTATGAAGGGGTTCCTCCATCATTTACATTACATTTATCTATGGATTCCCCGTATATTCTCATATTTAGAATCCCCATATAACGAGTATTAATCCCATTTACAGACATCTTGTCATTTCTCCGTTATATTGCTGTATTATCTATGTAGGAATAATATCCTCTAATACATTTCATTTCTTCATCATTATTTTAGACACAACTGAGCTGTCTAATCCTAACAATGGAAATAGTGAGATCCCGGAGATCCAAGAATCCGTAAGTATCATAGAGGGGGATGCGTGTGTGTCATCAGATCATGGGGTGTGAATGACTCGTCCAGTATTATCCGCCATACAACCATGGGACGTCTCTATTCTAAGTGTAGATGACCCTATGGTGTTAATTACATTTGAATTACAGGGAATCTGTCACCAGGTTTATGCTATTTGGTCTGAGAGAAGCATGATGCAGGGACAGAGACCCTGATTCCATGTGTTGATTACTTTACTCGGTGGAGCAGTTGTGATAAAATCACTATTTTTTTCTGCTGCAGAGCTCTGAATGCTGAGTCTTGTATAACCCCGCCCACACCATTGATTGGCAGCTTTCTGTGTACACTGTGCATAGGCAGAAAGCTGCTAATCAGTGGTGGAGGCAGGGGTACAGAGCAATAGGACTACCTGGCTAGACAGATAGTCTTCTAGTGATAATCTACTGATTTTATTGAAACAGCCACACACAGCCTAGTAAGTAACACATCACTGGAATCAGGGTCTCTGCCCCTACATCATGGTGCTTTCAGAATACATAGCAAACACCTGGTGACAGATTACCTGTAAGTCCTCCTCTGTGTGATCTCCCACATTATCCAGAATGTTATAGTAATGTATGATGACCGTTGCAGGGCGGCTCCAGGATTTTGTGGGCCCTGGGCGAAAGAGTCTCAGTGGCCCCTTTAACACATACCACGATTCATGATGCACAGATACCGCAGATAAATATATATATATATATATATATATATATATATATATATATACAGTACAGACCAAAAGTTTGGACACACCTTCTCATTTAAAGATTTTTCTGTATTTTCATGACTTTGAAAATTGTACATTCACACTGAAGGCATCAAAACTATGAATTAACACATGTGGAATTATATACTTAATAAAAAAGTGTGAAACAACTGAAAATATGTCTTATAATCTTGGTTCTTCAAAGTAGCCACCTTTTGCTTTGATGACTGCTTTGCACACTCTTGGCATTCTCTTGATGAGCTTCAAGAGGTAGTCACCAGAAATGGTTTTCACTTCACAGGTGTGCCCTGTCAGGTTTAATAAGTGTGATTTCTTGCCTTATAAATGGGGTTGGGACCATCAGTTGTGTTGTGCAGAAGTCTGGTGGATACACAGCTGATAGTCCTACTGAATAGACTGTTAGAATTTGTATTATGGCAAGAAAAAAGCAGCTAAATAAAGAAAAACGAGTGGTCATCATTACTTTAAGAAATGAAAGTCAGTCAGTCAGAAAAATTGGGCAAACTTTTAAAGTGTCCCCAAGTGCAGTTGCAAAAACCATCAAGTGTTACAAAGAAACTGGCTTAAATGAGGACCGCTCCAGGAAAGGAAGACCAAGAGTCACCTCTGCTTCTGAGGATAAGTTTATTCGAGTCACCAGCCTCAGAAATCACAGGTTAACAGCAGCTCAGATTAGAGACAGGTCAATGCCACACAGAGTTCTTGCAGCAAACACATCTCTTCAACAACTGTTAAGAGGAGACTTTGTGCAGCAGGCATTCATGGTAAAATAGCTGCTAGGAAACCACTGCTAAGGACAGGCAACAAGCAGAAGAGACTTGTTTGGGCTAAAGAACACAAGGAATGGACATTAGACCAGTGGAAATCTGTGCTTTGGTCTGATGAGTCCAAATTTGAGATCTTTGGTTCCAACCACCGTGTCTTTGTGCGTCGCAGAAAAGGTGAACGCATGGACTCTACATGCCTGGTTCCCACCGTGAAGCATGGAGGAGGAGGTGTGATGGTGTGGGGGTGCTTTGCTGGTGACACTGTTGGGGATTTATTCAAAATTGAAGGCATACTGAACCAGCATGGCTACCACAGCATCTTGCAGCGGCATGCTATTCCTTCCGGTTTGCGCTTAGTTGGACCATCATTTATTTTTCAACAGGACAATGACTCCAAACACACCTCCAGGCTGTGTAAGGGCTATTTGACCAAGAAGGAGAGTGATGGGGTGCTACGCCAGATGACCTGGCCTCCACAGTCACCAGACCTGAACCTAATCGAGATGGTTTGGGGTGAGCTGGACCGCAGAGTGAAGGCAAAAGGGCCAACAAGTGCTAAGCATCTCTGGGAACTCCTTCAAGATTGTTGGAAGATCATTTCAGGTGACTACCTCTTGAAGCTCATCAAGAGAATGCCAAGAGTGTGCAAAGCAGTCATCAAAGCAAAAGGTGGCTAATTTGAAGAACCTAGAATATAAGACATATTTTCAGTTGTTTCACACTTTTTTGTTAAGTATATAATTCCACATGTGTTAATTCATAGTTTTGATGTCTTCAGTGTGAATGTACAATTTTCATAGTCATGAAAATACAGAAAAATCTTTAAATGAGAAGGTGTGTCCAAACTTTTGGTCTGTACTGTATATATATATATATAGTACAAGCCCGAAGATTTCACTTCTTACATTACATGAGTGATATCTATTGTAAATTCCACAATAACTCAGAAAGCGGCGAATCCTCACAGCTCACAGTGCAGACCGGACAGTAATGTCCTCCACACAGTATAATGGCACCACATAATCCTCTATACCGTATTATGAGCTCCATATATTGCTCCATATAGAATAATGGACCCCATAAAATGCTCCACGCAGGCTGTGCCCCCATATAATGCCCCATGCAGGCAGTGACCCCACACATAATGCCCCATGCAGGCTGTGCCCCCCACATAATGGCCCATGCAGGCTTTGACCCCCCACATAATGCTCCATGCAGGCTGTGACCCCCACATAATGCCCCATGCAGGCTTTGAGCCCCCACATAATTCCCCATGCAGGCTGTGCCCCCCCCACATAATGCCCCATGCAGGATGTCCCCCTCCCACATAATGGCCCATGCAGGATGTCACCCCCCATATAATTCCCCATGCAGAATGTCCCTCCCACATAATGCCCCATGCAGGCTGTGCCCCCCACATAATGCCCCATGCAGGCTGTGCCCCCCCACATAATGGCCCATGCAGGATGTCACCCCCCACATAATGCCCCATGCAGGATGTCCCCCACACATAATGCCCCATGCAGGATATCCCCCCCACATAATGCCCCATGCAGGATGTCACCCCCCACATAATTCCCCATGCAGGATGTCCCCCCCACATAATGCTCCATGCAGGATGTCCCACCCCACATAATGGCCCATACAGGATGTCACCCCCCATATAATGCCCATGAAGAATATCACCCCCCCATACAATGCCCCATGCAGGATGTCCCCTCAACACATACTGCCCCATGTAGGATGTCACCTCTCACCCCATATATTGCCCCATGCAGGATGTCACCTCTCACCCCATATAATGCCCCATGCAGGATGTCACTTCTCCCCCCATATAATACCCCATGCAGGATGTCACTCCCCCCATATAATGCCCCATGCAGGATGTCACCCCCCATATAATGCCCCATGCAGAATGTCACCTCTCACCCCATATAAAGCCCTAGGCTGGATGTCACTTCCCCCCCATATAATGACCCATGCAGGATGTCACTTCTCCCCCTCATATAATACCCCATGCAGGATGTCACCCCCCTATATAATGTCCCATGCAGGATGTCCCCCCCATATAATGCCTCATGTAGGATGTCACCTCTCACCCCATATAATGCCCCATGCAGGATGTCACTCCCCCCATATAATGCCCCATGCAGGATGTCACTTCTCCCCCCCATATAATACCCCACGCAGGATGTCCCTACCTCCCCTCCATATAATGCCCCATGCAGGATGTCACTTCTCCCCCCATATAATGCCCCATACCTCCATACATAAAAAAAAAAATCAAATGCTCACCTCACTGCTCACCAGCTGTGGAGAGGTAAGTATTGTGCCGGCCGTGGTCCTGGGCAAGCATTGGGGGGGGGGGGAGCAAGGCCCACTAGCTGGCGTTGGCACAACTCTCCTCTGCTCACCGGTCCCATAGCGCGCCAGGGTGCCCGACAGCAAGTGGGCCCCTCGCCTACTCAGGGCCCCGGCACTTGCCTGGGTGTGCAGGGTGCTAGCGCCAGGTCTGCCCAGCGTCCGGTTTGTATCCTCCCAACATCATATCAGTGTAAATCATCTGGGACATAATATGGGGGGAGAAGTTTTTGCATCTGTAACTTTTTTCCTGCATCTTCAATAAATCAGTATTATTTCTTATTCTTTTATAGAGCGTGATCGATTCATTGGTTCCGGCGAGAAAGCCGCATATGAGCGACTATGAAACTTCCAAACTCATCAGCAGTGGAAATTTTGGGTGAGATTTCTGTTGCCATAATCCACATTTCTCAGGGTTCCCTATGACAATGCTTCTGCCCCTGCACTCTGCCATTCAGTGTTATCATAGGGAAATTATATGATCTGTAGCAAATCAAACTGTAAGGAAAGCGATTTAAATAATATAATTACATATAATATAATATATAATAATATAATATTATTACATTCGCCTGTGCTAGACCCTCATCTGTTCTTATGCTGCCTCCTCCACCTGAGCTTTTCTGCTCTCCACTCTGATCTTTGTTTTGATGGGGGGGCTCCATTATGAAGCTGATCAGAGAAGTTGGCTACACATGGTCACATGAAGGGTGACACCATATTGACGTCAATGACAGCTACACCCTCCACCATGACCATGTGGGCCCAATCACTGGCCTCAGCAGCAGAAGAGAGCCCTGGAGCACATTCATTTTGGACCAATTTTATTTGCACTAAATTGTATTTGGTCAGTTATAGCGAATCTGCCCAAAGAGAACTTCGATAGATTCTCGTATCTATAATGTGACCTGGGTGATGGCTCCGGCAGAAGTGGCATTGTGGAGACCTCCCATAGGTGATCTATGTAGTGCTATTTTATGTATTTCTAGATGTGGATTTATAGTGGCGGCCAGACTTCTAGTATTAAACATATGCAAATTGTCTCTTCAGAGAGGAAGCAAGCTAGAACTCCACCTATAGGAAGTAGCAATCCTAAAAGTCAATATCGACCCTTTAACAAGCCTTGTCGCATGACTTAGGATAATAGCCAAACCCAAAATCTCAATTTGCAGGAACTGTGTTCTGGGGTACTGCCCCTCTTCAGTGCAAAGTGTGAGATATGGTTTGACTGGGTGAGAGGTGTCTGACCGGTATCCAAGGGGTTGACGTTTCTCCTTGCGGACATGAGGAGACTTTTAAGCCGCAATGCTCCTCTGGGAAATAGGATTGCTACTTCCTATAGGTGGCACTAGGGTGCTAGTTCTCTTCCTCTCTGAAAAGAGACAATTTGCATATTTCCCAGAAGAGCATTGCAGCTTAAAAGTCTCCTCACCTTGACATGCTTAACATGGCTTTTTCCGCAAGGAGAAACGTTACCGCTTGGATCCCGGTCAGATGCTTCTCACCCAGCCAAACCATATCTCACACTTTGCACTGATGAGTGCTTGTACCGTAAAAAACATAGTGTCCGAAAATTGAGATTTTGGTTATGGCTATTATTCCATGTCATGTGATAAGGCTCGTTAATGGGTCGATATTGACTTTTAGGATTACTACTTCCTATAGGTGGCACTAGAGTTCTAGTTCTCTTCCTCTCTGAAGAGACAATTTGCACATTTCCCAGAGGATCATTGAGGCTTAAAAGTCTCCTCACCTTGACAAGCTTAACATGTCACTCTCCGCAAGGAGAAATGTTACCCCTTGGATACCAGTATTAAACATATAATGATTTCTATAGATGGATTATTAATAAGGATTTATTATAACCGATGGATTCTCCTTCTCTCCAGGGCCGTCTACTTAGTGCATCATAAAGACTCACACCAGACCTTTGCTATGAAGAAAATGGCTAAGCGGAACCTAAATACTGCACAGAGATTGGAATGGGCCTTTCTGGAGAGGGACATCTTAACATTTGCTGATTGTCCCTTTGTGGTCTCCATGCTCTGCTCCTTTCCAACTAGATCTCACCTGTGTATGGTCATGGAGTATGTAGGAGGTACTCATTGAGTGTGGGTGTGGGCATTTTTGGGAGCATCATACTCTAAAATGGCCATAAAAGTTGTATTGCTGGTGAGAACACCAAGCTGCTTCAACAGGGATATAAATATATTTATTTTTTATTTTTTAGGGTGGGGGGCAATTACAACTTTTGATATGGGGTCTTGTGATTTCTATGTGCGCCACTATCTGTGTGATCTCCCCAGGATATTTCCGCTCACTGCTCATTATACATCATGGTTATCTGCTCGTGGTATATCATGGTTATCTTCTGTATAAACCCCTCACCGGTCATATTTCCTTTCTTCTATAGGTGGAGACTGTGGGACCCTTCTAAGCACCAGGGGTCCTTTCTCTGTCCCCATGGCCCGCTTGTACTTTGCAGAGGCGGTACTTGCCGTGGAATACCTGCATAGTTACGGTGTGGTGCACAGAGACCTGAAGCCGGAAAAGTAAGTGCCCCCGTAGTATAATAAAGTGGGGAAAGTTGTCATTTATTATCATTCAGTCTGTGAGGCTAAAACCATCTTCTCTTTTGCAGCCTCCTGATTACATCTACTGGACATATTAAAGTTACCGATTTTGGGATTTCAAAACTTGGTCTAATGATACCGAAAACCAACACCTACAAGGAATTAGCAGTGGACATCTCCAGAGAGTTCCAGGACCGTGAGGTCAGCATCACCTACAAGAACTTAGCTTGTTATTTGCAAATCTCATCACACTATTGTCTCTTCTCTACGTTCTTCCTTTCTAGAGAACTTTTGCACTAATATTTTATCTTCTGCATTGTGTTTTAACGATGATATCTTGTCATAATAATTGTTTCATCGATTCTCATCTCTATGTTCTGTTGGTTTCCAGTTCTGTGGCACCCCATGTTACATAGCCCCAGAGATCATCCTGAAAGAAGGCTATGGAAGACCTGTTGACTGGTGGTCATTGGGGATCATCCTGTATAAATTCCTGCTGGGATGTGTACCATTTGATGCTGATTCCCTCACTGAGCTTTATAAAAGGGTTGTCATTGGTGAGTAGAATAATCCGATCATTGCGTTGATTAGTTACATTTGTTTAGCTATTTCCTTTGCTTTATGTTACAGTCCAGTAAAGAGGTTTTATTTTCTGTAATTTTCTATGTAACAGGAGAACTAATTTGGAATTGTGATCGCGCTCCACCCCTGGATGCTCAGAATCTCATCACTGAGCTGCTCAGAAGAAATCCTGTGCGTAGACTTGGGACAGGTAACAGATATACTAGTATTAATATTCCCTTATTAGACCAAGGACATATCACTCATGTCCATGAAGATCAGCATTTCTCTATCAGCTCATCTACTGTATTTCTAGTTCTCCACACTAAGACTTTCAGTTTATTTCCTTCATGTCAGCTCAGTTTTGTCATTAGTTCAGATTACGATAAACTGTTCAGATATGGAGCCATCCCTGACTATGTCCGCATCACTTTTGTTTTTCTTTTTCTAGGAGGAGCATTTGAGATCAAGGTTCATCCATTCCTGAGTGACTTGGACTTTGACAACATTCTGAGCCAGGAGCTGGAGTATGTTCCTCAGCTTGTTTCAGATGCAGACACCAGCTTATTTATCAGTAAGTAGAAGGAGACGTCATCTAGACTAAGCGACTGTTTGTCTCATCTTCCCTAATATGTGATCATCTGTTCCCATTAATATTAGTGATAAATAGTGACTGTGTTATACTGACAACCTCTAATAATACTTCATTACCTATTTCTTGTAGATCATTCTGATATAAACAAACATCTGGTCTCAAAGGATGAGGAAGGCACAAGTGAGAACAATGAGAGCCTTGACTTCCAAAATTTTACGTCATCTTCTGAAAAGCTTTGTAAAGTAAGTATGTGATTAATAAATCCAAAATATGTAAAAAAAAATTTAAAAAACTCTAAAAGCACATAAAAAAAATATTTTATATCTTATTTTTATCCGTATTTAGCTCTGTATCATCGCTACCAGGATGGTGAACAATGAGGATTCCAATGCCCCTCCAGAGTATACACCAGAAACCAACACAAACATCTCAGAAATGTGAGTAGATTATAAAGGGTCATTACTTCATTACTGGGAGTTCCAGGCTGATCTATGTACACAACACCAAATATAGGACATAAATATCAGAATATCAAATGCAGCATTCACCGCTTCATGGTTAACGGTCATTGTACTTTTGGCTTCAGAAAATGCAGAAGATAACAGCCCATAATTGTGGCAGGTCATGCATTTTTAGCACTGCCTACTCTGTAGGAGAGCTGTAGTATTACTTGCCAGCCATTCTTGGTAGTTGTGTTCTGATCCATGGAAGGTAGTTTTGAGCAGAAAACCTTCCCCACTATGACAGTCATATGTCCTATTAGGCCTTATAGTCAGTGTTCTTATAGTGAGACAACCCATTTTATACTGTGTTTACTTACGATTTACATGTTTTTCTTCTTCAAACAGGCAGAAAGAATCTGTTCCTGTATGTAATACAGACGATGCTGTTACCATCTTGCCACCCTCGTCCCCATTGCCAGGTATGTATGTAGCACCCTGAGGATTCGGCTGCTACAGGGGTATTACACCTCAAGCCAGAGGTGTGGTATTCCACTCCCGGGTAAGGATGGAGTGTGGAACTGAGCTCAGAAGGCTGCATGCACTACACACATCCCATTTCCGGAGGGCAGACCAACGGTACTCCCACTTAGAAATGTACAGGTACGACCGAGTCTGTCCTTGGCTGGAGTGGGAGGGGGGTGGACCATCCCAGTAGTGTAGGGGCAGATAAGGGGAGCAGTCTGGGTAAAGCTAGGAGCTCATTGGGTGCTGGTCACCTGAGCTCACACATAGAGGGAGTATATAAGGTGGGCACCATCTAAGATCAGGGTCAGTCAGTCAGCCACAGTCAGTCAGTCTGTGAGTCTTTGCAGAGGAAGAGAGCAGAAGAGCAGAGCAGCCCCAGGCCAAGAGTGAGAGAGGAGAAAGAAAGACCCAGAGGGGGAGAAAGAAGGAACTCTGAGAGCCCAAACTAAATCAAAGGGTGAAGAGTTGGCAACAGGGTACCGGAGCCCAAGCTGGCAGAGGCTACAGCACACCTTAGCCAGGAACCGGAGGCCGTGGGCAGAATCTGCCACGGCCACCCACTATATCCACCCGGAAGGCAGACCACGCATAGGGTCAGGGGACCCAGAGACAAGGGTTCGCCAACAAGAGGCCCGAGGGAGCCGGACATAGGTGGATCCCTGGTGGGGAAGGCCAGAGAAGAGGACAGGACAGAAAGAGAGCTCAGAACCACGCTCCAGAACTACTTGGGGGTTGGCCGAGTCCAGGACCTGGTGGACGCAGCACGGCTCGGGTGGTCACTCAAGGCCGGAGTGACCGGAACATCTGCAGTAAGTAAAGAACCCTGAACTGCACAACCCGACTCTGTCTCTGATTACCATCCTCCCTGCACCTTCACAACCACCATCCTCTGCACCTGACCCCCTGAGGCTATACCCCTCCCGTTGGGGGTTATACTACCTAAGCTGCACAAACACCATCAGCCTCAGCGGACCCTGCTGCAGCGGCGGCCGTAGTGACCGCAATTCAACGGGTGGCGTAGTCGACATAAAGAACTTTAGTAACATCAGTAAGGACTGCCACACACTGAGCTTGACACCCTGGGCACGGACCGGGTCACAGCCACTCGGAGACTACAACCCCCATCTGATCCGGCTCCGGGTATCCCCAACAGCACTGGCCCAGGGGGCGCGTCATGTACATGTCTACAGCACCAACAATGTGAATGTTGACTTCAAGGCTCAAATATTTCCACATGGTTTTTCTGGTCTACTATGTTATCCATGTTTCATGGATCTCAGCTATGTTGACCATGGGTTCGTACTGTATCCCTATTTCCCTAATTTTGTACAGGAGTTTTTTTTCATGTATTCTGTATATTACGTTGCATCATCTATTAACCTAGTGAGATATAGCGACTGTGTTATACTGACACCCTCTAACAATCCTTCCTTACCTATGTCTTGTAGATCACTCTGATGAAAACAACCATCTGGTCTCAGAGGATAAGGAGGGCACAAGTGAGGACGATGAGAACTTTATCTTCCGAATATTTGCATCATCATCTTCTGAGAGGCTTTCTAAAGTAAGTATGTGATCGATAAATCCAAAATATGTACAAAAAAAGGATCTATAAAATTAAAAAGTATGTATATTTAATAACTTATTGTTATCCACATTTAGCACTCTACCACCACTAACGGGATGGTGAACAACGAGGATCCCAAGGCCCCTCCAGAGTGTACACCAGAATCCAACACAAACATCTCAGAAATGTGAGTAGATTATGGGGTCATTACTGGGAGCTCCAGGCTGATATATGTGCACAACACCAAATATAGGACATAAATACCATAATATCAAATGCAGCATCCACTGCCCCATGGTTATGGGTCATTGTGCTTTCAGCTTTCAGAATTGTTGGATATAACAGCCCATAATTGTGGCCGGTCATGCACTTTTAGTGCTGCCCTCACTGTAGGAGAGATGTAGTATGAAATGCCGGCCATTCTTGGTAGTTGTTTTCCTCTCAGCTCTCTATAAAAGGTAGTCTTGAGCAGAAGACCTTCCCCACTATGACAGTCATATGTCCTACTAGGCCTTATAGTCAGTGTTCTTATAGTGAGACAACCCATTTTATACTGTGTTTACTTACGATTTACATGTTTTTCTTCTTCAAACAGGCAGAAAGAATCTGTTCCTGTATGTAATACAGACGATGCTGTTACCATCTTGCCACCCTCGTCCCCATTGCCAGGTATGTACATGTCTACAGCACCAACAATGTGAATGTTGACTTCAAGGCTCACATATTCCCACATGGTTTTATACAATACTATAGGTCTCTTATGTTATCCATATTATGACAAAGCAGATCCTATAAGAATATATTGTTACTGATTTTTTTTTTTAATTTTTCATCAGAATTTCCATCAGAAAATGGAAAAAATGGGAAAAAGAGACGAGGTAAGTGTGAGAATCAACTCCATGTTGTGTGATGTCAGTGAGAATAATTCATGTGGAGTAGATGTCACCTGTCAGTGATGGGATTGTCACATGTATGATTGCTGACAATGACCCCTGACCTCTGTATGATAATATTCCTCTGCCGTCCGGCCACAGTGACTGCACAGCATTATCATGTAATATGGAGTCCCATCACTTACATTATATTTATTTCTCTTGTCATAGGTTCCATCTTCCGCCGGATCTTATCATCCTGCCGGCGTGGATTATCCAGGGCTGCTCGCGCATTTGCATGCTGTCACTGTTGCCCTAAAACCATCTAAAAGACGGGACACCTAAGCATCTAGCGCCCTGAAGTCCAGCAGATCCATCATCACTGCTGGAGCTGTATAGAAGGACCTTCACCATCTACCTGTGGCCTTCTGACTGGTCAACCTGGACAAGTTTCAGTAACGCCTCTGTCATCGGGCTCCACGGTATTCATACTGCTCGTCTGACTTGTCATTTACTGATCACCTGGTATCTGACCTCGGCTATCTTCCTGACTTTGATTTAGTCTTTTGATAATGTTCACGATTTTATTCATCCCCTTATTAATTAAAAAAAAGTAAAATCTGTTACTGTTGCTCTGATTGCTTTTTGTCTTGAATTCACAAATACTTGTAACTCACTAATTGCTCTTCTTCTCACTAAATGTATTTCTCATTATCCTTAATGCTGCAGTCAGTCTCATATTTCTGTCCAGCAGTTACACTGGTGCCTCCACCCTGTACCAGTCATTACACTCATCCACAAACCTCTCCACACTGCTGCACAGTCCTGCATCTCTACCATATCTACACTCCAATGAGCTAAGATTAACATCCTCCATAATCAGGACCTCCCACTCTCATGTCCAAGACATTTTCTCTGCTGCACCAGCTCTCAGGAGTGCACTACTGCAAGCAATCATGTTCATTCCCACTATCAGAGATTTTAAGTGTGCAGTAGAAACAGATTATTTGTGGCAGGACTATCAAATCACCTCACTATTCTAAGTTTTTCCTACAGCACTCAGTAGCACTTAATATTTGTACATATACAGATAATGGTTGGTGACTGGTTCATGCAGCCTTAATTCCACAAAGATAGAAATAAAAGGTCAACATGTTTCATACATCCAAACCATCCTTAATCATGGCAGAAAAACATAATTTTAAGTTCCCACTATGAATATTTGGTGAGATATCACAGCTGTGTATTTTCACAGCACAAAGAACGCATCTTACAGATCAGCAAATCACAGTGTGCTGACGCTTAGTGTTGTAGTTTTGAACAACACCATTCATTTTATCATATAATGTGTTGAAAAATGAGAAAAAATGCCAGGTTTGGGTTCCTTCATTTTACAGTGTGTATTGTGTTGTAAAAACAAACTGACAAAATGATTCAGAGTCAGTAGTACGATTACTGTGATACCAAACTTATAAAGTTTATATATATATATTTATATATATATATATATATATATATATATATATATATATATATATATATATATATACAGTGTTTAGCATAAATCAGTACACCCAAATAGATTTGTCAGCAAACCTGTAGTTTCCTTTCAGAATCATCATTTTATATGGGATACCATACTAGAAAATACTCTCGCAAATTTGAGCCATTGAATGCAAACAAGATTTGGTATTTTGCAGACCCCAAAAAAGTAATTTTCTTAACAAACTCATTCAAGATCATGTTTCAAAAATGAGAACATCCCAGTAACAGTCTTAAGAGAAAAGCTAAGTTTAGACAACAAAATTCTAATTAACAAGAACTGAACCACAGGTAAGTGTAATTATTCATTAAACAGATGTCCAGCAGACAGGTGTCTGTAAAAGGAAGTTACTTAATAAAGAAAACTCCTTCCCATTTCATGCTATCAGCAATGGCACCACATAGAAGGGAAATGTCACACAACCTGAGAAAGAAAATAATTTCTTTGCAATAAATGTGAAGTCTACAAGAAGATCAGCAAAACTTTACTTATCAGTCAGAATACTGTAGCAAAAGTGATGCAAAACTATAACAAAGATGGAACTGCAACCATCTTACAGAGACGTCCAGGCCGACTATGGAAGTTAACACCTAAACAAAAGCGTCCTCTGATGAGAAGGGTAAGTGGCACCACATAGAAGAGAAATGTCACAAGACATTTCTGAGAAAGAAAATAATTTCTTTACAAAAAATGTGAAGTCTACAAGAAGATCAGCAAAGCTTTTCTTATCAGTCAGATGGAAGTTAACATCTAAACAAAAGCATCTTCTGATGAGAAGAAAATCGACAGGCAAATTCATTGCTATTAGCTGAAGAAGTAGAAAGCCAAACCAGGGCGAGTGTTTTCCATGACACGACACGGTGTACACTGCAAATGAATGGCATTCATGAGTGTCCTCCACAAAGGAAGCCTCTCTCCCTTAAAGCCCATGAACAATAAAAGTCCGTCTACAATTTGCCAGGGTCCATGCTTAAAACTATGAGGACTACCGGGACTCTATACTGTGTATGTGCATCTTATGTGTATGTCCGTATTTTATGTTTGTGTGCACTATGTATATGCATACGTTAAAATGTGTATAGAGTATTAGCATGTGCAAATTTTATATGTGTGCCTAATATAAATATACATGGAAATGTATATGTAGGTGGTGCCTGATGGAGGGTGGGGGGCCCAGATCAGAAGTCCTGATTAAGGGCCCTTCACTGTCATTGTCTGCCCCTTATGTAGCACCCTGAGGATTCGGCTGCTACAGGGGTATTGCACCTCAAGCCAGAGGTGTGGTATTCCACTCCCGGGTAAGGATGGAGTGTGGAACTGAGCTCAGTAGGCTGCATGCACTACATACATCCCATTTCCGGGGGACAGACCAATGGTACTCCCACTAGAGAAATGTGCAGGTACGACAGTGTCTGTCCCTGGCTGGAGTGGGAGGGGGGGTGGAACATCCCAGTAGTGTAGGGGCAGATAGGGGGAGCAGTCTGGGTAATGCTAGGAGCTCATTGGGTGCTGGTCACCTGAGCTCACACATAGAGGGAGTATATAAGGTGGGAACCATCTTAGAACAGGGTCTTTTGTAGAGGTTTGGTCAGACAAGCAGAGCAGCTCAGCCAGCTCCAAGGCCAAGAGAGTGAGAGAGAGGAGAAAAGAAGGACCCAGAGGGGGAGAAGAGGGAACTCCAAGAACCCAAAATCAGACCAGAGGGTGAAGAGTTGGCACAAGGGTACCGGATCCCAAGCCTGTGGAGGGCACTAATCCTTAGCCAGAGACCGGAGGTCGTGGGCAGGATCTGCCACGACCACCCACTAAATCCACCCGGAAGGCAAACCAAGAATAGGGTCAGGGAACCCAGAGACAAGGGTTTTACCAACAAGAGGCCCGAGGGAGCCGGACATAGGTGGATCCCTGGTGGGGAAGGCCAGAGAAAAGGAATGTCAGAAAGGGAGCTCAGGATCACGCTCCAGAATTACCTGGGGGTTGGCCGAGTCCAGAACCTGGTGGACGCAGCACGGCTCGGGCGGTCACTCAAGGCCGGAGTGACCAGAACAACAGCAGTAAGTAAAGACCCTGAACTGCACAGCCCGACTCTGAGTCTTATTACCACCCTCACTGCACCACCACAACCACCACCCTCTACAACTGACCCCCTGAGGCTATACCCCTCCCGTTGGGGGTTATACTACCCGAAGCTGCACACACACCACCAGCCTCAGCGGACCCTGCTGCAGCGGCGGCCGTATTGACCGCAAATCAACGGGTGGCGTAGTCGACACGAAAGAACATCCAGCAACATCTGTAGGACTGCCACACACTGAGCTTGACACCCTGGGCACGGACCGGGTCACCGCCACTCGGAGACTACAACCCCCATCTGATCCGGCTCCGGGTATCCCCCAAACAACACTGGCCCAGGGGGCGCGTCACTTATATAAACAGTAAAATCCTCTTTAATAACTGGACTTCCATTGGGGTGGACTTCTCATAGATGGCCAGTAGGCATACTATATTGTGAATCTGGGCATCTCTCACAGAAAATCTGATCTGGATATGAGGGTGGTCTTCTATAAGCGGTGATGTTTTGGAGAGATTTAGGGAAAAGTCCCAATGCTTATCCATCGATCTGGTAATTTGAGTAAAATATTTGTGTTGATAACTGATCACAAAGTCACAAAATATGTAAGATTTGGCATAACCTGGCTCATTTTTCAAAAAGTTATGCTCAATTTTTTTAGCACCAAGTTTTGTTGCTTTTTTGTAGACTTACACTAACTTAGTATATTGTGTGAGAATTAAATGAATTATGAATTAGCTGGCGCATTTTACCACACTCTGGGGGTCCCTGACAGTCCTTCTTTATCTGCCCTGTAGTGATGCCAATGTAAACTTCCAAGTGACCGCGCAGTCAGTCACTGTCACGAATGCAGGACAACCTATGATTAGCTAATTTTTGGGAAATCCTTATAACAAAAGGGGATTGAAAATATTTACAATTATTTTAAAAGCATTAAAAAAAAAACAGACCCAATACTTATAATTAGTTTGTTGAAAGTAGTCTAATTAAAGGGAGCTGAAAGGATTAGAGATTATGAACCCGATTCACCAGTGTTTTTGCCAGAAAACTGGCATAAAGCTCTTGAAAAGTTGCAAAGTTTTGTGACTTTTCCCATTTTCACATAATTTTAACTTCTTTATAGCCCAACACGTACTGATACGTATCTGCGCCCTGAGACTTAAGAGCCTGATACGTATTAGTACATCTTTGTGATCGCGCACACAGGCTGTGCGGGCGTGATCGCCGCCGGGTGTCAACTGATTGTCACAGCTGACACCCGGTGCTATGTGCTGGGAGAGGTCCCGCACATTAACCCCCGCAATGCTGCGATCGAAGTCGTTCACAGCATTGCGGGGGCAAGGGGAGGTGATCGGGTTAGTCACCTCTCCTGCCGGCGTCCAGCAATGTGTGCCGCAGCTTCCCGGATGTTGCCATGATGACCCGATTCACTGAGGGGTGCAGTTTTAAGAATGGTGTCACTTTTGGGTATTTTCAGTCATAAAGACCCCTCAAAGTGACTTCAAATGTGATGTGGTCCCTAATAAAATGGTTTTGTAAATTTTGTTGGAAAAATGAGAAATCGCTGGTCAATTTTAACCCTTATAGCTCCCTAATAAAAATAAATTTGGGTTCCAAAATTGTGCTGATGTAAAGTAGACATATGGGAAATGTTATTTATTAACTTTTTTTGTGTGACATATCGCTCCGATTTAAGGGCATAAAAATTAAAATTTTGAAAATTGCAAAATTTTCAAAATTTTCGCCAAATATCTGTTTTTTTCACAAATAAACACAAGTGATATCGAAGAAATTTTACCACAATCATAAAGTACAATATGTCATGAAAAAATATTCTCAGAACCAGGGGGATCCGTTGAAGCGTTCCAGAGTAATTACCTCATAAAGTGACAGTGGTCAGAATTGTAAAAATTGGCCTTCTCATTAACGTGCAAACCACTTTGGGTTGTAAAGGGGTTAAGGACTCTACCTGCATATACAGTCATGGCGGAAAGTGCTGGCACCCTTGAAATTGTTTCAGAAAATTACACATGTTTTATTACACGCATGTTTATTTCCTTTGTGTTTATTGGAACAACACAAAAAAACTGAGAAAAAAAAAGGCAAATTGGACATAATTTCACACAAAACTCCAAAAATGGGCCGGAATACATATATATATTTTTGATGGGACAACACTGAAGATGCGACACTTTGATACAATGTACAGTAGTCAGTGTACAGCTTGTTTAATTGTAAATTTGGTGTGCCTGCAAAATAACTCAACACACAGCCATTAATGTCTATACCGCTAGCAACAAAAGTGAGTACACCCCTAAGTGTGTTCTCAGCTGATGTTATTTGTTGGTTTTTCTTTGCATCCCGAACAATTTTCTTGGCAGTTGTGGCTGAAATTTTTGTTGGTCTACCTGACTGTGGTTTGGTTTTTACAGAGCATCTGATTTTCCATTTGTTAATCACAGTTTGAACACTGCAGACTGACATTATCAATTCCTGGGATATCTTTTTGTATCCCTTTCCTGTGTTATACTCTTTTTGCCTCCCTTTCCTGTGTTATACAGTTCAACTACCTTTTCCCGTAGATCCGTTGATAATTCTTTTGCTTTCCCCATCTCAAAATCCAGAAACGTCAGTGGCTGGATCCCAGAAACTCACTCAGCTTTATGCACACACACTGATTACAAGCAAACAGGTCATAGGTGAGGATGTTACCTTTAGTAGCCATTCAAACCCATTTGTGTCAAATTCTGTGCATGTTATCAGGCCAAAATCACCAGGGTATGTGAACTTTTTGATCAGGATTATTTGGATGTTTTTGGTTGTCATTAGTGATGAGCGAGCACTAAAATGCTCGAGTACTCGTTGCTCAGGTCGAGCAAATTGAAATACTCGGGTGCTCAACCCGAGCAATGAGCCCAATATAAGTCTAGGGGAAACTTGAGCATTTTTCAGGTGGCTCCCCACGGCGGTCTGCACAGGGCCTAAAAATTGCCCAAATCGATGGGAACTGTGCTCAAATGACATGGGAACAGCATGGGGAAGACCCCTGGAAGCATCTCTGACTCCCAGATCACTGCTGTCAACAACGTCGTCAGAGTATTACACCACTTTTACGGCGTAAGGAACATCCTTTCCAGGGTGATGACTTGTATATAAGGCAAAATAAATAAACAAAAACAAAAATACTCCTACACACCTTGGGCTATGTTCACACGTAGCATTTTTGACACGTTTTTGCACTTTTGCATTGCTTTCAACCAAGACAAATGCATTCACCAGGAAATGTCATTTTAACATTTTACAACCTTATCTGGCCATGTGGTGTGTGACACATCATCAGACACATGCATACAGTGCTGAAAAGACATGGGAACAGCAAGGGGAAGACCTCTGGAAACATCTCTGACTCCCAGGTCACTGCCTAAATGTGTGCCCATCATAAGTGATCCTTGGCACATGCGAAGATGCCTCCCGCCATGCACCTGCCGTTGCAGACTTGCAACAATCACCGTCCACGTCCTTGTGCCACTGCAGTGTTCAGTTGTCCCTACCCCATTCCTTGGAATGCAAGCACAAGAATGCCGGCAGCCACCCACCCACAGGCTGCAATACTATACTGCCAAATTTTTGACAGCTGCTTGCACTTGAAATGTGGCCTTTTAGGCTCGTGGAGGCGGAAGCTTTTCATAACCTCATGCTGGCGGCAGCCGGGTGTCCATACTCGGTCCCCAGCCGCCACTATATTTCCCGGTATCGCCTCCGCCTTCCACAAGCACGGGTCCCATAACATTACCCGTGCCCTCCCCAGTGCACTTACTGGGAAGGACCGCCTAACCACAAACACGTTGACAGGTGAATGTGGCCAGGGACGGTACGGAGCCAGTCCACAGCTTTTTTTGCTAAGAGTTGTATTTAGCTCGGTGAAAGGACTGGCATAGAGGGAAACCGTATCTACCCTGCTTGTCATTTCTCCCAGAAAATCCTGTAATTGAGCTTGTTGCAGAAGCAATGGCAGCCCATCCAACATCAACTCGCACTTGTTAATGGTGCTTTGACACACACACATCTTTCTTTGCACATTTAATTTCTTGAATACAGAGTTGGAAAATGGCCTGATCCGTAATGCGTTTTGAGAAATAACATGCATAAGCATGGCCGATCCGCATTAAAAAAGCAGCCATAGAGTGTCCAGGAACCTTCCCCCACACTTTTCTTAGCCAGGGCTGCTTTTCGGCAGGGTTGGACGGGCCCACCAGAGAACCGGAGACTCCTCCGGCGGGCCCTGGCTTCTCCTTCAGGAGAGTTCATAGTGCCGAGGTGAGGCCATGATGATGATAGAGGCCATCATCTGCTTAGTTTTCTGTTACGTGGAATGCAATTGCAAGTATGCAGCCAGCCACCCACCCACAGGCCGCAACACTAAACTGACAGATTTCTGGGCAGCTCTTTGCACTTGAAATATGGCCTTTTAAGCTTGTGGAGGTGGAAGCTTTTCACAACCTCATGCAGGCGGCGGCCGGGTGTCCATACTCGGTCCCCAGCCGCCAGCATTTTTCCCGGTATCGCCTTCGCCTTCCACAAGCACGAGTCCCACAACATTACCCATGCCCTACCCAGTGCACTTACTAAGAAGGACTGCCTAACCACAAACACGTGGACAGGTGAATGTGGCCAGGGAAGGTACGGAGCCAGTCCACAACTTTTTTTGATAAGAGTTGTATTTAGCTCAGTGAAAGGACTGGCATAAAGGGAAACCGTATCTACCCTGCATGTCATTTCTCCCAGGAAGTCCTCTAAAGCTGCTTGCACTTGAAATGTGGCCTGAACATTACTGCTGGTACTTTTCTGTGGGAATTTTCTTGCCTCCTACCAGCCTGGAATATTTCCAGCAAACTATGGTACAACACCATGGTATTAGCACTGCCCCCAGTACCAGTAGCGAAGCCATCCTCAATTTCCTTGTCTGGAATTTTATTTGGTAGACTGAGTGGCTGCCCAAATACATTTTCTCACAAAGGAGCTGATGATAGAGTGGCAGTAGTTTCAACTTTCTCCAGCCTGTTAGATATTAGAGGGTGAACGGCAGCACATTGGATCAGTGGTTAGCACTGAAGTCTTGCAGCACTGGGATCCTGGGTTCAAATCCCAGCAAGGACAACATCTGCAAGAAATTTGTATGTTCTCCCCATGTTTGCATGTGTTTCCTCCTCAGTAAAAATAGAGTGTCCTGGAATCTTCCCACACACTTTTTTTTAGCCGGGACTGCTTCTCGGCAGGGTTGGACAGTCCCACCAGAGAATTCTCTGGTGTGCCTTGGCTTCTACCTCAGGAGAGTTCATGATAGCGCTAACTTTGCAGCTGCTATGGGGCTCTTGAGCGGGTGAGAAAGGTTAGCCCTCAGAAACAAATCCTCTGGTGGGCACAATGTTTTTCAATCTGAAACAGCTTCTCAGTGGGAGTTGTATTTCACCACAGCCATATTCTTTAGCTCTGTGAAAGGACTGGCATAGAGGGAAACCGTATCTACCCCGGTTGTCATTTCTCCGTCACCAGGTTCCGCCCATTGTAACACACGACCATGCCTGGCTGTATGTGTGGCACCCCAGGGGTCTGGTTTCCACAGTAACGGCAATGTTATGTCTGAGAGCAGGTGGGAGGTCTCTTGGTCAGGAATCCTATGCATGCCACACCTCCTGCCTAGTCCTGGGAGGGGAAGAACTTCCCCTAGATAAACCTGGGGCTGAGGCAGGGTTAGGGAGTTCAGAGGGAGAGTTCAGCCAGGAGGGCTGACAGGGAGCTGTGGCTCCGGCTGGGCCCAGCTCCTGGGCCATGCCAGAAGTAGAGACAGAGAAGAGAAGCAGCTATGGGAAGAAACAACAGGAGCTCTGTGGGAGCAGTGTTACAAGGAGTCAGGGGCTGGCAGCTGCAGAGCTCGCCCTGACTGAGAAGATTTCTTACCGGACCCGGAGTCCGAGGCTGTGGGGACTAACTCCTACCCAGCAGCAGAATCCGTCAGGCAGGGGATTTCAGGTCCTCTGGCCAAGAAACCCGAAGGCACGGTCACACGCATGGGACCAGCACCGCCGTCGTGGAGTGGAAGCTACTAGAAGGCCCCGAGTCACCGGCCATACGGGTGAGCACCACACGGTACACTCAGGGACGTGGGCTACTTATACCCGCCTCTAGCAAGGTAGCCAGAAGAGTACAGTCAGTTTGGGAGGCCTACAACTCCGCCTGGCCAGGGGAGATCCCATCTGCTCAAGGACTGACCAGGCCCCAATCGCTAGCCAGTACTCCGGGAGGGTCTATCTTTGTCACCAGTAAAGACCCTGAACTACACCGTACCGTCTCCGAGTGGTTCCTGCTACCCCCATCATCCACGTCGGCTGCCCTGAGGCCATACCCCTCCCGTTGGGGGTTATACTATCACGCTGCACAATCCTACCACCGGCCTCAGCGGTCTGCCCTGCAGCAGCAGCTCCTTAGCTGTACTCAACGGGTGGCGTAGTCGTCCAACATCTACCGCTGATACAGCGCCAAATAGTCTGACTCCCTGGGCACGGACCGGATCACCGCCACGAGACTACAACCCTCAAGAGATCCGGCTCCGGGTAAGCTCCCGCGTGCGCAACGCAGCGCGACACAGGCCCAGGGGCGCGTCATATGTTCAGCGGTGAGAGCCACAGATCAAGCTTCTGTGTTACAGCTTTCAACAACTATGCAGCGCTGGGCGGTTTGTCAATTAAGCATTAAGCATGTTATCTTCAGCACAGCCTGTTGCTGTTTGGCCAAGGCAGTGCTGCAGTGCTGTCAGCTTGTGACTGATGTGGTCATTTCGGAGATGGAGGAGGAGGTGCATGAGCTGAACAATGTGATTACATTGAGGTTAAATTGGTGATGCTGTTTTTTATACTAAAGAAAGATCCTATTGTTATGTTTTTTTATGTTATTTTTTATGACAAATGCATTCACCGGGAAATGTCATTTTAACATTTTACAACCTCATCTGGCAATGTGGAGTCATCAGACACATCCTGTTTTATTTATGATGGAGGGACTCTGAAAGTCATAAAGCCTATTTTTATAGGGACATCAGACGGCCCTTACTATTCTTAAAAGGCCAGCAGTCGGCCCTAGCTATTGTTAGAGAGCCATCAGAGGGCTATGCTTTGTTGTTCCCATTATTAACAAGTGGGTCTCCTATACTGTTATTGCGCATCCAGTGACTGCAAGGGTTGTCAAAAATTTGGACGCAACCTAATACCCCTTTGAAGAGACATAGAGGAGGGTCTCAGTAAAAAAAATGTTCCCATTATAAAGGAGCGGGTCTTCTATAGTGGTAATGCCCATGCTGTGACTGCAAGGGTGGCCAAAATTTTTGAAAAAAACACTAACAATTTAAAGACACAAAGAGCATGGCCACAGTAACAAGGTACGACATGTTCCCGTTAGAAAGGAGAGGGTCTGCTATACAGTTATAGGGTATGCAGTGAATCCAACGGTTGACAAATTTTAATGAAAAACCCCAATAAGAATTTAAAGACACACAGAGCAGGGCCACAGTAACAAGGTACGACATGCTCCCATTAGAAAGGACAGGGTCTGCTATACAGTTATAGGGTATGCAGTGAGTCCAACGGCTGACCAATTTTAGGAAAAAACCCACTAAGAATTTAAAGACACATAGAGCAGGGCCACAGTAACGACAAATTCCCATTAGAAATGATAGGGTCGGCTATACTGTTATAGGGTATGCAGTGAGTCCAATGGCTGACAGATTTTAGGAAAATCCCCACTAAGAATTTAAAGACACACAGAGCAGGGCCACAGTAACAAGATATGACATGTTCCCATTAGAAAGGAGAGGGTCTGCTATACAGTTATAGGGTATGCAAGTGAGTCCAACGGCTGACCAAGTTTAGGAAAAAATCCACTAAGAATTTAAAGACACATAGACCAGGCCACAGTAATGACAAATTCCCATTAGAAAGGAGAGAGTCTCCCATAGTGTTGGACTATGCAGTGACTGCAAGGGCTGCCAAAAATTTGGAGGCATTTCAATGGCCCTTGGAAGAGACGTGGAGGAGCGCATCATAAATTTTTTTTACCATTAGAAAGGAGCGGGCCTCCTATACTTGTAACGCCATGCACTAAGTGAATGGGCTGACAAACATTTGCTCCTGGGGGGTATACATGAACATACTGTATAAAAAATTTTTTTTACAGGCATCATAAAAATGTAGCGCCCCGAGGGCTCGGCCGCTACAGGGGTATTGCACCTCTGCCAGAGGTGTGATATTCCACTCCCGGGTAAGGATGGAGTATGGACCAGGGTTCAGTTAGCTGCATACAACACACTCACCCCATTTCCGAGGGACAGCTCAACGGTGCTCCCATTAGACAGAAATGCAGGCACGACAGACCATGTCCCTGGCTGGAGTAGGGAGGGGGTAGGAATACCCAGTGATGTAGGAGCAGATAGGGGTTGGTTCCTGAGCGTAGATAGGAGCCCATTGTTTGCTGGTCACCTGGGCTCATGTTCTAGAGGGAGGTATAAAAGGTGGGCACCATCTTGGAACAGTGTTCAGTCAGAGAGAAGAAGTGACAGAGTGGGGGCCTTGGTTGTCGAACGAAGTGTGCCCTCTGCCTCCAGCGTTTTCAGATGGGAATTTTTTTAATAGTTCCGCAACAAGGGCCTTCTGGTACTGCCTCATTTTTGTACACCTGTCCGCCTCAGGAATAAGAGATATAAAGTTCTGCTTGTAGAGTGGGTCTAGAAGTGTCACCAACCAGTAATGACCTAAAATTTTGAGAATGCGAGGGTCATGGGAAAGGCAGCATAACATAAACTCAGCCATGCGTGCCAGACTACTAACAGGCAAAACTTCCGTGTCCTCACCAAGAGGATGACTGACCATGCTCTCCTCCTCCTCCTCTCTGTCCTCTGGCCATCCACGCTGAACAGACGGTATGACAGCTGTGCAGATAGCACCATCTATAGTGCATGAAACTAGTTCCTGTCCTTCCTCCTCCTCCTCTTCCTCATTGTCACCCAATCCACGTTGGGATGAGATGAGGCTTGGCTGTGTGTAATCACCCTGTATGGTTAATTGCTCCATCTTATCGTGCTCCGCCTGCAATGCATCATCTTTGATTGTGAGCAGAGAGCGTTTCAGAAGACAGAGAAGCGGGATGGTGAGGCTAATTATGGCGTCATCGCCGCTCACCATCTTGGTGGAGTCCTCAAAGTTTTGGAGGATGGTACATATGTCTGACATCCACGTCCACTACTGAGGTCTTATGTGTGGAGTCTGAACTGAATACCGATAGCCTTTTTGATGCTGGTACTCAACAGCTGCCCTCTTCTGCTCACAAATCCTTCCCAACATCTGCAATGTAGAGTTCCAACGTGTGGGGACATCACACACCAGTCTGTGAGCCAGAAGCTGCAAATGCTGCTGAAACACTTCAAGGGCGGCGGAAGCTGTAGCTGACTTTCTAAAATGGGCACACAGGCGGCATACTTTAACAAGCAGATCCGGCAGCTCCGGGTAGGATTTGAGTAACCGCTGAACCACGAGGTTAAGCACATGGGCCAGGCACGGTACGTGTGTGAGCTCGCCTCGCCTCAGTGCCGCCACCAGGTTCTGGCCATTGTCACACACGACCATGCCTGGCTGCAGGTTCAGCGGTTTGAGCCACAGATCTGCCTGCTCTTTCAGAGCTGTCCATAACTCTTCAGCATTGTGTGTTTTTTCACCTAAGCATATTAGCTTCAGCACAGCCTGTTGTCGCTTGGCCGAGGCAGTGCTGCAGTGCTTCCAGCTTGTAACTGATGTGGTCATTTCGGAGATGGAGGCTGAGGAGGAGGAGGAGGCTGAGGAGCATGAGGTTCAGGAGCTGTAGACCGTGGGGGCAACCCTGATTGACCTAGGGCCTGCAATCCTTGGCGTCGGGAGGACGTGTTCCGTCCCAAGGTCCGACTGGGTCCCGGCTTCCACTATGTTAACCCAGTGTGCCATCAGCGAGATGTACCATCCCTGCCCACAAGCACTTGTCCACGTGTCCGTGGTTAGGTGGACTTTACCGGTAACTGCGTTGTTGAGGGCACGGCTAATGTTTTGGGACACGTGCTTGTGTAATGTGGGGACGGCACACTGGGAGAAATAGTGGCGGCTGCGGACAGAGTACCGAGGGACGGCCGCCGCCATCAGGTTGCGGAATGCTTCTGTCTCCACAAGCCTAAAAGGCAACATTTCGAGCCAAGCAGTCGTGAATTGTGAGAATTTAGTAGTGTGGCCTGTGGGACGTTGGCTGCATATTTGCGCTTGCATTCCAAGGACTGGAGTATGAACAACTGAACGCTGCGCTGGGACAAGGACATGGACGTGCTTCCTGATGCTGCTACTTGAGAGTGTGCAATGACAGGTGCAGGGCAGGAGGCATCTTTGCATGCACTATGGACAGGGGATTGACTTGCATGCACAACAGCAGAAGAAGCAATGGTGCTACCTGTAGACACTGTTCCTGGACCCTGGTGTTCGGCCCACAAAGTCGAGTGCTTTGCTGCCATGTGCCTGATCATGCTGGTGGTGGTCAGGCTGGTCGTTTTGCCACCCCTGCTGATGCTGGTCTGGCTCGTGATGCAAATGGCCTTTTTGGAGTTATCGGCAGAGTCTTTAAAAAACAACCAGACTCGGGAAGACCTAACAGTTGTAGTGGCAACTTCCTTCGTGTTGGTGTTACGGGAAACGGTAGCCTGCCTTCTGTCTGCGGCCACCACACTGCTTCTTCCTGCCTGTTGGGGTGCTCTGCCTCCCTCCCCCT
The DNA here is from genome assembly GCF_046119375.1 of Phyllobates terribilis. NCBI lineage: Eukaryota > Metazoa > Chordata > Amphibia > Anura > Dendrobatidae > Phyllobates > Phyllobates terribilis. The sequence continues at coordinate 5,256,731 of NW_027362807.1, read as the reverse complement.
GTGTGCTGCTGTCCTTGCTCTGCATGTCCTCCTGCCAGGTTGGGTCAGTTACTATATCATCCACCACCTTGTCTCCCACTTCTGCACCCTGGTACTATTCCTGACTTTCTGCCAATTGTGTCTCATCATCGTCCACCTCTTGTGACAGTTTCCCACCGTCGCCTTCGTGTGACCGTGGCTGCTCAAATATTTGGGCATCGCTACACGTGATCTCCTCTTGCCCCGCTTCAAGTGGACCGGGCGAGAGGCCCGAATCTATAAATGGAAAAGTGAACAGCTCTTCAGATTGTCCAAGTGTGGGATCAGTTGTCTCTGGGTACTCGGCATGGTGGGAGGAAGGAGGATCAGGGTGAGGAATATGAGGTCCAGACTCATGGCTACTGAGACTTGACCGTGTGGAAGACAGGGTCGTGGTGGTGGTGGCTAAGTGACTGGAAGCATTATCCGCTATCCAACCAACAACCTTTTGACACTGATTTGGGTTCAATAGTGGTGTGCTGCGGACCCCTAGAAATTGGGACAGGAAGGTCAGGAGAGAAGATATGGGTGTTTGTTGTGGCACAATTTCGGCTTGCCCACGGCCTTGTCCTCGGCCTCTGCATGCACCATTACCATCACGTCCAGTTCCCCGTCCCTTGCCACGTGCCTTGCCCATTTTAAATGGAGGATAGTATCTTCCACGCTCACTACAAATGACTGAGTTTGAAGCGAAGTTATATGTGATCGGTGTGATGGAGAAAACAGAGTTTTAAATACCTGGCCTGTAGGTAAGTAGCGTGAACAGCAAACTGCTGTGAATTGCTTCACTGACACACTGAAAAAATGGAGGCCAGAAATGGCAGTATTTTCTGACAACGTATATGTGATCCGTGTGACGGAGAAAACACAGTTTTAAATAGCTGGATTTCTAGCGCTCTAATATGGAAAGGACCTGGCTGTATTCTGCAGTGCCAACAAGCAAATGGCGCAGAAAAACGGTGTTCTCTGGATTGCTTTATAAGCAAATAATGAGGATTAAGATCCAAAGAAAAGTATTCCTCGCCCCTGAGACCTCGGCCTTTGTATAGAAATATCTAACAGCAGCAGAAGGCAGAATTGGAATGGAGCCTCTTGTGCTATATGCACTGCAGTCTGCTATATACACTGCCTGCCTGCCTATATACACTGCCTGCCTGATATCTCTGCAGATGGATTAGTCCTCAGAATAACTGTTTGTTAGGATGGATATGTGTAATGTGCGGTTTTTCTCACTACACTACCTAATGCACGATCAAATCTCTCCCTAACGCAGCAGCAGCTCTCCCTACACTGTCTGATCCGGAGTGACTGTGATGAGCATGGCGGCGCCAGGTCAGATATAGACCTGATGACGCTGTGCGGCCAGCCAATCACTGTAATGCCCACAACCAACATGGCTATGGCATTACAGTGCATGGCAGGCAATCCCTGCATGTTCATTGGCTCTGTAAAGAGCGCCAAACATGCAGGGAGGGGACCCGACTTCCCGCCCGACCAACCCGGAAATACTCGGTGAGCGCAGAGCATCTCGAGCAGTGAGATACTCGGGCAAGCACCGAGCAGTAGCGAGCATGCTCGCTCATCACTAGTTGTCATTAAGATTTAAAAAGAGAAAACACAGAAATGTGACAGTAAATGGCTTCACCCAACCAATAACCATGAGTGGAGAAAAAGTGTTTTTGTTATCATTCATTTTCTCTGAAACAAGGCCAAGAAAGCAAAAATTCTGCCGGGGTATGTAAACTTTTGAGCAGAACTGTATATGCGCCAGCCCCAGTGTCTCCTATTCTATATACTCCAGCCCCAGTGTCTCCTATTCTATATACTCCAGCTTCTTCTGTGATGTATATGCTCTAGCCCCAATGTATCCTGTGATGAATATACGCCAGCCCCAGTGTCTCCTATTCTATATACTCCAGCCCCAGTGTCTTCTGTGTCGTAGCTAATGTAGCCCTAATGTCTCTTATGCAGAGGCGTCGCATGATAAAGCAGTGAGACACAAGCTCCCTGCCCTATCACTGTCTCTTTCATATGCCACAGATCGCCATAGGCTTGCGGTTAACGAGATGTCAGCATACTCACGCAGGTGGCTCGGTGACATCATTGCATCGCTCTGCTCTGCAGTCCCGCCATGGAAGAGGAGACAGAGGCCGTGATGTAGGGAATCAGGATTAAGTGAGAATAAACTTTATTTTTTTATATGATCGGGCAGTGGAGCCATCCTACTATATATCTGGAGTAGTGGGTCCATCATACTACATATGGAGTAGTGGGGCCATTATACTATATGTATGTGGGGCAGTGGGACCATCATAGTATATACAGGTGTATCTCACTAAATTAGAATATCTTCAAAAAGTTAATTTATTCCAGTTCTTCAAAACTGTTTCAGTATGCTCCACAATCATGAGGAAGACTGCTGACTTGACAGATGTCCAGAATGCAGTCATTGACACACTCCACAAGGTCCTAGAGTTCCAATTTTCATTTGGAAATCAAGGTCCCAGAGTCTGGAGGAAGAGTGGAGAGTCCACAATCCAAGCTGCTTGAGGTCTAGTGTGAAGGCTCCACAATCAGTGATGGTTTTGGGGGCCATGTCATCTGCTGGTGTAGGTCCACTGTGTTTTATCAAGACCAAAGTCAGCACAGCCGGCTACCAGGACATTTTACCGCACTTCATGCTTCCCTCTGCCGACAAGCTTTTTGGAGATGGAAATGTCATTCTCCAGCAGGACTTGGCCCCTGTCCACACGGCCAAAAGTACCAATACCTGGTTTACACACAACAGTATCACTGTGCTTGATTGGCAGCAAACTCGCCTGACCTTAACCCCATAGAGAATCTATTATAGAGAATCTATGGGGTATTGTCAAGAGGAAGATGAGAGACACCAGACCCAACAATGCAGATGAGCTGAAAGACAGCTTTTTGTATTGAAGAACTGAAATAAATTAACTTTTTGATGATATTCTAATTTAGTGAGATGCACCTCTATATGGAGCAGTGGGACCATCATGCTATATATATGGAGGAGTGGGGGCATCATACTAAATATAGAGCAGTGTGTGTGTGTCACCCCAGGCCTGGATGCCACAAACAATAATCTGTTTCTGAAAGCAGGAGGGAGGTCCCCTGGTTAGGGACAATTAGCATACAGCACCTCCTGTCCGAGGCCAGCAGGGGGAGCTGGCTGCCCCTATAAAAGCTGGAACTGAGGGCAGGGTTAGAGAAAACTGGACGACCTAGCTCAGGAGTGAGACTAGTCCCAGAGAATGAGGGACAGTTCAGCTGTAGCTGAGGAGTCCGTGAGGCAGAGGAGAAACTGCAAGCCAGGGACAGAGGCGACGAGAGCCGGTCCTGGCAGAGAACCAATCTACCGGACATTGGGGTCCGAGGCTGTCAGGGTTACAAGCCCAGCAGCAGAGAACCAACCTGCGAGGGATTTCAGGTCCCTTGGCCTAAGAAGCCTGGAGGCTCCGCCACACAGAGGGACCAGTACATCGAGGAGCAAGCAACAGGTACCCAAGGCCTGAGTCGCAAGCCATACAGGAAAGAAGTACACGGCCAGCTCAGGGACGTTGGCTATTACACCACGAAAAGGGGGATAGTCAGAAAGAGCATAGAGAGAACGGTAGGCCTACACACTCACCCTGACCAGTGGGGCTCGCCCGAATGCTCTCAGACACCTAGGCCCATTCCTAACCGGTACTGTTGGGTCATTAATAATATCTACAATAAAGACCCTGAACTGTTTGAAGCGGACTCTGAACTCTTACTATTGCGGCCTGCACTATCACCCCCAACATCCACCTACACTGGCCTGAGGCTGCACTCTTCCCGTGAGGAGTTATCCTACCCCTGTGCTGCACACCAACACCAGCCTCAGCGGTCTGCCTTGCAGCAGCGGTTATCTCCAACCGCAATCCACGGGTGGCGTAGTCGGACATTCAAAACACTGATAAATAGACTGCCACCATTTGGTCTGACCACCCTGAGCCACGGGATCGGGTTGCCACTACTACCCCCATCAGCACCGTACACTAGAAGGCCCGGTTCCGGGTACCCCACGGCCCAGGGGGCGAGTCAGCTTTGGCGTAGTTGGCAGAATTGTGACCAACCCGCCACAAACGGGTATTGCGTGCCTGGAAAAGACTCTATACATATCTGAGTGAAGTTTCCCGCCATTCAGGGCCATTTCCCGCCAATCGGAGCCGTTTCCCGTCATCGGGCACCATCTTCGGGACGCCGCGCGGGAAGAAGAGGGGCGTGGACGTCCAAAAACGCGCGAGACCTGAAGCCCCGCCCTACGCTGAGACGCTGCTCAAGGTCCTGGAAGGAGATCCAGCGGATGCCGACGTCATCACCGAGCAACGCAAGGTCCTCGCCCAGAGCATCGCGAGCGGAGCCGCGGCCTACAGAAGAGGATTGCCAGAAGGTAGGCCACGGTTAACTAGGGGGGAGGAAGATGTCGGACGCGGAGGGACTGACTCACCCCCTGGGCCAGTGCTGTAGTGCGGCGCGCGTGCGCGCGGGGGATACCCGGAGCCGGATCCGATGGGGGTAGTAGTCTTCGTGTGGCGGTGACCCGGTCCGCACCCAGGGTGGTCAAACTAAGTGGCAGTTATTGGTATGATGAAATTAGTGTCAGACTACGCCACCCGTTGAATGCGGTTATGAAACCGCCGCTGCAGTGCAGACCGCTGAGGCCGGTGGTATAGGTGTGCAGCAATGTTGATATAACCCCCAACGGGAGAGGTATGGCCTCAGGGCAGCGGATGTGGGTGATGTTGGGAGTGATGGTGTGGATGTCCCAGCACTAACGGTGCGACAAGGAAGCACGGAGACGCGAGGGTACAGTTCAGGGCCTTTACTGATGGTACAAGGCAAATTCCCCCGGGAGTACTGGCTAGTAGTTGGGGCCTGGTTAGTCTGCGAGTAAGCCGGAGTTCCCCTGGCCAGGTGGAGTTGTAGGCCTTCCCGTTAGTCTGTACCCTTCCTGGCTACCCTGCTTTCGGCGGTTACAAGTAGCCCACGTCCCTGGGTATACCGTGTGGTGCTCACCCGTATGGCTGGTGACCTGGGGCCTCCTGTTAGCCTCCGCTCCGGGATGGCGGTGCTGGTCCCTTCGTTGTGACTGAGCCTCCGGGCTTTTATGGCCAGAGGACCTGGAATCCCCTGCCGGATGGATTCTGCTGCTGGGTATATCTTAGTCCCCACAGCCTCGGACTCCTGTGTCCGGTTTTAGTACCTTCTCCCAGGGCGAGCTCTGCACAGCTCCAGCCCCTGGCGCTTTTCCTTGGCTCCTACAGAGCTCCTGATGTCTCTCTGTCCCTGTTTCTGCGTGTCCAGACCAGACTCCGTCTCTGTCTGGAACTCCTCTCTTTAACCCTGCCTCAGCCCCAGTTTATGTAGGGGAAGTTCTTCCCCTCCCAGGACTGGGCAGGAGGTGTGGCATGCTTAGGATTCCTGCCCAGGAGACCTCCCACCTGCTCACAGACGTAATACTGCTATTACTGTGGAAACCAGACCCCTGGGGTGCCACATTCCCCCCTAGTGAAATTTAGTACTCCCGGACTAAACATATTTTTTTTTTTTAAAACATAACAGGGTATAAACAATAACAATTAAATACATGAGATGGTCATGGCGTGTCCGTAACCGGGAAGCAATAAGGGTGTCCATTTCACCAAAGAACAGGGAGCCGTAACCAGGTAGGGGTCTGTCCTGCCCCGAGTCTTCAACAGTCTTTAGTCCATTCCTGGGTTACGCTCCAAACATATTTACAACAGAGTTCCGGTTACTCACTGTCCATAACCTGTCAGTCCATATAAAGAAATCTGTAACTGAAAAACATAATTAGCAACAGCTACAACAAAACAGGTAAACATAAAATAGTTAAAGCAACTAGCCAACTTAGATTCTCCAACGTACGGGCATCTGGCCTCTGGTAACCCTAGTGGACCTACGGAGCTCACTAACTGGTCCTGCACTACAGGGTGTAGGAGGTGTTATGGGCAGGCTGGGCAGCTTTCTGCGCACTCTTTGGCTCACTAGGGGCACGGCAGGCTCACTACTAGCAGAGGGTTGATCCTCCTGTACTGCTGGTGTGGACTCTTCTGCCTCTTGGGCCGGCTGCTTTTCCAGCTCTACTGGTTCCTCTGTAGGCACTTGCGGGGCTGGCTGGAGAAAGGTGAGGACGGGTACTACGACAGCACCGTTTACTTGTGTCCAAGACCGGGGGAAGTCTCCGAGTACAGTCCTGATCATTTCTTCCCTTTCCTCTGCGGGTAGAGGGTTTTCTTGATCTTCTTCTTCAGGGTTTTGCAGCTGCTCGGGACACTTCTTCAGGTGGTCTCTGGAGACAACGGCTGTGGTTTCTCCTCCATCCTTACTGATCACGCAAATCTTTGGGTTCTCATTGCTTGATGGCAGTACGGTGTACGGGTCCTTCTCCCACTGGTCGTCCAACTTGTGGAGCCGTCTTTTCCTCTTCAAGACCTGCTCTCCAGGTACCAGGGGAACATCGGGAGCATACTGATTATAAGCCCTCTCTTGCCTTTCTCTAGCTTGAGACAGACTTCGCTCCACGCTCTCCTGCACTTTCCGATACTGCTGCTGCCGTCCTGTATCCCAGTCTTCCTCTGGCGAGGTGTCCTCGGGCGTCAGGACTCCCATATCCAGGTCGATAGGCAGCTTACCAGGCCTTGCTCTCATTAGGTAAGCCGGGGTACAGTTGGTAGAACCTACAGGGATGTGGTTGTATAGGTCCACCAGATCAGGCAGCTTCTCAGGCCACAGACTGCGTTCTTCCAGGGGCAATGTTTTCAGGAGGTTTATCACCACCTGGTTCATCTTCTCGCAGAGTCCATTAGTTTGTGGGTGATAGGGCGTTGTTCTTATCTTCGTGCAGCCATACAGGTTGCAGAACTCCTGGAAGACTTCCGCTTCGAAGGCTGGCCCTTGGTCTGTCAGCACTTGGTCCGGGTACCCGTGTGGACGGCAGAAGTGCTGCTGGAAGGCTCTAGCTGCTGTTTGAGCCGTTAAGTCCTTGACCGGGACCACCACCAGGAACCGGGAGTAATGATCTACGATTGTGAGGGCGTAGACATACCCAGATCTGCTTGGAGCCAGTTTCACATGGTCCAGGGCTACCAGTTCCAGTGGCTGTCGGGTGATGATGGGCTGCAAAGGAGTCTTCTGGCTGGCACGGTCCTTCCTTCTTAGGTGGCACGGTCCACAGTCTCTGCACCACCTCTCGATGGCTCCTCTCATGCCTACCCAGTAGAACCGTTCACGCAATAAGAACTCCAGCTTCTTCCACCCGAAATGTCCTGCTCCGTTGTGGTACGCCTCCAGAATCATAGCCGCGTCTCGTCTGGGGACCACTACCTGCCAGGTCAACTCATGTGTTCGAGAGTTAACTATTCTCCGGCACAACTTCTCCCTGTAGAGGAACAGCCTACTTTTCTCCTTCCACAGTTGCTTAGTCTCCTCTGGGGCGTCTGGGTCCAGACTGGCATCGGCTTGGGTCAGCATTTCCTTCACCAGACGGACTGCAGGATCACTGTCTTGCGTCTCCGCCCAGTTGTAGTGGGGCAAGGGATTGAACGTCGCGGAGCGCCTGTCCTTCACACGGTGGGAATACAGGGTAATCCCATGACGGTGGAACGCAGGGAGCTCAACTTCTTCCAGATCTTCTGGATCTTCCCCTACGTCCGGTAAGTTCGGCATTCTAGACAGGGCATCCGCGTTGGCATTTGAGCGTCCTGCCCGGTATTTGATGGTGAATTCAAAGTTGGACAGGCGAGCCATCCATCTCTGTTCCAGAGCACCGAGCCTTGCAGTGTCCAGGTGTGTCAACGGGTTGTTATCCGTGTACACGATGAATTTGGAGGAGGCAAGGTAATGCTTGAAACGTTCGGTCACTGCCCACACTACTGCCAGGAACTCCAGCTTGAATGAGCTATAATTCTCAGGGTTCCTCTCGGTGGGTCGTAGCTTTCGGCTAGCGTAAGTGATTACTCGTTCTTTTCCTTGCTGGATCTGGGACAGCACGGCTCCTAGCCCGATGTTACTTGCGTCCGTGTGGAGGATAAAGGGCTGGCTGTAGTCTGGATATGCCAGGATTTCATCCCCCGTGAGGGCCATCTTCAGCTGGCAAAAGGACTCCTCTTCCAGCTTTTCCCACCTGAAGGGCGGCTTCTGGTTTTTGGCTTTTCGAGATTGACCTATCAGGAGGTCCTGCATAGGGGCTGCCATTTTGGTGAAACCGGGAATGAATCTTCGGTAGTAGCCTACCAACCCGAGGAACTGCCGCACTTCCTTTATGCTGGAGGGTCTTGGCCAGTCCTTAATCACGGTGATCTTATCAGGGTCAGGAGCCACTCCGTCAGCACTCACCACGTGTCCCAGGTATTGCACCTTTGGTTTCAGGAGGTGACACTTGGAGGGTTTCACCTTTAGGCCGTAGTTTGCCAGAGCTTCGAACACTTCTGCCAGGTGTTTCAGGTGGTCCTCGTAGGTCTTGGAATAGACGATGACATCGTCCAGGTATAACAGGACCGTCTCGAAGTTCCGGTGTCCCAGACAGCATTCCATCAACCGTTGGAAGGTTCCTGGTGCGTTGCAGAGTCCGAACGGCATACAGTTAAATTCGCTGAGACCCATCGGGGTGGTGAATGCGGTCTTCTCTCGGTCTGCCTCTGCTACAGGAACCTGCCAGTACCCGCTAGTGAGATCCAAAGTAGAGAAGAAGTTAGCAGATTTTAATGCAGCTAAGGACTCTTCTATCCTTGGTAACGGGTACGCATCTTTGTGTGTGATACGGTTGACCTTCCTGTAGTCTACACACATTCTCATAGTGTTGTCCTTCTTTTTCACTAAGACTAGTGGAGCTGCCCAGGGGCTACAGCTGTCCCTGATTACCCCAGCCTCCTTCATGTCTCTAAGCATCCCCTTGGCGTGTTGGTAGTGTGCAAGGGGTACGGGTCGGTATCTCTCCTTTATGGGAGGATGGTCTCCCGTGGGGATGTGGTGTTCTACCCCCTTTACTCGCCCGAAGTCTAACGGGTGTTTACTAAACACTCTCTCGTACTCTTGAACCACCCGATAGACTCCTTGTTTCTGGTGTGAGGGAGTGGAGTCAGTACCCAGATGTAGTTGCTGACACCAGTCCTCCACTGGTTTCTTAGAGCCGTTACCTTCCTCTGGTTGAGATGGAGGCAAGGGTTCCACGGCCTGTACAGAATTCTGGTTTATGGTGAACAATTTAGCTAGCGTGGCATACCGGGGCAGGTGTACTTCTCTCTCACCGATATTTATGATGCGAACGGGCACCCTCCCATGGCGTACATCGACCACCCCCCGTGCTGTCAAAATGGTGGGCCTACTGTCTGAGTAGACGGGTTCTACCATTGCTTGGTAGTCTCTACCTCTTAGACCAATAGCTGCCCGGCACCTAATCATCATCTCACTTTTTGGGGGCATGGCAATAGGGAACGGGTCACACATTCTCACGCTACCTATCTCACCACCAGATAGTTCCACCTGTTGCCGCTTCATCAGTGCCCGGATCTCTTTTTGGAGCACACGCTGCTGGCCGGAACTGGCGTTCTTGGCAACCTGCTGTAAAATGAGAATCACCTCTGCAAGACAATTTTCAATTACATTGGTTCCCAGGGTGATTCTAGGGTGACTCTCATGACGGTCTATGTCCACTATAATCAGTGCTTGTGCCGCCAGTTCAACTTTACCGATTTTAATGGTCACCTCCTTGAATCCCACCTGCGGCACGGGCTGACCATTGCTGGCGATGATACTCAGGTCGTCGTCTGGGTAGCGGGCCACGTCCGAATCATTCCAGTACTGCTTGAAGAGCACGTACGGGATGGTGGTGACCTGTGACCCAGTGTCTAGTAGGGCACTCATAGGAATGCCATCCAGTACCACAGGCAAGATTGGACGTCCCCCTACGTATTTATCACGCCAGTTTGATGGGCCTGATGGTCTTATGCCTGGGGGTTGGCCCTCTACCCCAAGTTGTGCCCGTTTAAATGACAGTACCTTGCCACATGTCCGGGTTGATTGCAGCGGCGGCAAATAGGTCGTCCGTCCTCGTTGTATCGATCGCTGGGTCTTCCTCTGGCCGGTGGGGTCCTCCTTGGTCGGCGCCACGGGATGTCCTCCGGTCCGGATGCCAGCTCGATCTTCCCTGCAGTAGAAACCTGTAAAGACTGCACAGTTCGGGTTAGCGCGGCAACGCTTTTAGTTAGCTCTTGGACCTGATGGTGCAGGTCTGTAGCCGGGTCACTGTTTAAAGCCTGCGCATCAGCTCCCACAGGCCCTGCAGACAAGGGCGCCGTCTCCTGGTGATAAGTGATAGCAGGGCGCCTGTGGGTCACAGCGCCACCTGGTGCCGGTTCTCGGAGCACCCGGATGGCTCTGTCCTTGAACTGTGCAAAGTCCAGGTCAGGGTCCTGTAAGGCCATTGCCCGCAACTGGGTCCGGTGGGCATTGCACAGTAGACCCTCAATGAATTGTTCAGTCAACAGCTTATCTTCATTTCCCACGCTGTCAGGGTCTGCCTGCTTAATGGCTCTCAGGGCCTCTTGTAGGTTTAGAGCATAGTCTCTTATACTCTCATGTGCCCGTTGTTTGCACCCATAAAATCTTAGTTTTATTTCGGCTGAGGTGCGGGTGTCAAATGTGTCTTTCAGCCGGGTTAGTATGTCTCTGACAGTCCTCTTCCTCCCAGGTGGCCAGGACTTTACCTCCCTTTGGGCTGCCCCGATTAATTGGGCCACCAGGATGCTCACTTCTTGCGCCTCCGTGAGGGGATACACCTGGAAGAGGCTATCCAGCCTTTCTCTGAAGTCATTTAGGGTATGTGACTCCCCTGAGTACTGGGGTAGCCAGGCTGCCCCCGGGATATAGGGCATGGTGAAAGGCATGACCGCAGCAGCGGTGGCGCTGGCGGCGGCTGTGGCGGTGAAGCTCTCCTCCGTATCCGACATCCTCCTCCCCCCTAGTGGACCGTGGCCTACCTTGCGATGATCCTCTTCCGTAGGCCGCGGCTCCGCAGTGGATCGTCAGGGTTGAGGACCTTCCGTCGCGCTCCTGTGACGTCGGCGTCTGCTGGGCTCCTTCCAGGACCTTACGCAACGTCCGGACGTGAGGCGGGGCTTCAGTTCTCGCGGGCTTTCGGAGTCCACGCCCCTCTTCTTCCCGCGCGGCGCCCTAAGGATGGCGTCCAATGGCGGGAAAACTCCACGGATGGCGGGAAGAAGGCAGAAGATGGCGTCGGATGGCGGGAATCGGCTCCAGATGGCGGGAAACGACTCCGGACGGCGGGAAACTTCACCACAGGTAAGTATAAAAGTCTCTTTTTTCAGGCACGCAGTACCCGGTGGTTGCGGGCACGTAATCCTGCCGACTACGCCAAAGCTGACTCACTCCCTGGGCCAGTGCTGTAGTGCGGCGCGCGTGCGCGCGGGGGATACCCGGAGCCGGATCCGATGGGGGTAGTAGTCTTCGTGTGGCGGTGACCCGGTCCGCGCCCAGGGTGGTCAAACTAAGTGGCAGTTATTGGTATGATGGTATTAGTGTCCGACTACGCCACCCGTTGAATGCGGTTATGAAACCGCCGCTGCAGGGCAGACCGCTGAGGCCGGTGGTATAGGTGTGCAGCAATGTTGATATAACCCCCAACGGGAGAGGTATGGCCTCAGGGCAGCGGATGTGGGTGATGTTGGGAGTGATGGTGTGGATGTCCCAGCACTAACGGTGCGACAAGGAAGCACGGAGACGCGAGGGTACAGTTCAGGGCCTTTACTGATGGTACAAGGCAAATTCCCCCGGGAGTACTGGCTAGTAGTTGGGGCCTGGTTAGTCTGCGAGTAAGCCGGAGTTCCCCTGGCCAGGTGGAGTTGTAGGCCTTCCCGTTAGTCTGTACCCTTCCTGGCTACCCTGCTTTCGGCGGTTACAAGTAGCCCACGTCCCTGGGTATACCGTGTGGTGCTCACCCGTATGGCTGGTGACCTGGGGCCTCCTGTTAGCCTCCGCTCCGGGATGGCGGTGCTGGTCCCTTCGTTGTGACTGAGCCTCCGGGCTTTTATGGCCAGAGGACCTGGAATCCCCTGCCGGATGGATTCTGCTGCTGGGTATATCTTAGTCCCCACAGCCTCGGACTCCTGTGTCCGGTTTTAGTACCTTCTCCCAGGGCGAGCTCTGCACAGCTCCAGCCCCTGGCGCTTTTCCTTGGCTCCTACAGAGCTCCTGATGTCTCTCTGTCCCTGTTTCTGCGTGTCCAGACCAGACTCCGTCTCTGTCTGGAACTCCTCTCTTTAACCCTGCCTCAGCCCCAGTTTATGTAGGGGAAGTTCTTCCCCTCCCAGGACTGGGCAGGAGGTGTGGCATGCTTAGGATTCCTGCTCAGGAGACCTCCCACCTGCTCACAGACGTAATACTGCTATTACTGTGGAAATCAGACCCCTGGGGTGCCACATTACCCTCTACCACCAGCGTAGCCGCTGCAGCTGTTATGCCGTTTTCCATGCCCTATATCCATAGGCGGATTATAATGAGGGCAATCCGGGTGACCGCCCAGGGCCCCGAGTCTGCAGGGGGCCCGCGGCTCCAGGCAGGGTGTCTAATGCCGGATTGCCCTCATTATATGTGCGGGCCGCCGCGGCACATAGCGGTAGCAGTGGCGGGAGGGGGGGGCCCGGACCGCTCCCCCAGCAGCGGCCGCCGCTACTTCTTCATCGGCCGGGCCAGCACTGCAGCAGTTAACTTCTCTGTGCTGGCCCGGCCGCGTCACTGCTAGGAGACATGGCCCTGTGCGCGGCTGTGTCTCCTAGCTGTGACGTCACGCAGTGCGCCCCGGCCTGCAGTGCTGCACCGGAAAAGAGAGAGAGCAGGCAGGAGGAATTGAGCCGGGGGATGGTGAGTGTGTGTGTGTATGGGCAGGTGTGTGTGTGTTTGTGGGCAGGTGTCTGTGGGGGCAGGTGTCTGTGTGGGCAGGTGTGTGTGTGTGTATATGTGTGTGTGTGTATATGTGTGTGTGTCTGTGTGGGCAGGTGTGTGTGTGTATATGTGTGTGTGTGTGTATATGTGTCTGTGTGAGCAGGTGTCTGTGTGGGCAGGTGTCTGTGTGGGCAGGTGTGTGTGTGTGTGTGTGGGCAGGTGTGTGTGTGTGTGTGGGCAGGTGTGTGTGTGTGTGTGGGCAGGTGTGTGTGGGGGGGGGCAGGTGTGTGTGTGTGTGGGGGCAGATGTGTGTGGGCAGGTGTGTGTGTGTGGGCAGGTGTGTGTGTGTGTGGGGGCAGGTGTGTGTGTGTGTGGGCAGGTGTGTGTGTGTGTGGGCAGGTGTTTGTGTGTGTGTGTGGGCAGGTGTGTATGTGTGTGTGTGTGTTAGTGTGAGTGTAGTGTAGTGTAGTGTAGTGTAGTGTAGTGTAGTGTGGTGTAGTGTAGTGTAGCGTAGTGTAGTGTAGCATAGTGTAGTGTAGTGTAATGTAGTGTAGTGTAGTGTAGTGTAGTGTAGTGTAATGTAGTGTAGTGTAGTGTAGTGTAGTGTGGTGTAGGGTAGTGTAGCGTAGTGTAGTGTAGCGTAGTGTAGTGTAGCGTAATGTAGTGTAGTGTAGTGTAGTGTAGTGTAGTATAGTGTAATGTAGTGTAGTGTAGTGTAGTGTAGTGTAGTGTAGTGTAGTGTGGTGTAGTGTAGTGTAGTGTAGTGTAGTGTAATGTAGTGTAGTGTAGTGTAGTGTGAGTGTATTAATATAGTCATCTTCCTCCTTCTCTGGCGCTGGATCCTGAAGAATGTGGCAGTAGATCAGTATAGTAACACACACCACACTACATACACATATAAGCAGCTTTAGTATAAAGAATCCTCATGGGGGGCTTCTTTAAGTGAGATGGAGGTATGGCATGAGACCACTTGTCTCTGCCGAATGTCTGCGCAGGGCCTGTGCGGCTAGCAGTTTTACTGGCCCATTGTGATTGGCCCCTTAGCAGGTTTATTGCATGTATCCGGCAGTTTGTCATATTAGTAAGTCTTTAAAACCTTTCAGAAATTACAGGACATAGTTGGGGTTTGTGCACACTGAGTTTTTGAGGAGTCTTTGGAGCAGAAACGGAGTGGAAACTCACCTCAAAAATGTAAAACTTCTCAAAAACTTGGAGGTTCAGTTTCTGCTTTGAAAGCGTCAAAAAGACTCCTTGTACTCACAGCCTTAGTATGATTAAGAAAAAGACATGTCCATCAAGTTCTATGGAGTGATTGGTAAGGGGTGTAGATCCATCCAGAATGTCTGATCCAATGCTTTACTAGAGCCGAAAGCTGGAAAATCTGGGTTATGTTAATAAAAAATAAACCTTAAAAAAACAGTTTTCTGCCCTTTTCTTTCTAGTGTCCTGCATGTGGTTTTCTTCTGTAGAATACACTAGATGTACGAGTATACAAGTATTCCATGTCACCTCTGTGAAGTTACTGAGCATTCACATCACTTTGTAGAAAGCACCATGTCCATGTACCTGAACATCGCTGGTTGTATGGGGATCAGAGCCAAAAAAGGGGGAAAAAGGGCCCGATTTGTAATGTGGTTTTAAGTCACTTTTCTTTTGATGTCTTTTAGTATTCCTACATATTTTTGCGCCTGATTCTTATAAATTGTGCGTGTGGTTTCATGAATTTGGGTGGATTTAGCACAAGTCTCATATGTTCGACTGCAATGTCGCAAAAAAAACGGAGTAAAAATGACAGCCGTCTATAGAATAATTTGGGGTGGGGGCCTAGTACATTTCTGCAGAAGGGTCTAGGCTATTTTTGCTGTCACTTGAGAGCTTGAGGAAGGTGAGTGGTTTTTGCTCCTTTCATGTGGTGTTGGTGCAGTGTGTCGGCCATTGTTGCTGTGGTTTTGTGCTTGTGGGGCGGCGTGGCCTGGAGTCATGGGGACTCGGTCTGGCAGCATGGGTGCTGTGAGGCACCGGGCCGCCCGCCCTGCTGGTGCATTGTCGCTGCGGCGGTGGGTGGCGCACGGCTCCGCTCCCGTTCAGGCAGGAAATGTTAGGATCCACTATGAGGTTTGCCGTGACGTGGCAGTGGGCTTCATACAGTCTGATCATTACATCAAATGGATGAGTTTTTGGAGGTGCGCTCCATGCTCCTTTTTTTTACATTTCTGTAAAGACTTTGCGACATTTTAAATAAACCCAGGCGAAGACATAAAATAGACTTTACAAAAGGGGCAAATTAAAAACGTATAAGGCCGAAATGAGAACCAGCCAAAAACACAGAAAACCACACAAAAATGTGCAAATGAAAACATGGATTGGGCCCAAAGTTTATTATTATAGAGCGATTGATACCTTTAGTTATAAAAAGAGACTTAAAATGGGAGTCGCATCACAGCTCAATACAACCTACTTTATATTTCAGCAAATACATTAATGTAATTATAGCGGTGCATGGTATGGATGGTGTATATAAACATGCAGACAAGATGGCGGTATATTATCATACCTATAGCGGTGCATGGTATGGATGGTGTATATAAACATGCAGACAAGATGGCGGTATATTATCGTACCTATAGCGGTGCATGGTATGGATGGTGTATATAAACATGCAGACAAGATGGCGGTATATTATCGTACCTATAGCGGTACATGGTATGGATGGTGTATATAAACATGCAGACAACATGGCGGTATATTATCATACCTATAGCGGTGCATGGTATGGATGGTGTATATAAACATGCAGACAAGATGGCGGTATATTATCGTAGCTATAGCGGTGCATGGTATGGTATGGATGGTGTATATAAACATGCAGACAAGATGGCGGTATATTATCGTAGCTATAGCGGTGCATGGTATGGTATGGATGGTGTATATAAACATGCAGACAAGATGGTGTTATATTATCATACCTATAGCGGTGCATAGTATGGATGGTGTATATGAACATGCAGACAACATGGCGGTATATTATCGTACCTATAGCGGTGCACAGTATGGATGGTGTATATGAACATGCAGACAACATGGCGGTATATTATCGTACCTATAGTGGTGCATAGTATGGATGGTGTATATGAACATGCAGACAACATGGCGGTATATTATTATACCTATAGCGGTGCATAGTATGGATGGTGTATATGAACATGCAGAGAACATGGCGGTATATTATCGTACCTATAGCGGTGCATGGTATGGTATGGATGGTGTATATAAACATGCAGACAAGATGGCGGTATATTATCGTACCTATAGTGGTGCATAGTATGGATGGTGTATATGAACATGCAGACAACATGGCGGTATATTATTATACCTATAGCGGTGCATAGTATGGATGGTGTATATGAACATGCAGAGAACATGGCGGTATATTATCGTACCTATAGCGGTGCATAGTATGGATGGTGTATATGAACATGCAGACAACATGGCGGTATATTACTATACCTATAGCGGTGCATAGTATGGATGGTGTATATGAACATGCAGACAACATGGCGGTATATTATCGCAGCTATAGCGGTGCATAGTATGGATGGTGTATATGAACATGCAGACAACATGGCGGTATATTATCGTAGCTATAGCGGTGCACAGTATGGATGGTGTATATGAACATGCAGACAACATGGCGGTATATTATCGTACCTATAGCGGGTGCATGGTATGGATGGTGTATAGGAACATGCAGACAACATGGCGGTATATTATCGTACCTATAGCGGTGCATGGTATGGATGGTGTATATGAACATGCAGACAACATGGCGGTATATTATCGTACCTATAGCGGTGCATGGTATGGATGGTGTATATGAACATGCAGACAACATGGCGGTATATTATCGTAGCTATAGCGGTGCACAGTATGGATGGTGTATATGAACATGCAGACAACATGGCGGTATATTATCGTACCTATAGCGGGTGCATGGTATGGATGGTGTATATAAACATGCAGACAAGATGGCGGTATATTATCGTACCTATAGTGGTGCATAGTATGGATGGTGTATATGAACATGCAGACAACATGGCGGTATATTATTATACCTATAGCGGTGCATAGTATGGATGGTGTATATGAACATGCAGAGAACATGGCGGTATATTATCGTACCTATAGCGGTGCATAGTATGGATGGTGTATATGAACATGCAGACAACATGGCGGTATATTATCGTACCTATAGCGGGTGCATGGTATGGATGGCGTATAGGAACATGCAGACAACATGGCGGTATATTATCGTACCTATAGCGGTGCATGGTATGGATGGTGTATATGAACATACAGACAACATGGCGGTATATTATCGTACCTATAGCGGGTGCATGGTATGGATGGTGTATAGGAACATGCAGACAAGATGGCGGTATATTATCGTACCTATAGCGGTGCATAGTATGGATGGTGTATATGAACATGCAGAGAACATGGCGGTATATTATCGTACCTATAGCGGTGCATGGTATGGTATGGATGGTGTATATAAACATGCAGACAAGATGGCGGTATATTATCGTACCTATAGTGGTGCATAGTATGGATGGTGTATATGAACATGCAGACAACATGGCGGTATATTATTATACCTATAGCGGTGCATAGTATGGATGGTGTATATGAACATGCAGAGAACATGGCGGTATATTATCGTACCTATAGCGGTGCATAGTATGGATGGTGTATATGAACATGCAGACAACATGGCGGTATATTACTATACCTATAGCGGTGCATAGTATGGATGGTGTATATGAACATGCAGACAACATGGCGGTATATTATCGCAGCTATAGCGGTGCATAGTATGGATGGTGTATATGAACATGCAGACAACATGGCGGTATATTATCGTAGCTATAGCGGTGCACAGTATGGATGATGTATATGAACATGCAGACAACATGGCGGTATATTATCGTACCTATAGCGGGTGCATGGTATGGATGGTGTATAGGAACATGCAGACAACATGGCGGTATATTATCGTACCTATAGCGGTGCATGGTATGGATGGTGTATATGAACATACAGACAACATGGCGGTATATTATCGTACCTATAGCGGGTGCATGGTATGGATGGTGTATATGAACATGCAGACAACATGGCGGTATATTATCGTACCTATAGCGGTGCATAGCTTGGATGGTGTATATAAACATGCAGACAACATGGCGGTATATTATCGTACCTATAGCGGTGCATAGTATGGATGGTGTATATGTACATGCAGACAACATGGCGGTATATTATCGTACCTATAGCGGTGCATAGTATGGATGGTGTATATGAACATGCAGACAACATGGCGGTATATTATCGTACCTATAGCGGGTGCATGGTATGGATGGTGTATAGGAACATGCAGACAACATGGCGGTATATTATCGTACCTATAGCGGTGCATGGTATGGATGGTGTATATGAACATACAGACAACATGGCGGTATATTATCGTACCTATAGCGGGTGCATGGTATGGATGGTGTATAGGAACATGCAGACAAGATGGCGGTATATTATCGTACCTATAGCGGTGCATGGTATGGATGGTGTATATGAACATGCAGACAACATGGTGGTATATTATCGTACCTATAGCGGTGCATAGTATGGATGGTGTATATGAACATGCAGACAGCATGGCGGTATATTATCGTACCTATAGCGGTGCATGGTTCTGGCTGTGCAGGGATATGGACTGTTGCAGCTTCTCTACTGTGGCAGCACTGAGAGATAGGAGACAAATCGTCAGTGATGTGAATGGCTTCTAGAGACATAAGTGAAACATGACAGGACTCGGCTCTGCACAGATGCACAATATGATCTAGAGAGCAATTACAATGCCACCTTGGGCCATGGAGCCAGTGTCAGTCACTATCTTTGTCTTTCCTAGGCTTCTTCGTGCAGTCGTTGTATAGGTGCACTATAGGGGCATCAGTGACTGCCAGTCATACTGAGATAACACAGGAGGACATACAATACAAGAGGGCTGTATCCAGCACCAGATCGGAAGAAAATCATTGTAAAAACAACCATTTATTGAAAAGTTTTTAAAACCGACGCACTTCAGACTGCGCTCTTAATCCTAGTATGGCGTAGTTCTCCAGCGCTAGGTCGTGGTTAAATAATGAAGGTATAGGATATGATGTAGACAGATCATTAGCTCTCTGAACTGAATATATAGACATTTGTTTCTCCAATCAATTCTTTATTTAGTGAATATCCATTAAATCAGTTCCAGCATGCATGCCATCTGGTTCTCTGATCTTTAATGTGAGAAGCCATGACGCCTCTATGTTTTCTACTACGTGATCCATCGCCTCCTCTCTTGGGTGGAGGAACTTTCTCAGCCGCATTAACCCCGAGGCTTCTGACATCACCATTGTGCTGATGTGGAGGCACCGGATACCCTATACCTTCATTATTTCCCCCCACCTAGCGCTGGAGAGCTAGAACATACTAGGAGAACACATGGTGTGAAGCGCGGCAGTCGTGCATGCCTCGGAGAAATGCTTTTTTTATTAGATGAATTCTTTGTAACATTTTTTTCAATAAATGGTTTTTACAATGATTTTCTTCGGCCCTGGTGCTGGGTGCACCCCTCTTGTAGCCATTTTGCCCTGCTGGGGGGAGTATGCACAATCAGCAGGGGAGCTGGATTAACCTCTTCTTTCCTCTCTAGGAGGACATACAATGTGGAGGCCATGGCTTCCCGCTCATCGGTACAAGCCGTGTCCGCTGCTCCACCAGATCCAGACCGCAGATAACATTCGCTCTATGGATCCAAGGCTGACCAGCCCAGATACTGAAGCATTAATGGCAGCAATTCCCTGTATACAGACATATCTTAGGGAACTGCTATTCATGCAATTCCCCAGTATAAGGTGCACCACTATTAAACCAATACCACAGCACTTACTCTTCTCTTTTCCATGAACAGAGTTAAAAAATCATCTATTTCTGTTTTTCCCTCAAGGAAATTTTGGGCAAAATTGTCAGCCTCCTCTTCAGCTTGGTGGGCAGCGACCTTTAACCTGGCCTGTAGTGCGCTGAGACTGCAGCTCTGCGAGGGGGGAAGGAGCAGGACGTTACACCTCATCCCATATGGCACAGGGACTCACCTATTTTACTAGCGGCAGTAGGTTTCCCCAGCAAATGGGGCTCATTTACAGATCGTCCATTGCAGCCAATCATAATGCAGCTTTCATTCCTCAAACTGTTCCTAAAAAATGAAAGCCAAGCTCTGGTTGGCTGCTGTGAAAGCATCTGGTCATGTACCATTCACATGCTATAACCTCACAGTACTAATCATCAGGATTAAATACAAGTCTGGACAATTGGACCTATCGTCTGTCTAGTAGAAAAGATCAGCTGATATAAAAATGTGTATTATATGGAAAACTGGGCGAGATGATGCTGAAAACATTGTATAGGACTATAGTGGCAATCTGGGAACATGTAGCGACTAGTGATGAGCGAGCGTGCTCGTTTAACCCTTTAAACGAGCACACTCGGGTACTCGCTGAGTAGTTTCGTCGTGTTCAGCATTTCCGTTGCAGCCGGGGCGGCTGCATGTATCGCGGCTGTTGCACAGCTGTGACACATGCAGGGATTGCCTGTTTGTTAGCCAGTCTCTGCATGTGTCACAGCTGTGTAACAGCCGCGACACATGCAGCTGCTGCGGCTGCAACCGATATGCACATCACTAGTAGCGACATCATACATATACTAATATTTCAATATTCAGCCAATTCTTGCATGGCCCCCTTACAGTGCACGCCGTCCATATCCCCCCGCACTGTAAACCTTTCAGAACGTTCCCTTTGTTCTACTGAACAATAATGTAATTGGTGGCTTCAGCGGCTTTCTGCAGATTAGACGTCCAGTTTCCACAGGACACATAAAGGGCTTTTATTACCCTTTAACTTATCAAAGAGATCTACTGACAGCACAGTTCTGCAATTAAAGGGAATGTGTCATCAGAAAATGACCAGGACTTTATGTTAAAGGTAACCTGTCAGCTCCCCCGAGATCACAAACCGTCACCATGTATTTATTTCTCACTTTATACCCGTCCTAACAAACCCCTTTTAGTGGCTTTCTGATTTCTGCATTTGGCGAAAATCTATTTTATAATTGTGGTGGCAATTTGCTAATTAGAGGGTGACTAGTGGTGGGGCGCGTTGCAATGCCCCCACAAATATTCACCTACTTATTATCACGGCCGCAGTTATAAAAATGCTAGAAATCAGTAAGCCACTATTAATGGGCTCTTTACACAGGGTACAAAAAGATCAATAAATACATGGTGGCGCTTCGGGAGGCATGAGAAAGCTGACAGCTTCTCTTTACATGTTATTTTTAACTACTGAGTTTTTTTTCGATTTTCCATAACACAATCTAGATAAAAAAAAAATGCAAACTGGCCATTAATCCTAATACTAGACTCAAACTTCTTATTCTGTTCACAAGGCTTTGCATCAGTCTCATGATCATCACAGACAGGATAATAATGAAAGGTAACAATCAATATACAATAGAATCCACCATTCACAAGAGGTGATATCACTGTCCCGCAGGCGCCATCTTCTCTAGCCCCGTATCCGCCACATTACCTCGCTCAGCTCATGCTGTCTTTGCTGGTTTTCATTTGAGTCAGAAGCTCATACTGGAAGAGAAGAAAAACACAAGGAAATGAGGATGAATTCACGCGGGCCGCATTTGCTGCAGCTTTTACGGCCAGATCAGAGCAGGTTTATAAGGTAAGTGGATGAGACTTTACAAATCTCATCCGCAAACTGTAAAGATTGCCCATATAGAAAAATGAGAACGCCAAAGATGTTCCAAATCCCGGCATGTCATTGTGGGGTGAAAATACAGCAGATTATCAATGTGAATTTCACCAACTTCAATATAGCAAGGGTGAGATCGTCAGAATTCCTTAGCACAATCCACAAATGAACCAAACCTGCCGTAAAGACTGCGCCTGCCATGTCAGCCCCATCCACAGTGGCTTACCTTATCTAATAATGCTTGTCGCTTTGACTCCAGAATTGGCTCAATTTGAAGATTCTTTTCTGGATTAAAAAAATTAAAAAAAATTCTATATTAATATACACATACAGAGGATGAAATAAGTATTGAACATGTCACCAATTGTCTAAGTAAATATATTACTAAAGGTGCTATTGACATGAAATTCTCACCAGATGTCGGTAACAACCCATCCAGTCCACACAGGCAAAGAAATCAAATCATAGATGTCCATGAATTATGTGTAATAATGAGAAATGACACAGGAAAAAGGTACTGAACACATGAAGAGAGAGAGAGGCAAAAAGCCATGGAAAGTCATGACACCAGCTGAAATCTCTCAGTAATTAGAAACCCATCCTGCCACTTAGTAAAAAATAATATTAGGTGGTTCAACTGATGGCCTATAAAAAGGTGTCTCGTTAGCAAGATGTCACACAAGAAACATCTCATGATGGGTAAAACCAGTGAGCGGTCACAAGACCTCCGCAACCTAATTGTTGCAAAACATACTGACGGTATTGGTTACAGAAGAATTTCTAAATTACTGAAGGCTCCAGTGAGCACTGCTGGGGCCATAATCCAGAAATGTAAAGAACATAATTTCATAATAAACCGGCCACGACCAGGTGCTCCCCGCAAGATTTCAAACAGAGGAGTGAAGTTAATTATCAAAAGAGTTGTCCATGACCAAGGACCACCTGTGGAGAGTTACAGAAAGACCAGGAATCAGCAATTGTTTCAAAGAAAACTATAAGTGATGCACTCAACCTCCATGGTCTGTATGCACGCTTAGCATGCAAGACTCCATTGCTGAACAAAAAGCATGTTGACGCGTGTTTAACGTTTGCTCAACAATATTTAGACAAGCCTGTGAAATACTGGGAGGATAGAGTCTGGTCAGATGAGACCAAAATTGAGCTCTTTGGATGTCATAATACACACCATGTTTGGAGGCCAAAAGACACTGCATATCACCCCCAAAACACCATGCTAACAGTGAAGTTTGGAGGTGGGAACATCATGGAATGTGGCTGTTTTTCAGCATACGGCAATCTTCATATTAATGAAGGAAGGAGGAATGGATAAATGTACGAGACATTCTTGATAAAAATCGGCTGCAATCTACCAGGATGATGATGAAACAAGGGTGGACATTTCAGCAAGACAATGATCCCAAACACACAGCCAAGGAAACGCTCAATTGTTTTCAGAGAGAGATAATTAAAGCTGCTAAAATGGCCCACCCAATCACCTGACCTGAATCCAACAGAATATTTATAGAAGGAACTGAAGCTCAGAGTTCATAGAAGGAGCCCAAGGGATCTTCAGGATTTGTAGCGTGTTTGTGTGGAAGAATGGGACAAAATCACACCTGAGCAATGCATGCGACTAGTTTCTCCATACAGGATGAATCTTGAAGCTGTCATCACCAACAAAGGCTTGTGTACGAAGTATTAAATACATTTCAGTAAGCATAGTCAATACTTTTTCCCCGTGTAATTTCTCATTATTACACATAACTTAATCTATGGACATCTATTGTTTGATTTCTTTGCCTATGTGGATTGGATGGTCTGTTACTGATATCTGGGGAGAATTTCATGCCTATAGCACCTTTAGTAACATAGTTACTTAGAAAATTGGTGAAGTGTGAGTATTTCACCCGCTGTGTATATCCAGTGGGGAAAATAAGTATTTGATACACTGCCGATATTGCAAGTTTTCCCACCTACAAAGAATGGAGAGGTCTGTATTTCTTTTTTTATCGTAGGTATACTTCAACTGTGAGAGACAGAAGAATCCAGAAAATAACATTGTATGATTTTTACATAATTAATTTGCATTTTATTGATTGAAATAAGTATGTGATACAATAGAAAAACAGAACGTAATATTTGGTACAGAAACCTTTGTTTGCAATTACAGAGGTCAGAAGTTTCCTGTAGTTCTTGACCAAGTTTGCACACACCGTAGCAGGGACTTTGGCCCACTCCTCCATACAGATCTTCTCCAGATCTTTCAGGTTTCGGGGCTGTCGCTGGGCAACATTGGAGTTTCAGCTCCCTCTAAAGATTTTCTACTGGGTTCAGGTCTGGAGACTGGTTAGGCTACTCCAGGACCTTGAAATGCTTCTAGCAGAGACACTCCTTAGTTTCCTTGGCTATGTGTTTCGGGTCATTGTCATGGTGGAAGACCCAGGCACGTCCCATCTTCAATGCTCTTACTGAGGGATAGAAGTTGTTGGACAAAATCTCGCGATACATGACCCCATCCATCCTCCCTTCAATATGGTGCAGTCATCCTATCCCCTTTGCAGAAAAGCACCCCCAAAGTATGACATTTTCCTCACCATGCTTCACGGTTGGGACAGTGTTCTTGGGGTTGTACTCATCCTCCTTCTTGCTCACGGCGAGTGGAGTTGATACCAAAAAGTTCTATTTTGGTCTCATCTGACCACAAGACCTTCTCCCATGCCAGATGGTCATTGGCAAACTTGAAATGGGCCTGGAAGACCATTTCCGGTGACTACCTCTTGAAGCTCATAAAGAGAATGCCAAGAGTGTGCAAAGCAGTCATCAAAGCAAAAGGTGGCTACTTTGAAGAACCTAGAATATAAGACATATTTTCAGTTGTTTCGCACTTTTTTGTTAAGTATATAATTCCACATGTGTTAATTCATAGTTTTGATGCCTTCAGTGTGAATGTACAATTTTCATAGTTATGAAAATACAGAAAAATCTTTAAATGAGAAGGTGTGTCCAAACTTTTGGTCTGTACTGTATATCTATCTATCTATATTTTTTTTCCCAAGAACCAGAAAAACTCTTCATTCCTCAAAACCGTATTCAACTACCATCCACCAAATCTTACTTGCCAGCTCCTCGATATTTTTCACTAGCTCCTCTTTATCAGATATAATCTGTTTTAGTTGTGGAAGATTTACAATCTGCTCCAGAAGAACATCCTCTTGCTCCATCATATCGGTGAGCTGTGACACGCTGAAGTAGAAAAAAAGAGAAACGTGCGTCGAAGACTTTCATGGAAATGTTACAACAGGGTACAGAGAAGCTAGTGTGCAGAATAAGCACGCACAGACTTATCTATAGGGGTGGCCCTGGGGAATACTAGGATGGATGTCATTTTATCATTAGAACTAATATAGAGTTCAGAATTTTTTTTTTGACAAATAAAAATTAAACTTTTTATTTTTTATTTTAGTTGTAAAAATACAAACCTCAAATCTGACAGCTCAGGAAACGTTTCAGGGAGATCAGGCATCTTATATGTAAAGCCGTTCACACCCATCTAAGAAATATATACAGGTACTGGTGAGAGACTACAGAAACAGAAATGTTCGATGCCTAGGTTACCGGCCACTGCTGCAGTCTATCAGTGGTGGCCAGTCTCCTAGGCAAGGAAAGCAGTTTGCTATACAGCTTGCAAGTGCAGCTCTGAAGTTGGCCGGATCCCTGGATTCAGTACCTCTGTGCTCCTCCGACGCTGCAAAGTCAAAGCGGTCTCTGCCGACAGCAGAGGAAAGTGCATAGTTCAGACCAGCGGCGCGACCATGCCGCTGGTTGAAACTGTCCATCTTCAGGAGAGCACTGCCCCCAGCAAGGAGGTAGCCAGCAAGACAGAGGAGCAGTGTGCTCCTGATGAAACAAGATTAGACAAGCTCTTAAAGGGGTTTTCTGATCCGACATGACACTGACAGCAGACTTGTGAATTCTCACATAGTGTGCACTGCTGTCTGCAAGTACGCGCTATGCATACTCCCAGCCAGAATCCAACTACAGTTCAAGGCCTCGCACAATACACTTGCATTGAGCGCGCTGGAAACAGTGTAGCCAGATTGTGGCCGGAAGTACGCATATTGTAAATGTAGCACCCTGAGGATTCGGCTGCTACAGGGGTATTGCACCTCAACCCAGAGGTGTGATATTCCACTCCCGGGTAAGGATGGAGTGTGGGACTGAGCTCAGTTAGCTGCATGCACTACATACATCCCATTTCCGGGGAACAGACCGATGGTACTCCCACTAGAGAAATGTGCAGGTACGACAGTGTCTGTTCCTGGCTGGAGTGGGAGGGGGGTGGAACATCCCAGTAGTGTAGGGGCAGATAGGGGGAGCAGTCTGGGTAAAGTTAGGAGCTCATTGGGTGCTGGTCACCTGAGCTCACACATAGAGGGAGTATATAAGGTGGGAACCATCTTAGATCAGGGTCTTTGCAGAGGAGTCTTTTGTAGAAGGCTGGTCAGTCAGTCAGTCTGCCAGTCTTTGCAGAGGAAGAGAGCAGAGGAGCAGAGCAGCCCCAGGCCAAGAGAGAGGAGAAAGAAGGACCCAGAGGGGGAGAAAGAAGGAACTCTGAGAACCCAAACTAAACCACAGGGTGAAGAGTTGGCAACAGGGTACCGGATCCCAAGCTGGTGGAGGCTACAGCACACCTCAGCCAGAGACCGGAGGTCGTGGGCAGCATCTGCCACGACCACTCACCATATCCGCCCGGAAGGCAGACCACGAATAGGGTCAGGGAACCCAGAGACAAGGGTTTACCACCAAAAGGCCCGAGGGAGCCGGACATAGGTGGATCCCTGGTGGGGAAGGCCAGAGACGAGGACAGGACAGAAAGGGAGCTCAGAACCACGCTCCAGAACTACTTGGGGGTTGGCCGAGTCCAGGACCTGGTGGACGCAGCACGGCTCGGGTGGTCACTCAAGGCCGGAGTGACCGGAACATCTGCAGTAAGTAAAAACCCTGAACTGCACAACCCGACTCTGTCTCTGATTACCATCCTCCCTGCACCTCCACAACCACCATCCTCTGCACCTGACCCCCTGAGGCTATACCCCTCCCGTTGGGGGTTATACTACCTAAGCTGCACCAACACCATCAGCCTCAGCGGACCCTGCTGCAGCGGCGGCCGTAGTGACCGCAATACAACGGGTGACGTAGTCGACATAAAGAACTTTAGTAACATCAGTAAGGACTGCCACACACTGAGCTTGACACCCTGGGCACGGACCGGGTCACAGCCACTCGGAGACTACAACCCCCATCTGATCCGGCTCCGGGTATTCCCCTAAAGAATATGGCCCAGGGGGTGCGTCAACTTTGGCGTAGTCGGCAGGATCACGTGCCCGCAACACCCGGGTACTGCGTGCCTGAAGAAAAGAACAAGTTTACCTCAAAAAGAAGTCTCCCGCCGGTCCCGGAGGGTCCCCGCCATCGGACTCCATCACAGATCGATTCCCGCCGGTTGTCTGCCATTAACAGCTTTTTCCCGCCATCTGCAGAGTTTCCCGCCACTGGGAGACGATTCCCGCCATTTCCAAAGGTTTCCCGCCTTGTCAGAGCGGACGCCATTAGGGGCGTGCCAGAGGATGGCAAGAGGCCGCCTCCCATCGTGGGCCAGGACCGAAAATGGCGCCAAAAGTGGAAACCGCCCCCACCAACAGAGACTGTGATGCTAGAGGTGTCTGTCAGCGTGAAAGAACTGCCCCTGGAGCTGACAATCACCAAGTGGCCCCGGGACCGCCCTCGAAGTGGGAGGACTGAGAACAAGAGAGCAAAGATGGGTGTCGCCTGGAGCAGTCTGGAGAGAGCGCACCCGGAGACAAGAAGCCTGGAGCAGAGTCCAGAAAGAGCCTACCCGGAGATGGAGGGAGAGCCAGGCAGCACCGACCCAGTGGTCAGGAGCCTGATGCGGGCCGCCACTCCAGGCAGCACCGACCCAGTGGTCAGGAGCCTGTTGCCGGTCGCCACTCCAGAAGGCCTGCTGGAGACAACGGGAGGAGAGCAGAGCAGCACCGACCCGTTGGTCAGGAGCCTGCTAGAAGCAACGACCCCACTAGGCTTAGTGGAGGTCTTGGCACAGCTCCCCCGAGATCGGGAGTGTGCACAGACTGCGCTGGAGGGCCTCGCACAGAGGATGGCCCGGGTGCAGCGAGAGACGTTAGCAGAATGGAGCCGTGAGATGGCCCAGCAGACAAGAACCCGTCAGCGGAGCACGCCACCCGAGACGAGGAGACAGACCGCCTCTGAGGATGGCGCAGGAGAACTGAAGGCCGGAGACGGCGCCGAGAAGGGAGCCGAACGAATGGAGGCAGGTAAAGGGGACGTCTCTACCCCGAACCGGGAAACCGCGTACCTGCCCCAGCTCCCCGTCGCAGAGCCCGAAGTACCCCCTGCCGTGCCCGCCGCTGCAACGTCACCGCCGCAGACTAGGCCTCAACCGGAAGCCGCGACCCCTGTGACGTCACACGCCTCGACCCCGAGCGTGGCCAAGCAGGAAGTACCACCAGCCTGGTCGCAAGGCCTAGTACCCCCGGGCGCCGCAATGCCAACAGCGCCCCCTACCTCCGCGGAGTCTCCGGCCTGGTCGCAGGGCCAAGTAACACAGGGCGCCGCCGTCCTTACGGTGCCCTTCACCTTCAAAGTGCCCCAAGCCTGGTCGCAAGGCCAGGGCAACCCGGGCGCCGCTACCACCACAGCGCCCGTAACATCGAGAGTGCCGCACCTGGGTGAAAGCCTGTTCGCCCAACATACCTGGCCGGATGGGCAGCCCTTCATCTGGCCCCAAGAGTACTACGAACTAGAACTCCAGAGGACAAGGCCCATGTGTGAACCCCTGATCCCGGCTCCAAAGCCCGTGAAGAGGATCTCGCCCCCGCTAGAAGAGACCCAGTATGAGTGGGACCCCACCGGAGAAGACCTCATGGGGTTCACTCAGGAGACTCGGGCAGCTGCAACGGAGCGTGCTGAGTGCTGCCGGCAACAGCTCGAGGTCTTCGAGAGGCAGCGGAGAGAGAGGCGGGTCCGGGAACAGCAAGCCCAAGTCAGGAGCGCGGAGCAGAAGAGCCGGACCAGGAGAGACCCCCGTGCAGCGCATGGTCCCCGTACCATCGGGACTGTGATAAAATTTAATCTGCAGCATGGGTGGGGTTTCATCAGGGATCACCGCACCCCAGGCGACGTCTTCGTGACAAGAAGAGACGTTGAGTCCCACCTACCGGAGGGACACAGAGGTCGTGACCTGTATTTAGGGGACGAGGTCACCTTCACCCGGCACAAGTGTGCCAAAGGACCCTACGCCCTCCATGTGCATCGCCTGACGGAGGAGGAGCTGCGGTGTGAGGAGGAGCAAGAGGACCCGGACGGGTCTGAACCAGAACCTGGAACCAATCACAAAGAAAGAGCAGGAGGACGTCGTCGTTGAGTACGGCAGAGTAGAGACTGTATATAGTTGCCCGTCGGGGCACAGTGAACCGTTGCTGCTAATATAGTCCCCGTTGGGACCAGAGAACTGAACTGTTAACCCGTGTGTCCATTAATCCCACTGACCGAGGACTGAGAGCGGTCATTCCTTCCTGATACCTGGCCGAGGACTGAGAGCGGCCACCTACCCTTTGTATATAGTTGCGCGTCCTAAAGCGCCCCCTACTGGTTTTATAGGAAAGCCGTATTTAATCTGAAAGAGACTGTCGCACTTTGCCCGGTCATCAGTTGCACAGTGACCGGAGGAGCTAGAAGCAAGAAACGACTACGAGAAAGTTTTATATGAAAAGTTTTATGATGCTGCTAATATATGTTGTTTTATATGTTTTATTATGTTTATATGAAAAATTGTATGTTTTGGTGTTTTATCTCTTACAGCCCGAGGACGTGCTGTGATTTACCAGGGGGGAATGTAGCACCCTGAGGATTCGGCTGCTACAGGGGTATTGCACCTCAACCCAGAGGTGTGATATTCCACTCCCGGGTAAGGATGGAGTGTGGGACTGAGCTCAGTTAGCTGCATGCACTACATACATCCCATTTCCGGGGAACAGACCGATGGTACTCCCACTAGAGAAATGTGCAGGTACGACAGTGTCTGTTCCTGGCTGGAGTGGGAGGGGGGTGGAACATCCCAGTAGTGTAGGGGCAGATAGGGGGAGCAGTCTGGGTAAAGTTAGGAGCTCATTGGGTGCTGGTCACCTGAGCTCACACATAGAGGGAGTATATAAGGTGGGAACCATCTTAGATCAGGGTCTTTGCAGAGGAGTCTTTTGTAGAAGGCTGGTCAGTCAGTCAGTCTGCCAGTCTTTGCAGAGGAAGAGAGCAGAGGAGCAGAGCAGCCCCAGGCCAAGAGAGAGGAGAAAGAAGGACCCAGAGGGGGAGAAAGAAGGAACTCTGAGAACCCAAACTAAACCACAGGGTGAAGAGTTGGCAACAGGGTACCGGATCCCAAGCTGGTGGAGGCTACAGCACACCTCAGCCAGAGACCGGAGGTCGTGGGCAGCATCTGCCACGACCACTCACCATATCCGCCCGGAAGGCAGACCACGAATAGGGTCAGGGAACCCAGAGACAAGGGTTTACCACCAAAAGGCCCGAGGGAGCCGGACATAGGTGGATCCCTGGTGGGGAAGGCCAGAGACGAGGACAGGACAGAAAGGGAGCTCAGAACCACGCTCCAGAACTACTTGGGGGTTGGCCGAGTCCAGGACCTGGTGGACGCAGCACGGCTCGGGTGGTCACTCAAGGCCGGAGTGACCGGAACATCTGCAGTAAGTAAAAACCCTGAACTGCACAACCCGACTCTGTCTCTGATTACCATCCTCCCTGCACCTCCACAACCACCATCCTCTGCACCTGACCCCCTGAGGCTATACCCCTCCCGTTGGGGGTTATACTACCTAAGCTGCACCAACACCATCAGCCTCAGCGGACCCTGCTGCAGCGGCGGCCGTAGTGACCGCAATACAACGGGTGGCGTAGTCGACATAAAGAACTTTAGTAACATCAGTAAGGACTGCCACACACTGAGCTTGACACCCTGGGCACGGACCGGGTCACAGCCACTCGGAGACTACAACCCCCATCTGATCCGGCTCCGGGTATTCCCCTAAAGAATATGGCCCAGGGGGTGCGTCATATACTTGTGGCCACCTGACCGCCTTTCCCGGTGTGGACACCACAGAATCCTCACTGTGTGCAGTGTGCTCTATGTGAGGATTCACAAGTCTGCAGTCATACACAGTGACTGCAGACTTGTCGTTTTAGACCAGACAACCCCTTTACAGAAACATCTTCCCTGCCCACCTATTAAAGTTTAATTGACATTTTTTGGCTTTTTCTGATCACGGCTGCGCACTTACTTCAGACGGGGGGACAGGCACCGGCAGATCTGTAATTAGGCCGTATGCGGGGGCGGCAGTTTTGGCAGAGTTATATGTGGAAGGAACAGGTTCAGATACTGGCACTGATCTATTGTTATCTTGTGTAGGGAAAGGTGGAAACAAAGAAAAGCCAGAAAGAGGGTACGGAGGCCTCCCTGCGGGATTGCTGTACAGGCGGAAAGACAAGAAAGGGTTTCCCTCATTAGATTAGTATTCTCCCAAGCACGATCGTAATGAAATAGGACATACAATATCTGTAGGTAGATGCTGTGTCGCCAACATGCCAGCAGATAGATCAGCCTATTATGTGCTGTAATTCTGCAGCTCTGAACATACTGTGTACGGACAGATACACACTATTAACACACAGTTACCCTGCAATCCTATTAGTATAGCAGAGATGTTAATCTGCAGATAAGGTTACTGACAGGCTTCATGAGGACACAATGTAGCCCGTACTCCACATGGGCTGCCAGATGATCACCTCTCCTCTACTGCTAGTGTAGCCGCCATGCAAGGTGCACAATGGGAGAGAACTGTCCGGGCCCTGCTTACCGGCAGCAGCAACATACAGCACATCCACGGACAGAAAATGTACAAGAGAAGTAAGAGGAGCCGTCTGGATGGTATATAGCACCCTGTAATGCTGGGTTTAGTCATTATACCCATTCTGCCCATCAGCAGCATCATATCCATAGGCAGTCACTTCTGGAGATGTGTAGACAGGCGAGCCGCACTTCTGTCCGCACAGAATGATGGTTAATATGATAGAATCTCAGCAGCACACGATCTGATCACACAGGGCGATGATGTGCTGCCAATAACGCTACAGCTTAAGCAGTCTTGAAAATGACCGCCCCATCGCACCAGCTTTGTGCTCCAAGTCTCTTCTATTCACCGCCACAGATTTCTGATAAATTTACATCACTGTGACTCCAACTTGTCACTACAACTGAAGACTTCTTTGGTCTCTGAAGTGTAAATGATTGTGAACACACCGCCATTTCCACAGCTCCCATAGCGTTAGCCTATGTTCACATGTCCAGTAATCATCAGGTAGGATGGATCCAGCAGCGATCCATTCACACACACAAAAAAATAATTGACACAACTTTTTTGTCCACCTGAAAAGAAACTAATTTCAACTCGGTCCATTTTCTTAACACTGACGTCTATGGAAAACGGATCCGTTTATTAGCCATCTGTTTTCTTCCTTTTGAAACTGATCCAGTAAATAGAACAATTAACCTGTTGCAAAATGAAAAAAAAAATGGATGGCTAATTAACAAATCAGTTTTCCATAGGGTTCAATGTTACAAAATGGATCAAATTGAAATAAGTTGTTTTTTTTTGCCACATAAAAAAAAGTTGGGCCTGCACAACTGTTCTGTTATCAGATTGCTGCTGGATACGGACTATGTTCACACATCCAATAATCATGTTAGAACGCTCTAATGGATGATTACTGACGTGTGAACATAGTCTCATGTGCAGCGGCATCATGCAGAGTTTCCCCGACACACCGTGTCTGCAAATTGAGAATCTGGTTTGGCTTTTATCACAAGTCATATAGCAAGGCTCGTTAAAGGGTCGATATTGACTTTTAGGATTACTTCCAAAAGGTGGCGCTAAAGTTCTAATCCTCTTCCTCTCTGAAGAGACAATTTGCATATTTAATTGCCCAGAGGAGCATGCACGGCTTATATGTAGCACCCTGAGGATTCGGCTGCTACAGGGGTATTGCACCTCAGCCAGAGGTGTGATATTCCACTCCCGGGTAAGGATGGAGTGTGGAACTGAGCTCAGTTAGCTGCATGCACTACACACATCCCATTTCCGGAGGGCAGACCAATGGTACTCCCACTTAGAAATGTGCAGGTACGATCGAGTCTGTCCTTGGCTGGAGTGGGAGGGGGGTGGACCATCCCAGTAGTGTAGGGGCAGATAGGGGGAGCAGTCTGGGTAGTGCTAGGAGCTCATTGGGTGCTGGTCACCTGAGCTCACACATAGAGGGAGTATATAAGGTGGGAACCATCTTAGATCAGGGTCTTTGCAGAGGAGTCTTTTGTAGAAGGCTGGTCAGTCAGTCAGTCTGCCAGTCTTTGCAGAGGAAGAGAGCAGAGGAGCAGAGCAGCCCCAGGCCAAGAGAGAGGAGAAAGAAGGACCCAGAGGGGGAGAAAGAAGGAACTCTGAGAACCCAAACTAAACCACAGGGTGAAGAGTTGGCAACAGGGTACCGGATCCCAAGCTGGTGGAGGCTACAGCACACCTCAGCCAGAGACCGGAGGTCGTGGGCAGCATCTGCCACGACCACTCACCATATCCGCCCGGAAGGCAGACCACGAATAGGGTCAGGGAACCCAGAGACAAGGGTTTACCACCAAAAGGCCCGAGGGAGCCGGACATAGGTGGATCCCTGGTGGGGAAGGCCAGAGACGAGGACAGGACAGAAAGGGAGCTCAGAACCACGCTCCAGAACTACTTGGGGGTTGGCCGAGTCCAGGACCTGGTGGACGCAGCACGGCTCGGGTGGTCACTCAAGGCCGGAGTGACCGGAACATCTGCAGTAAGTAAAAACCCTGAACTGCACAACCCGACTCTGTCTCTGATTACCATCCTCCCTGCACCTCCACAACCACCATCCTCTGCACCTGACCCCCTGAGGCTATACCCCTCCCGTTGGGGGTTATACTACCTAAGCTGCACCAACACCATCAGCCTCAGCGGACCCTGCTGCAGCGGCGGCCGTAGTGACCGCAATACAACGGGTGGCGTAGTCGACATAAAGAACTTTAGTAACATCAGTAAGGACTGCCACACACTGAGCTTGACACCCTGGGCACGGACCGGGTCACAGCCACTCGGAGACTACAACCCCCATCTGATCCGGCTCCGGGTATTCCCCTAAAGAATATGGCCCAGGGGGTGCGTCATATACTTGTGGCCACCTGACCGCCTTTCCCGGTGTGGACACCACAGAATCCTCACTGTGTGCAGTGTGCTCTATGTGAGGATTCACAAGTCTGCAGTCATACACAGTGACTGCAGACTTGTCGTTTTAGACCAGACAACCCCTTTACAGAAACATCTTCCCTGCCCACCTATTAAAGTTTAATTGACATTTTTTGGCTTTTTCTGATCACGGCTGCGCACTTACTTCAGACGGGGGGACAGGCACCGGCAGATCTGTAATTAGGCCGTATGCGGGGGCGGCAGTTTTGGCAGAGTTATATGTGGAAGGAACAGGTTCAGATACTGGCACTGATCTATTGTTATCTTGTGTAGGGAAAGGTGGAAACAAAGAAAAGCCAGAAAGAGGGTACGGAGGCCTCCCTGCGGGATTGCTGTACAGGCGGAAAGACAAGAAAGGGTTTCCCTCATTAGATTAGTATTCTCCCAAGCACGATCGTAATGAAATAGGACATACAATATCTGTAGGTAGATGCTGTGTCGCCAACATGCCAGCAGATAGATCAGCCTATTATGTGCTGTAATTCTGCAGCTCTGAACATACTGTGTACGGACAGATACACACTATTAACACACAGTTACCCTGCAATCCTATTAGTATAGCAGAGATGTTAATCTGCAGATAAGGTTACTGACAGGCTTCATGAGGACACAATGTAGCCCGTACTCCACATGGGCTGCCAGATGATCACCTCTCCTCTACTGCTAGTGTAGCCGCCATGCAAGGTGCACAATGGGAGAGAACTGTCCGGGCCCTGCTTACCGGCAGCAGCAACATACAGCACATCCACGGACAGAAAATGTACAAGAGAAGTAAGAGGAGCCGTCTGGATGGTATATAGCACCCTGTAATGCTGGGTTTAGTCATTATACCCATTCTGCCCATCAGCAGCATCATATCCATAGGCAGTCACTTCTGGAGATGTGTAGACAGGCGAGCCGCACTTCTGTCCGCACAGAATGATGGTTAATATGATAGAATCTCAGCAGCACACGATCTGATCACACAGGGCGATGATGTGCTGCCAATAACGCTACAGCTTAAGCAGTCTTGAAAATGACCGCCCCATCGCACCAGCTTTGTGCTCCAAGTCTCTTCTATTCACCGCCACAGATTTCTGATAAATTTACATCACTGTGACTCCAACTTGTCACTACAACTGAAGACTTCTTTGGTCTCTGAAGTGTAAATGATTGTGAACACACCGCCATTTCCACAGCTCCCATAGCGTTAGCCTATGTTCACATGTCCAGTAATCATCAGGTAGGATGGATCCAGCAGCGATCCATTCACACACACAAAAAAATAATTGACACAACTTTTTTGTCCACCTGAAAAGAAACTAATTTCAACTCGGTCCATTTTCTTAACACTGACGTCTATGGAAAACGGATCCGTTTATTAGCCATCTGTTTTCTTCCTTTTGAAACTGATCCAGTAAATAGAACAATTAACCTGTTGCAAAATGAAAAAAAAAATGGATGGCTAATTAACAAATCAGTTTTCCATAGGGTTCAATGTTACAAAATGGATCAAATTGAAATAAGTTGTTTTTTTTTGCCACATAAAAAAAAGTTGGGCCTGCACAACTGTTCTGTTATCAGATTGCTGCTGGATACGGACTATGTTCACACATCCAATAATCATGTTAGAACGCTCTAATGGATGATTACTGACGTGTGAACATAGTCTCATGTGCAGCGGCATCATGCAGAGTTTCCCCGACACACCGTGTCTGCAAATTGAGAATCTGGTTTGGCTTTTATCACAAGTCATATAGCAAGGCTCGTTAAAGGGTCGATATTGACTTTTAGGATTACTTCCAAAAGGTGGCGCTAAAGTTCTAATCCTCTTCCTCTCTGAAGAGACAATTTGCATATTTAATTGCCCAGAGGAGCATGCACGGCTTATATGTAGCACCCTGAGGATTCGGCTGCTACAGGGGTATTGCACCTCAGCCAGAGGTGTGATATTCCACTCCCGGGTAAGGATGGAGTGTGGAACTGAGCTCAGTTAGCTGCATGCACTACACACATCCCATTTCCGGAGGGCAGACCAATGGTACTCCCACTTAGAAATGTGCAGGTACGATCGAGTCTGTCCTTGGCTGGAGTGGGAGGGGGGTGGACCATCCCAGTAGTGTAGGGGCAGATAGGGGGAGCAGTCTGGGTAGTGCTAGGAGCTCATTGGGTGCTGGTCACCTGAGCTCACACATAGAGGGAGTATAAAAGGTGGGAACCATCTAAGATCAGGGTCAGTCAGTCAGTCAGCCACAGTCAGTCAGTCAGTCTGTGAGAAGTAAGTCTTTGCAGAGCAGTGGAAGAAAGCAGAGGAGCAGAGCAGCCCCAGGCCCAGAGTGAGAGAGGAGAGAACGAAAGACCCAGAGGGGGAGAAAGAAGGAACTCTGAGAGCCCAAATACAACCACAGGGTGAAGAGTTGGCAACAGGGTACCGGATCCCAAACTGGTGGGGGCTACAGCATACCTCAGCCAGAGACCGGAGGCCGTGGGCAGCATCTGCCACGGCCACCCACCATATCCACCCGGAAGGCAGACCACGCGAAGGGTCAGGGAACCCAGAGTCAAGGGTTTTACCAACAGAAGGCCCGAGGGAGCCGGACATAGGTGGATCCCTGGTGGGGAAGGCCAGAGACGAGGACAGGACAGAACGGGAGCTCAGAACCACGCTCCAGAACTACTTGGGGGTTGGCCGAGTCCAGGACCTGGTGGACGCAGCACGGCTCGGGTGGTCACTCAAGGCCGGAGTGACCGGAACATCTGCAGTAAGTAAAGAACCCTGAACTGCACAACCCGACTCTGACTCTCATTACCATCATCCCTGCACCTCCACAACCACCATCCTCTGCACCTGACCCCCCTGGGGCTATACCCCTCCCGTTGGGGGTTATACTACCTAAGCTGCACAAACACCATCAGCCTCAGCGGACCCTGCTGCAGCGGCGGCCGTAGTGACCGCAATTCAACGGGTGGCGTAGTCGACATAAAGAACTTTAGTAACATCAGTAAGGACTGCCACACACTGAGCTTGACACCCTGGGCACGGACCGGGTCACAGCCACTCGGAGACTACAACCCCCATCTGATCCGGCTCCGGGTATCCCCAACAACACTGGCCCAGGGGGCGCGTCAACTTTGGCGTAGTCGGCAGGATCTCGTGCCCGCAACACCCGGGTACTGCGTGCCTGAAGAAAAGAACAAGTTTACCTTAAAAAGAAGTCTCCTGCCGGTTCCGGAGGGTCCCCGCCATCGGGCCCCATCACAGGTCGTTTCCCGCCGGTTGTCCGCCATTTGCAGCTTTTTCCCGCCATCCATGGAGTTTCCCGCCACTGGGAGACGATTCCTGCCATTTCTGAAGATTTCCCGCCTTGGGGGAGCGGACGCCATTATGGGCGTGCCAGAGGGTGGCAAGAGGCCGCCTCCCATCGTGGGCCAGGACCGAAAATGGCGCCAAAAGTGGAAACCGCCCCCACCAACAGAGACTGTGATGCTAGAGGTGTCTGTCAGCGTGAAAGAACTGCCCCTGGAGCTGACAATCACCAAGTGGCCCCGGGACCGCCCTCGAAGTGGGAGGACTGAGAACAAGAGAACAAAGATGGGTGCAGCTTGGAGCAGTCTGGAGAGAGCGCACCCGGAGACAAGAAGCCTGGAGCAGAGTCCAGAAAGAGCCTACCCGGAGATGGAGGGAGAGCCAGGCAGCACCGACCCAGCGGTCAGGAGCCTGATGCGGGCCGCCACTCCAGGCAGCACCGACCCAGTGGTCAGGAGCCTGTTGCCGGTCGCCACTCCAGAAGGCCTGCTGGAGACAATGGGAGGAGAGCAGAGCAGCACCGACCCGTTGGTCAGGAGCCTGCTAGAAGCAACGACCCCACTAGGCTTAGTGGAGGTCTTGGCACAGCTCCCCCGAGATCGGGAGTGTGCACAGACCGCGCTGGAGGGCCTCGCACGGAGGATGGCCCGGGTGCAGCGAGAGACGTTAGCAGAATGGAGCCGTGAGATGGCCCAGCAGACAAGAACCCGTCAGCGGAGCACGCCACCCGAGATGAGGAGACAGACCGCCTCTGAGGATGGCGCAGGAGGACTGAAGGCCGGAGACGGCGCCGAGAAGGGAGCCGAACGAAAGGAGGCAGGTAAAGGGGACGTCTCTACCCCAAACCGGGAAACCGCGTACCTGCCCCAGCTCCCCGTCGCAGAGCCCGAAGTATCCCCTGCCGTGCCCGTCGCTGCAACGTCACCGCCGCAGACTAGGCCTCAAACGGGAGCCGCGACCCCTGTGACGTCACACGCCTCGACCCCGAGCGTGACCAAGCAGGAAGTACCATCGGCCTGGTCGCAAGGCCTAGTACCCCCGGGCGCCGCAATACCAACAGCGCCCCCTACCTCCGCGGAGCCACCGGCCTGGTCGCAGGGCCAAGTAACACAGGGCGCCGCCGTCCTTACGGTGCCCTTTACTTTCAAAGTGCCCCAAGCCTGGTCGCAAGGCCTGGGCAACCCGGGTGCCGCTACCACCACAGCGCCCGTAACATCAAGAGTGCCGCACCTGGGTGAAAACCTGTTCGCCCAACATACCTGGCCGGATGGGCAGCCCTTCATCTGGCCCCAAGAGTACTACGAACTAGAACTCCAGAGGGCAAGGCCCATGTGTGAACCCCTGATCCCGGCTCCAAAGCCTGTAAAGAGGATCTCGCCCCCGCTAGAAGAGACCCAGTTTGAGTGGGACCCCACCGGAGAAGACCTCATGGGGTTCACTCAGGAGACTCGGGCAGCCGCAGCGGAGCGTGCAGAGTGCTGCCGCCAGCAGCTCGAGGTCTTTGAGAGGGAGCGGAGAGAGAGGCGGGTCCGGGAACAACAAGCCCAAGTCAGGAGCGCGGAGCAGAAGAGCTGGACCAGGAGAAACCCCCGTGCAGCGCATGGTCCCCGTACCATCGGGACTGTGATAAAGTTCAATCTGCAGCATGGGTGGGGTTTCATCAGGGATCACCGCACCCCAGGCGACGTCTTCGTGACCAGGAGAGACGTTGAGTCCCACCTACCGGAGGGACACAGAGGTCGTGACCTGTATTTAGGGGACGAGGTCACCTTCACCCGGCACAAGTGTGCCAAAGGACCCTACGCCCTCCATGTGCATCGCCTGACGGAGGAGGAGCTGCGGTGTGAGGAGGAGCAAGAGGACCCGGACGGGTCTGAAACTGAAACTGTCCACAAAGAAAGAGCAGGAGGACGCCGTCGTTGAAGTACGGTAGAGAGAGACTGTATAAAGTTGCCCGTCGGGGTACCAAGAACTGTTACTTATTTAAAATATGTTCCCCGTTGGGACAAAGTGTGAACTGATGCCTGTGTGTCCCTAGTTCCTAATAGCTGGCCGAGGACTGAGAGCGGCCATATCCCCTTGTATATAGTTGCGCTTCCTAAAGCGCCCCCTACCGGTTTTATAGGAAACTGTTTTTCTTCAAGAGACTGTCGCACTTTACCCGGTCACAAGTTGCACAGTGACCGGAGGAGCTAGAAGCAAGAAACGACTACGAGAAAGTTTTATATGAAAAGTTTTATGATGCTGCTAATATATGTTGTTTTATATGTTTTATTATGTTTATATGAAAAAAATTGTATGTTTTGGTGTTTTTTATATCTTACAGCCCGAGGACGTGCTGTGATTTACCAGGGGGGAATGTAGCACCCTGAGGATTCGGCTGCTACAGGGGTATTGCACCTCAGCCAGAGGTGTGATATTCCACTCCCGGGTAAGGATGGAGTGTGGAACTGAGCTCAGTTAGCTGC
Organism: Phyllobates terribilis; assembly: GCF_046119375.1. NCBI lineage: Eukaryota > Metazoa > Chordata > Amphibia > Anura > Dendrobatidae > Phyllobates > Phyllobates terribilis. The sequence continues at coordinate 5,216,713 of NW_027362807.1, read as the reverse complement.
ATGCACTACACACATCCCATTTCCGGAGGGCAGACCAACGGTACTCCCACTTAGAAATGTGCAGGTACGATCGAGTCTGTCCTTGGCTGGAGTGGGAGGGGGGTGGACCATCCCAGTAGTGTAGGGGCAGATAGGGGGAGCAGTCTGGGTAGTGCTAGGAGCTCATTGGGTGCTGGTCACCTGAGCTCACACATAGAGGGAGTATAAAAGGTGGGAACCATCTAAGATCAGGGTCAGTCAGTCAGTCAGCCACAGTCAGTCAGTCAGTCTGTGAGAAGTAAGTCTTTGCAGAGCAGTGGAAGAAAGCAGAGGAGCAGAGCAGCCCCAGGCCCGGAGTGAGAGAGGAGAGAACGAAAGACCCAGAGGGGGAGAAAGAAGGAACTCTGAGAGCCCAAATACAACCACAGGGTGAAGAGTTGGCAACAGGGTACCGGATCCCAAACTGGTGGGGGCTACAGCATACCTCAGCCAGAGACCGGAGGCCGTGGGCAGCATCTGCCACGGCCACCCACCATATCCACCCGGAAGGCAGACCACGCGAAGGGTCAGGGAACCCAGAGTCAAGGGTTTTACCAACAGAAGGCCCGAGGGAGCCGGACATAGGTGGATCCCTGGTGGGGAAGGCCAGAGACGAGGACAGGACAGAACGGGAGCTCAGAACCACGCTCCAGAACTACTTGGGGGTTGGCCGAGTCCAGGACCTGGTGGACTCAGCACGGCTCGGGTGGTCACTCAAGGCCGGAGTGACCGGAACATCTGCAGTAAGTAAAGAACCCTGAACTGCACAACCCAACTCTGACTCTCATTACCATCATCCCTGCACCTCCACAACCACCATCCTCTGCACCTGACCCCCCTGGGGCTATACCCCTCCCATTGGGGGTTATACTACCTAAGCTGCACAAACACCATCAGCCTCAGCGGACCCTGCTGCAGCGGCGGCCGTAGTGACCGCAATTCAACGGGTGGCGTAGTCGACATAAAGAACTTTAGTAACATCAGTAAGGACTGCCACACACTGAGCTTGACACCCTGGGCACGGACCGGGTCACAGCCACTCGGAGACTACAACCCCCATCTGATCCGGCTCCGGGTATCCCCAACAACACTGGCCCAGGGGGCGCGTCATATACGTCTCCTCACTCTGACATGCCAGGCTTGGCTTGGCATTCTCCACAAGGAGAAACGCTAGCCCTTAGACCCCAACCACTCGGTACAAAACTCTCATCATTGGTGTACAGTGGGTATTCCCATCAAACAATATGGAAAGGAGGGGACCCATAATTTGTAAAGTCTGAATTTTGATAATGTTAAAAGTCTAAAGGAGAGAAAAAGAAAAGTTCAGGTACAAGTTAAGGTACAACTCTACAAAGAAACCTGCAGTCAAAATTAGAACTTACTGTCATTTGCTACATGGAACCACAAATTCAGCCGCAATGTGAGGGTAAACAATCGTTCAGATGAGCAGAAATAAGTGCTAAAAGCGGATGTGCCATCTTATCAAGTAGAAGTGCACCGCTCCCCAGCCTCCTCGCTGCCCGATTTATGGGGAGCAGTGCGCTCCTGCTTGATTGACAGCTTGGTGCAGCGGCATGTGTTGTGCGGCTTGTCCGAACTATGCGCTCTCTGGTGCTGCAAGCAGAGATCATTTTGCCTTTGCAGCATCTGGGAAGCAGCGGCACTGAAGCCGGCAGTGCGCTCCAGCCATCCAGCCAGCTTCGGGCAGTGCTTACAAGCTCTACTGGGAAGGACTTGTATTTTGCCACCGCAGAAGCAGAAAAGAATAAAATTAAATATACTTCCATTGTTGAGAATGGAAAGGATTTTTAATAACAAGTAAATTACTAAATTGCTTGATTTTACAAGAATTTTGCAATTTCACCACTTTAAGAATATTGGAATAACCCTTTAAACTTAGATGATATTCCACCATAACAATGGAAGGATCTGAGATCTCAGGCCAATATAATTACTTACTAGGGGAAAGAGCCAGAGGTTGGGGCCAGGGTTGGAGGGCTTTTCCAAAACTCTTCTAGTAAATTCTGGACTATTTTCCCAAGATCTGAGTGCATAGTAAACTAAAAAAGGAGAAAATTGTTAAGATGTTAACAGCTGTAAACTCTCATCAGAAAGAATCATGTGGCTAATGCCATAATAACACCTAACATGATCAGAGATTCCTGGCTTTACACTGTGTTCCAAATTATTATGCAAATAATATTTTCTCAGATTTTCCCAAATTACCTATATGAATTGCAGTCATTGTAATTTTCCAGTCAAATAACTATTAGAGTACAATTGAAAGGTTTTTGTACAAACTGCCTATGATAACAGGATATTATTAAAAAAATAAAAAACTCAAACTGCACTCAAAATGCATGTTCCAAATTATTATGCACAGCAGAGTTTTCAACCTTTTCATTTTAATAAAGAACAAAAAAAATGTCTTTTTTGAAATTATAAGCATTAGCAGGTTATTACAAACTGAAATCAAACAGTTTTCAACTCAAAACTTTATTCTAGGTGATGTTACATTTGCACATAGGACCCCTTGTTCGAAAGGAGCTTCTGAACTCTCTCATTCATTGAATTTGTCAGGTTTTGGATGGTTTCTGCTTCAATTGTTTTGCATGAGGACAGAATACCCTCCCAGAGCTGTTGCTTAGATGTGAACTGCCTCCCACCATCATAGACACTCCTTTTGATGATGCTCCAGAGGTTCTCAATGGGGTTGAGGTCAGGGGAGCATGGGGGTCACACCATAAGTTTGTCCCCTTTTATGCCAATAGCAGCCAGAGAAGCAGATGTGTTATGTGCAGCATGAGACGGGGCATTATCATGCATGAAATGATCTCGATGGTCCAGATAGATGGAGTGGAGGATGGCTGGTTGATGGACACCCCATGCAAACACGGCTACGGCGCCAACAAGGAGGAGGTGGAGTAATGTCTTGGGCTGGAATCATGGGGAGAGGGATTGTCGGCCCTTTTAGGATCCCTGAAGGGGTAAAGATGAACTCTACCATTCTATGATTCTATCGTCTTCAAACAGAGGCTGGACAGACAACTGTCTGAGATGATCTAGTGAATCCTGCTTTGAGCAGGGGGTTGGACCAGATGACCCAGGAGGTCCCTTCCAACTCTACCATTCTATGATTCTATGATTCTAACTCCATAATGTATGTTGAGTTTCTCAAACAGCACTTCCTTCCATGGTTCAAGAAGAAGAACCGTGCATTCCGCAGCAAGATCATTTTCATGCATGATAATGCCCCATCTCATGCTGCACATAACACATCTGCATCTCTGGCTGCTATGGGCATAAAAGGGGACAAACTTATGGTGTGGCCCCCATGCTCCCCTGACCTCAACCCCATTGAGAACCTCTGGAGCATCATCGAAAGGAGTGTCTATGATGGCGGGAGGCAGCTCACATCTAAGCAACAGCTCTGGGAGGGTATTCTGTCCTCATGCAAAACAATTGAAGCAGAAACCATCCAAAACCTGACAAATTCAATGAATGAGAGAGTTCAGAAGCTCCTTTCGAACAAGGGGTCCTATGTGCAAATGTAACATCACCTAGAATAAAGTTTTGAGTTGAAAACTGTTTGATTTCAGTTTGTAATAACCTGCTAATGCTTATAATTTCAAGAAAGACCATTTTTTTGTTCTTTATTAAAATGAAAAGGTTGAAAACTCTGCTGTGCATAATAATTTGGAACATGCATTTTGAGTGCAGTTTGAGTTTTTTTTTTTTTTTTAAATATACTGTTATCATAGGCAGTTTGTACAAAAACCTTTCAATTGTACTCTAATAGTTATTTGACTGGAAAATTACAATGACTGCAATTCATATAGGTAATATGGGAAAATCTGAGAAAATATTATTTGCATAATAATTTGGAACACAGTGTATACAGACCACAAAGTATGGCAGTATCAGCGATCAAGCAGACAAGGGCTGGAGAGAGCAGGAGAGACGCTAGAAAGACCCTCGAGAGAGAGAGAGCAGGAGAGACGCTCGAGAGAGAGAGAGAGAGCAGGAGAGACGCTCAAGATCAGGAGAGACGCTAGAAAGACGCTCGAGAGAGAGAGAGAGCAGGAGAGACGCTCGAGAGAGTGAGAGCAGGAGAGACGCTAGAAAGACGCTCAAGAGAGAGAGAGCAGGAGAGACGCTCGAGAGAGAGAGAGCAGGAGAGACGCTAGAAAGACGCTCGAGAGAGAGAGAGCAGGAGAGACGCGCGAGAGAGAGAGCAGGAGAGACGCTCGAGAGAGAGAGCAGGAGAGACGCTCAAGATCAGGAGAGACGCTCGAGAGAGAGAGAGCAGGAGAGACGCTCGAGAGAGAGAGAGCAGGAGAGACGCTCGAGAGAGAGAGCAGGAGAGACGCTCAAGATCAGGAGAGATGCTCGAGAGAGAGAGAGCAGGAGAGACGCTCGAGAGAGAGAGAGAGCAGGAGAGACGCTCAAGATCAGGAGATACGCTCGAGAGAGAGAGAGCAGGAGAGACGCTCGAGAGAGAGAGAGCAGGAGAGACGCTCGAGAGAGAGAGCAGGAGAGACGCTCGAGAGAGAGAGCAGGAGAGACGCTCGAGAGAGAGAGAGCAGGAGAGACGCTTGAGAGAGAGAGAGCAGGAGAGACGCTCGAGAGAGAGAGCAGGAAAGAAGCTTGAGAGAGAGAGCAGGAGAGACGCTCGAGAGAGAGAGAGCAGGAGAGACGCTCGAGAGAGAGAGAGCAGGAGAGACGCTCGAGAGAGAGATCAGGAGAGACGTTCGAGAGAGAGAGCAGGAGTGACGCTCGAGAGAGAGAGCAGGAGAGACGCTCGAGAGAGAGAGCAGGAGAGACGCTCGAGAGAGAGAGCAGGAGAGACGCTCGAGAGAGAGAGCAGGAGAGACGCTCGGGAGAGAGAGAGCAGGAGAGACGCTCGAGAGAGAGAGCAGGAGAGATGCTCGAGAGAGAGAGCAGGAGAGACGCTCGAGAGAGAGAGCAGGAGAGACGCTCGAGAGAGAGAGAGCGGGAGAGACGCTCGACAGAGAGCAGGACAGACGCTCGAGAGAGAGCAGGAGAGACGCTCGAGAGAGAGAGCAGGAGAGATGCTCGAGAGAGGGAGAGCAGGAGAGACGCTCGAGAGAGAGAGCAGGAGAGATGCTCGAGAGAGAGAGAGCAGGAGAGACGCTCGAGAGAGAGAGCAGGAGAGACGCTCGAGAGAGAGAGCAGGAGAGACGCTCGAGAGAGAGAGAGCAGGAGAGACGCTCGAGAGAGAGAGAGCAGGAGAGACGCCCGAGAGAGAGAGAGCAGGAGAGACGCTCGAGAGAGAGAGAGCAGGAGAGACGCTAGAGAGAGAGAGACGCTCGAGAGAGAGAGCAGGAGAGAAGCTCGAGAGAGAGAGCAGGAGAGATGCTCGAGAGAGAGAGCAGGAGAGATGCTCGAGAGAGAGAGCAGGAGAGACTCTCGAGAGAGAGCAGGAGAGACGCTCGAGAGAGAGCAGGAGAGACGCTCGAGAGAGAGAGCAGGAGAGACGCTCGAGAGAGAGAGCAGGAGAGACGCTCGAGAGAGAGAGAGCAGGAGAGACGCTAGAGAGAGAGAGATGCTCGAGAGAGAGAGAACAGGAGAGAAGCTCGAGAGAGAGAGAGCAGGAGAGACGCTCGAGAGAGAGCAGGAGAGACGCTCGAGAGAGAGCAGGAGAGACGCTCGAGAGAGAGAGCAGGAGAGACGTTCGAGAGAGAGAGAGCAGGAGAGACACTCGAGAGAGAGAGCAGGAGAGACGCTCGAGAGAGAGCAGGAGAGACGCTCGAGAGAGAGAGCAGGAGAGACGCTCGAGAGAGAGCAGGAGAGACGCTCGAGAGAAAGAGCAGGAGAGAAGCTAGAGAGAGAGAGCAGGAGAGACGCTCGAGAGAGAGAGCAGGAGAGATGCTCGAGAGAGAGAGCAGGAGAGACGCTCGAGAGAGAGAGAGCAGGAGAGACGCTCGAGAGAGAGCAGGAGACACGCTCGAGAGAGAGAGCAGGAGAGATGCTCGAGAGAGAGAGCAGGAGAGACGCTCGAGAGAGAGAGCAGGAGAGACGCTCGAGAGAGAGAGCAGGAGAGACGCTCGAGAGAGAGCAGGAGAGACGCCCGAGAGAGAGAGCAGGAGAGACGCTCGAGAGAGAGCAGGAGAGACGCTCGAGAGAGAGCAGGAGAGACGCTCGAGAGAAAGAGCAGGAGAGAAGCTAGAGAGAGAGAGCAGGAGAGACGCTCGAGAGAGCAGGAGAGATGCTCGAGAGAGAGAGCAGGAGAGACGCTCGAGAGAGAGAGAGCAGGAGAGACGCTCGAGAGAGAGAGCAGGAGAGATGCTCGAGAGAGAGAGCAGGAGAGACGCTCGAGAGAGAGCAGGAGAGACGCCCGAGAGAGAGAGCAGGAGAGACGCTCGAGAGAGAGCAGGAGAGAAGCTAGAGAGAGAGAGCAGGAGAGACGCTCGAGAGAGAGCAGGAGAGAAGCTAGAGAGAGAGAGCAGGAGAGACGCTCGAGAGAGAGAGCAGGAGAGATGCTCGAGAGAGAGAGCAGGAGAGACGCTCGAGAGAGAAAGAGCAGGAGAGACGCTCGAGAGAGAGTGCAGGAGAGATGCTCGAGAGAGAAAGCAGGAGAGACGCTCGAGAGAGAGAGCAGGAGAGACGCTCGATAGAAAGCAGGAGCAACTGTCAATCACTTCATCACTATATGACTCAGTAATGATACCTATAGCATATTACTCAGGGTGACAACATGGCAGCTCACAGAGTTACTTTCATGATCTAGATTTGCTAAATTGGAGACATATCATGATACAGAGCCCATGTCCATGACTTATGTCAGCTCCAAAGTGAAATATGTATTGAAAAAAAAAAAAAAAATTATATATATACACACACATATACATACACTGCTCAAAAAAATAAAGGGAACACTCAAATAACACATCCTAGATCTGAATGAATGAAATATTCTCATTGAATACTTTGTTCTGTACAAAGCTGAATGTGCTGACAACAAAATCACATAAAAATCATCAATGGAAATCAAATTTATTAACTAATGGAGGCCTGGATTTGGAGCCACCCCCAAAATTAAAGTGGTAAAACACACTACAGGCTGATCCAACTTTGATGTAATGTCCTTAAAACAAGTCAAAATGAGGCTGAGTATTGTGTGTGGCCTCCACATGCCTGTATGACCTCCCTACAACGCCTGGGCATGCTCCTGATGAGGTTGCGGATGGTCTCCTGTGCGATCTCCTCCCAGACCTGGACTAAAGCATCCGCCAACTCCTGGACAGTCTGTGGTGCAACGTGACGTTGGTGGATGGAGCGAGACATGATGTCCCAGATGTGCTCAATCGGATTCAGGTCTGGGGAACGGGCGGGCCAGTCCATAGCTTCAATGCCTTCATCTTGCAGGAACTGCTGACACACTCCAGCCACATGAGGTCTGGCATTGTCCTGCATTAGGAGGAACCCAGGGCAAACCTCACCAGCATATGGTCTCACAAGGGGTCTGAGGATCTCATCTCGGTACCTAATGGCAGTCAGGCTACCTCTGGCGAGCACATGGAGGGCTGTGCGGCCCTCCAAAGAAATGCCACTCCACACCATTACTGACCCACTGCCTAACCGGTCATGCTGAAGGATGTTGCAGGCAGCAGATCGCTCTCCGTGGCGTCTCCAGACTCTGTCATGTCTGTCACATGTGCTCAGTGTGAACCTGCTTTCATCTGTGAAGAGCACAGGGTGCCAGTGGCGACTTTGCCAATCCTGGTGTTCTGTGGCAAATGCCAAGCGTCCTGCACAATGTTGGGATGTGATCACAACCCCCATCTGTGGACGTCGGGCCTTCATACCACCCTCATGGAGTCGGTTTCTAACCGTTTGTGCAGACACATGAACATTTGTGGCCTGCTGGAGGTCATTTTGCAGGGCTCTGTCAGTGCTCCCCCTGTTCCTCCTTGCACAAAGGCTGAGGTAGCGGTCCTGCTGCTGGGTTGTTGCCCTCCTACGGCCCCCTCCTTGTCTCCTGGTGTACTGGCCTGTCTCCTGGTAGCACCTCCAGCCTCTGGACACTACGCTGACAGACACAGCAAACCTTCTTGCCACAGCTCGCACTGATGTGCCATCCTGGATGAGCTGCACTACCTGAGCAACTTCTGTGGGTTGTAGAGTCTGTCTCATGCTACCACGAGTGTGAAAGCATAACCAACATTCAAAAGTGACCAAAACATCTGCCAGAAAGCATTGGTACTGAGATGTGGTCTGTGGTCCCCACCTGCAGAATCAATCCTTTGAGGGTGTCTTGATAATTGCCAATAATTTCCATCTATTGTCTATTCCATTTGCACAACAGCATGTGAAATTGATTGTCAATCAGTGTCGTTTCCTAAGTGGACAGTTTGATCTACTTGGAGTTATATTCTGTTGTTTAAGTGTTCCCTTTATTTTTTTGAGCAGTGTATATATACAGTACAGACCAAAAGGACACACCTTCTCATTTAAAGATTTATCTGTATTTTCATGACTAAGAAAATTGTACATTCACACTGAAGGCATCAAAACTATGAATTAACACATGTGGAATTATATACTTAACAAAAAAGTGTGAAACAACTGAAAATATGTCTTATATTCTAGGTTCTTCAAAGTAGCCACCTTTTGCTTTGATGGCTGCTTTGCACACTCTTGGCATTCTCTTGATGAGCTTCAAGAGGTAGTCACCAGAAATGGTTTTCACTTCACAGGTGTGCCCAGTCAGGTTTAATAAGTGGGATTTCTTGCCTTATAAATGGGGTTGGGACCATCAGTTGTGTTGTGCAGAAGTCTGGTGGATACACAGCTGATAGTCCTACTGAATAGACTGTTAGAATTTGTATTATGGCAAGAAAAAAGCAGCTAAGTAAAGAAAAACGAGTGGCCATCATTACTTTAAGAAATGAAGGTCAGTCAGTCCGAAAAATTGTGAAAACTTTGAAAGTGTCCCCAAGTGCAGTTGCAAAAACCATCAAGCGCTACAAAGAAACTGTCTCACATGAGGACTGCCCCAGGAAAGGAAGACCAAGAGTCACCTCTGCTTCTGAGGATAAGTTTATCCGAGTCACCAGCCTCAGAAATCGCAGGTTAACAGCAGCTCAGATTAGAGACCAGGTCAATGCCACACAGAGTTCTAGCAGCAGAAACATCTCTTCAACAACTGTTAAGAGGAGACTTTGTGCAGCAGGCCTTCATGGTAAAATAGCTGCTAGGAAACCACTGCTAAGGACAGGCAACAAGCAGAAGAGACTTGTTTGGGCTAAAGAACACAAGGAATGGACAGTAGACCAGTGGAAATCTGTGCTTTGGTCTGATGAGTCCAAATTTGAGATCTTTGGTTCCAACCACCATGTCTTTGTGCGACGCAGAAAAGGTGAACGGATGGACTCTACATGCCTGGTTCACACAGTGAAGCATGGAGGAGGAGGAGTGATGGTGTGGGGGTGCTTTGCTGGTGACACTGTTGGAGATTTATTCAAAATTGAAGGCATACTGAACCAGCATGGCTACCACAGCATCTTGCAGCGGCATGCTATTCCATCCGGTTTGCGTTTAGTTGGACGATCATTTATTTTTCAAAAGGACAATGACCCCAAACACAACTCCAGTCTGTGTAAGGGCTATTTGACCAAGAAGGAGAGTGATGGGGTGCTACGCCAGATGACCTGGCCTCCACAGTCACCAGACCTGAACCCAATCGAGATGGTTTGGGGTGAGCTGGACCGCCGAGTGAAGGCAAAAGGGCCAACAAGTGCTAAGCATCTCCGGGAACTCCTTCAAGATTGTTGGAAGACCATTACCGGTGACTACCACTTGAAGCGCATCAAGAGAATGCCAGGAGTGTGCAAAGCAGTCATCAAAGCAAAAAGTGGCTACTTTGAAGAACCTAGAATATAAGACATATTTTCAGTTGTTTCACACTTTTTGTTAAGTATATAATTCCACATGTGTTAATTCATAGTTTTGATGCCTTCAGTGTGAATGTACAATTTTCATAGTCATGAAAATACATAAAAAGTCTTTAAATGAGAAGGTGTGTCCAAACTTTTGGTCTGTACTGTACATACACACACACATATATATATATACATACACGCACGCAGTAGGGAAAATAAGTATTTGATACACTGCCGATTTTGCAAGTTTTCCCACCTACAAAGAATGGATAGGTCTGTCATTTTTATCATAGGTACACTTCAACTGTGAGAGACAGAATCTAAAAATAAAATCCAAAAAAAATCACATTTGATGATTTTTAAATAATTAAATCGCATTTCATTGCATGAAATAAGTATTTGATCACCTACCAACCAGCAAGAAATCTGGCTCTCACAGACCTGTTAGTTTTTCTTTCAGAAGCCCTCTTACTCTGCACTCCTCACCTGTATTTATTGTACCTGTTTGAACTCGTTACCTGTATAAAAGACACCTGTCCACACACTCAATCAATCACACTCCAACCTATCCACCATGGTTAAGACCAAAGAGCTATCTAAGGACACCAGGGACAAAATTGTAGACCTGCTCCAGGCTGGGATTGGCTACAGGACAATATGCAAGCAGCTTGGTGAGAAGGCAACAACTGTTGGCACATTTATTAGAAAACGGAAGAAACACAAGATGACTGTCAATCTTCCTCGGTCTGGGGCTCCATGCAAGATCTCGACCCGTGGGATAAGGATGATTCTGAGAAAGGTCAGGAATCAGCCCAGAACTACACAGGAGGACCTGGTCAATGACCTGAAGAGAGCCGAGACTACAGTCTCAAACATTACCATTAGTAACACACTATGCCGTCATGGATTAAACTCCTGCAGGTCCCCTGCTCACACCAGCACATGTCCAGGCCCGTTTGAAGTTCGCCAATGACCATCTGGGTGATCCAGAGGAGGCATGGGAGAGGGTCATGTGGTCAGATGAGACCAAAATAGGACTTTTTGGTATCAACTCCACTTGCCGTGTTTGGAGAAAGAAGAAGGATGAGTACAACCCCAAGAACACCGTCCCAACTGGGAAGCATGCTGGGAGAAACCTTATACTTTGGGGGTGCTTTTCTGCAAAGGGGACAGGACAACTGCACCCAGCAACAGTCCCGAAACTTGAAAGATCTGGAGAAGATCTGTATGGAGGAGTGGTCCAAAATTCCTGCTGCAGTGTCTGCAAACTTGGTCAAGAACTACAGGAAACGTCTGACCTCTGTAATTGCAAACAAAGGTTTCCGTACCAAATATTAAGATCTGTTTTTCTATTGTATCAAATAATTAATTTGCATAATTGCATGAAATAAGTATGTAAAAATTATAAAATGTTATTTTCTGTTTTTTATTTTTAGATTCTGTCTCTCACAGGTGAAGTGTACCTACGATAAAAATTACAGCCCTCTCCATTCTTTGTAGGTGGGAAAACTTGCAAAATTGTCAGTGTATCCAATACTTATTTTCCCCACTGTATATACTTTGTTACTAAAAAAGAAAAAACCCACCGGTCTTCTATGTGAACATAACAAAGACTATAACTAAAAATCTTATATATTATAAAAAAAAACTAAAACAAGGTTGACCACATTTTCTTATGGTATTTTTATCTGAAACTTCCTTGGAAAATTCACTGGAAATATCAGAAATGTCTGAAATGGGGACCTCAATGTAAGACCCCCACCCATTAGATGTAAGGTGGCTCCCAAACCTCCCGTGTCGATGCAGCACAGCCATCTGCAGCCACATTTTACGTAGAGCACACGCAGAACCGGGTCATTAACACATACATTAATCCTTTCATTTCGTTCTCCTTTGCTGAAGATGTGTTTGACAAAGACCTCATCTACCAAAATAAAGAGGTGTATTCCCTATGAAGTAACAATACCGTGGCATCTCTTCTTCCCAGGTCCTCTGCGTTGTGCCAATCTTCTGGAAATGTGTGGATACATTGACAACTGGCCACTGCCAGGCCCCTGGTCGTAGTGATTATGCCTACTGTCCAAACTGATTAGACATGGACAAGGAGTAAGGTAACACCCCATTGTCAATTAGATGTAAGGCTATGTTCACACTAGGCGTTTTTTCACTACACATTACTTTCAATGGGTGAAATACACTGAAAGAAGTGACGTGCTCTATTCAGCAAAAAACAATGCAAATCACAAAATACTGATCATACAAAAACCAGGGTGTGAGCATGAGATTTCTGAAATCTCATAGACTTTGCTTGTACTGTAAAACACAGCTGAAAATTTGCATTAAAAAAACGCTGAAAAAAACGCAATGTGTGAACATAGCCTTCAAAGGCACTGCACAGTGGTCTGACACACAAATTCTGCACATTTGTGATTTTATAGGGTTTATAAGATTACTAAAACAGACGTGTCAGGAGACCACACAGATCCACTTTATAAAAAAAAACACCTCAGTCATTGAAAGGTTAAATTACAACATTCCTAAGTCCAGTGCTCAAAATCTCCCAAGTCTCCTTACATTATGTAGTAAAGGACAGGTGACATTGGGGCCTTGCTTGTCCACCAGGTGATGTCTTATCGGTGGAAAGACTGTGATGAGAGGTTTGTCTTGAGGAAATTGTGGCGGAAGTAAACTGCAATAAAAGCAAAGTATTAGAGCAAGACGCGGGATACATGACTGCAGCCTACAGAAACGTGACAGGTCCGGGGAAAATACCCAACAGCCTCATCTCATCTCAATGGAAAATCCATTTAGGTGGCACGTAGCGTAAGGCATAAAGGGACGTCAGCACCTTGACATATGATCGTAATGGTGTTATAAGAGATCTGATGAGTCCATCATGACAAATCTAGTGTGGAAAACATATGCAAATCCGTCTGGAAGTGCACTGGGGCGTATCCCTGCACTTAGACAGCTCCTTTCAAGTGCACGGACACGCCCCTCTGCACTCCCACACCAATCTGCAGACACTCCATTTCCTTTTGACTGGCACATCGGAGCTCTGCAAAAAAAAAAAAGGATAATTTTTCTGGGGAGGGACAATCGCCGATACTGTTCTACCACTACTTCCATATGTAAAAGGAAGCTGAGAGGACCCTATAAGCCTCCATATTGATTTAAAGTGATTTCTTATTAGTAGCAATTAAACAACTTGCATTAATACACATCATCTATAGTGACGTCATGAGCCGCCAAGCAACATAATTTAATGGCTCCAGTGCTACAAGACATGACTATGGATGACAAGTCATTGTAGGGTACCGATTACACGCGGTGGGGTCTATCAACAGCATGGGACAACGATATTCTAGAAGTACCTAATATGGTCTGCTTTCTTTAAGGGGCTGCCCACTACCTTGATATTGATCACTTACCCATTGGATAGGTCATTAATATGGAATCAGTGGGGGCCATCTTCACAAGTGAATAGGAGCATGCGGCTCCCTCTCTGGGGGGCTGTCAGAACCCCATCGATTTGATATTGATACCCAATGCTGATGTTATCAATATCAAAGTAGAGGACAATCCCTTTAATTCCCATTAGGTTCACATTTAATAACCCCAACAAATGCAACGTAATCTCTCAACTAAGACAATAGCACCCCGTGTCACTTACATATTGATGCTGATGGTGAAGTTCTTAAAGGTGATTGGCAGTCTGTACTCCACATCTTTCTGAATTTCAGTAATACTGGAAAGATAAAAAAAAGAAAACATTAATGATGACAATTCTACAAACTGCTGTGTCCCAAAAGAAAACACAACAGGTGGATATGTGTAAACCTAACCGATGCTCCAGTATTGTGGGTGCTGGAGCGTGCAGTCTCACAAGACACGATTTGTCTACCGTCTTGAATTGGAGGTGCCCCAGCCCCCAATAGTGATCTAGGTCTGATTCGGCAGAACAGCATGAGGTCCGGCAAATCTGACCGCTTTATGGATACAACATGCTCCATATTACGACCCCAAGAAAAAAGCCAAATAAAGAAGTGTGAGAACAGGACGGCGATGGGTGTACGGAGGATGGCAGAGAGATGACTGCAGAATGCAGCATAAAGCACTCAGACATTAATCATCCCTGACAAAACATAATACAAGTCCTGCTTCATGCTGGGTACGCTTCTCAGGTAACCCTGTACTGAAGGACTTGTACTGTTCATAGACCTAACATACAACACATTACATACAAGTTATCCCGCAGCAAGAGACACATGACATAAAATAATAACCATCCTAGACATCAAGTTCCCCTTTGAGAGGTCACAAGGTAATATCCGATGGCTCTAAAATGGAATCTGCCACCAGGTTTTGCTATCCCATCTGCATGATGTAAGGGCAGAAACCTGATTCCAGAAATGTGTCCCTTATTTCGCTGCAGTTTTGATAAATTTTAGTTTTATCTACTGCAGATCTAGCAGTGCTCTGAATGCTGAGCTCTGTATAACCGGCTGCACCACTGATTGGCAGCTTTCTGTGTACACTGTGCATAGGCAGAAGGCTGCTATACAGACCTTGTGAAAAATGAGAAAAGAGAAAGGGAGAAAAAGCGCGCCATGTACCACCTGAGGAAGATAGTTCACTATCGAAACGCTTTGTGGAAAGGGCTCATTAAATTTATTTTTTAGTCCTAAAATTTTTTTCACTTCTAGTGTTCATTCTTTTAGCGCCCTATAGACCGCTTTTTTATTTAATTTGGACCACTCCTGAAAAATGAGGGATACCTGGTTGCAGGTTTACTAGTCTTCTAGTCACAACCTCCTACTGATAAAACAAAGATTTTATCAAAACACCAGCAAGCAGCCCAGAAAGTGACACATCGCTGGAATCAGGGTCTCTGTCTCTACATCATGCTGCTCTCGGAATATATGGCAAAAACCTAGTGACAGATTCCCTTTAAGCTCTCATCTCTAGTGATCAGGACCCTAGAATTTTCTTCTGAGGTGGGTTTCCCTTTAGCTCTGCACCTACCTAGCGTCACTGCATGGCTGCGGAAATAAAAAAATAAATAAAATAAAAAAAAATCTTTCTGAATTCTGAAGAGAAGGAGCAGTTGTGGAGTGTCTATATAATAGATGTAGAGAAGTGGGATGACGGCGGCCTGTGCTGAGCATTGCCCGGCTGATCGGGTGATGACTGATGGGTCACATGAATGAGTTATTACAGCAGAAACCGCACCCGTCCTGATAACTATTCCTGCAAGGAACCGGCCGCCCCTAACCCTGCAGCTACATAATAGAGATGCAAAGAAACAAGGAGAAAGAAAGGAGGCAATGACCGGGATCACCAAGGAATAGCAAAAATATAGAATTTTATTAAAGACTAAACATACAAGACATGTTAAAAAAAACAACTAAAAAGCAACAATTGCGCCAATGAATAACAAAACCATTGCAAGGTACTGATATGGTTAATCCTCACATATATATGCCCAACTAGTCACAGAAAATCTCAATATATGACTACAGACTGCCCACCACAATATAATAAAGAGCAAGGTAGCAGCAAAGTGTCTATTCACAAAGGCATTAATATCCAAATAAGCCTATAAAAATAGTGCCCATTATATAACCCACAATGAAACCTGCTGCTGACACAATCGCCCCAAATGTGAAACAATACAATTGGATTGCTAAAAGAGCAAGCGAACGCTGTTAGGTCGGGCAGTAGAAAAAATTGATGTAACTACACCTGAACCATCAGGCAACCTACAGAAATGTGCATGGAGGATGTTGTTTTTACATAAGAGTTATGTATACAGAAAAGCTATATGTCCTATACAGGAAAAGTGTGGGATGAGGAGCTTACAAGACCACTAAAGTAAGACATTCACAAGCTCCTTCTGTATACTCCCTGGTGCCGGGGGTCCGACCCCACTGATCTTACACTGAGAATGGATGGAACTCCTGTAATGTCACCCTTCTTTTCTACAATGTAATCAAGGCATATTTATATGTCTGAACAAGACTTGTATCGACCCATAAAAGAAAAGAGCCGCAGCTCCACCATACTGAATCCCTGCACAGCGACGCTATCAGCCGTGCAGGGACACAACGCAGCTGCCGTCACTTATATAATGGCCGAATGTGCAGGGAAAAGCCACAACGGACCTCATTGTTCTGAAGGCTGCAGCGTATCCGAGCTATATGTGATACTACTCTGACATAGGGAAAGGGACAAAAACCCTTCAAATAGCAGGGAGTGACGTCTGATTAATATTTAGATTTGTATTGAACATAAAAGCACAATCTTAGGACCATTACATACATTACCAGACTACTTTATAGATGATCAATTGCCAGCACAAGTTATATTACGCCCAAAATATCTCTGCAGCACCACCAAATTGCTGTATGAAAAATATGAGGAGTTATAGAAGTGTGCGCCCACATATTATCTGTACAGGTCCATATATCAGCCACTATTATGTGAAATATGTAATAAAATACACTATTATACATTATTAATGTTCTGTCCCTTTAAAATTCTGTCACCATGGTAACGACAGTCATACTCAGCCAATAGGATTGCTCGGTTTGAATTTGAAAAAAAAAAAAAAACTCCTATGTGGTCAGTTTGTTCCATCTGATCTGAGTGTGAAGACAGAGACCTGCGATCAGCGAGAGATTATAGGTATAAGACGTGATATAATATAATGGACGCAGCCACATCCCATCACACGCACTCAGCGACCACAACTGACAGGAATCAGCCCATTTACCAGAGGAGAAGTCATTATTCCCCAACACATGATACGCTGAGACACCAGTGGGGGGCGCCACACTCATCACATCTCCCATCTGGAAGGATCCAGCCATCACTTCTAATGGGGGTCACTGCCCTTTTTTGGTGATTGCTGGAGTTTCCCGCGGTCGGACCCCACTGATCTATCAGTCGTCACCGAGCCCAGGGATAAGGGGATGACTTGTTCCATCTGATAATTCCCCTTTAATGAAGCTCAGATACAGAACAGTAAATATCCTACACATTTCCCAATTTGCCCTTTCCCCAGCAGAGCCCCCGAATTATTTATAGCCAATGTTTCTAAGACCAAAGAAATATCAGCCAATCCCCAAACCCTCTGCTGACGCCTCCTGAGGTTTTATAGATTGTGGATACATTTCTACAAGAGAAGATATCAGCGGACACCATGGGGATGGAGTATTCTGCCAGCGTTGGAGCAGGTAGTATCCATCACTCACTCACCGTTCTCTATACTCTTGTTACATGGCTTTCTGGGGCTTTCATTAAACAGACTCATCTGGGGGGACATTTTCTTTCCTTTAATGCATATACTTGGTGGTAAATATTTTTCTGAGTTTTATTGAAAATTGTGCACAGTTTGCCTCCTGTACTGTCTATTGCTGGCTGCAGAACTAGTTAACTGAGAATCCATCAGTGAGCTCCTTCTGACAGTCTTAACATACATACGTCCTCTTTGTACGGTGAGGATTGCTCCTAATATCTGGTTGTGTTTTCTGCAGATTACATCAGTCCTGAGGAACAGCTGAGGAGACTGGCATATTGTGTGAAGTTTCTCCCTTCTCCCCTCTACAAGAAGGAGGTCAGTGAGACGACTCAGGGCAACGCTACGGCCTCTTCTATAAGGTAGCTGTGTATTCGGATCTTCCTTGTAGCCTCCTAACTTCATCTCTTCTCTTCCAGCGCCTTATGCCGACCAACCCCATTGCCCAAAGAAGATGCATCGAAGAGTATAAAGCCAAGGAGAAAAGGAAGAGGGAAGAAAGGCGCAAGGAACTAAAAGAACGGCGCAAGTACCTGGATGAAGAGGAAGACGAGGAAGAAGAGAAGGAAGAAGAGGAGAAAGCAGCAAAGAAGATAAAGCTGGACATCATGGATTTAAGACAGAAGACACTAAAAGAACTGTGCGCCTACCTGGATGAAGAGGAAGAAGAGGAAGAAGAGAAAGAAGAGAAAGCAAAGAAGATGAAACTCCACATCAAGATCCCTAGGGGGGAAGTGACGGCCAAAGGCCAGAAAAGAAGACAACCAATCCCAACAACAAGAAAGAAGAAGGAGAACCAGACCAACTTCCGCCAGTACATCAACCGGTATTTGAGAGGAAAGAGGAACATCATGTGGACCATCCTGCTGGAACCTCTCTGCCGATAACATCACATACGGCAATACCGGCTGGTAAGTATCAGACCACCAAATAACAGCAGGATAGTGTAATATAGTGGTAGTGTATCAGTATTAGTGTAATAAGAGTAATAATACTAGTGATAATAGTAAGAAATAAATAAAATAGTAATAAAATAACAGTAGTAATAGTAGTAGGTAGAATAGCAGTGTGATCCAGGGTCCTAGGACTGATCGCCTTTTCTCGGGGTCAAGAAGGAATTTTTCCCCTGTGACACAAATTGGCTGAAGGTGTCCAGGGGTTTTTGCCTTCTTCTGGATCAATACTGTAGTTATAGGGTAGTATTAGTAGTGATAGGAGAGAATAATAATAATGTAAAAATATATCAGGTTATTAATAATAATAAGAATATTAAATAGCTATATTTATAAAAATAAAAACATAAATTAAAATAACTCCAGTAGTACAATAAGTAATATATTAATTATACAACTAATAATAACATTATTAGGTTTGATCCAGGGTCCTAGGACTGATCGCCTTTTCTCGGGGTCAAGAAGGAATTTTTCCCCAGTGACACAAATTGGCTGAAGGTGTCCTGGGGTTTTTGCCTTCTTCTGGATCAACACTCTAGGTATAGGGTAGTATTAGTAGTGATAGGAAAGTAGAATAATTCTGTAATAAGATAGCAGGATGTTAATAATAGTAAGAATATAAAAATAATTATAGTGTTGTTTTGATTATTTTAAGTAGTTATAGAAAAGTTAGAATAGCAAAGTAATAAGATAGCAGGACATAAATAATATATAATCTATAAAAAGTACAAAAACCTAAATTAAAATACTAATAACTACAGTAGCAGTACAATTAGTTGTATAATATTAATAAGAATTATTAATAACTAGTAATAACATTATTAGATTTGATCCAGGGTCCTAGGACTGATCGCCTTTTCTCGGGGTCAAGAAGGAATTTTTCCCCTGTGACACAAATTGGCTGAAGGTGTCCTGGGGTTTTTGCCTTCTTCTGGATCAACACTAAGTATAGGGATTTTAGTAATACCATTATCATAAACACAAGAGTAATAAAAAATTATAAAACTAATTAAAAAAATGAATTATAACAGGTACAATTGATTGCATTAGTACAGTAGTAATAAACATTAAAAATGGTGGTCCCAGTTAGTAAGTTAGTGTAGTGTTAGTGTAGGGACCCATCTGAAGAGGTCGCCTTGACGTTGGCAGATGGGCTCGCACAATTTGCTCAAAGTGTGCGCTAAGAACCTCATATTTCTATGTACAGGAGATCTAGCAGTAATACCATTCAGGAGATAGGTATTTGTGTACACACATTTTGTTATATACTTTTGCGCCGCACACAGGGCAGGTATACAGGTACAGGATGCTCATATGTAGTGAGAGTGTTGCAGTAATATAACTGGGCCTTAAGGGTAAAATGTTGATAACTACAGGTCCTGGAAACACATCAGAAACTAGAACCTGTAAGTAACTGGTTCCCAGCTAGTGATTAATATGTAAAGGGCAGTCTGGTACCAGGACCCGCGTTATAGGACACATTATCATCAGGCAGGTGCAGTCATGGCTCTTACAAGATCTGCGGCAGTCGTGTGGCGGTATAACACAGTCCCGCTCCTGCCTCAGGCGCCAGCAGTGGAGCCAACCCTGATCCTGGCAGCTTAACCCCTTATATGACACAGTCAGTGGCTTTCACAGCATTTAAGCACTTAAGACCAGAGAGGGAGGTGCGATCATGGTGCCGATGAGTTTCTATGGCAGCCGAGATCTAACAATGGACCCCATGACGGCCATCTTACTGCTCTTATTAGACCCCGGCTGAGGAGAGGTCTATGAGGACACCGGTCAGAGTTATGTCGCCTGCTCTGCAGCTATTAGAAATATCTAGGGCTGATTAGTTTGCTATCTGTAAATCGGATCTAGCCCTGCCCCCCCCAGCAGCACTGGGCTACCACTGGTGTGATCAGGGCTATTGGGCTCCTAGATTGGGCAGAGGAGCTCAGTCTTCAGCAGGAGCTGGCTGAGGAGAGTGGAGTGACTTGCATGGGGCTGCTGCACAAGAAGCAGCTCACAAGGTGGAGATTTATCCGGAGACGCGGTACCCGGGCTGTGATCTGCTTTCAGGCTGCATAGTCGCTGCCTCCTAGGACCCGAACTTCACCCCTAACAGGCACAGCAGAGCTCGGACGGCTGCAAGTGCCGGAGAGTGGCTGATTAGTGACTGCTGTGTCTCCTGCACTCAGATAAGAGCGGTACAGAGCGGGGGCTCAGTAATGGTGAATACGGGAAGTGTCCACCCCTCACATGCCCTATATGTGGCCCCCAGAGGTAAAGTCTTCCCTGTACCCAGCGCCTCCTCCCGCCTTCACTGCTGGCGTGCGCCATTGCTTAGAGGGGATGTCTGAAGATAACAAGTTACATACATAGTAACATAGTTTTTAAGGTTGAAGGAAGACTAAGTCCATCTAGTTCAACCCATAGCCTAACATGTTGATCCAGAGGAAGGCAAAAAAAAAAACATGTGGCAAACACTAAGCTCCACATTGGGGAAAAAAATTCCTTCCCGACTCCATACGACAATCAGACTAGTTCCCTGGATCAACGCCCTATCAAGGAATCTAGTATATATAACCTGTAATAATATACTTATCAAGAAAGGAATCCATGCCCTTCTTAAATTTTAACAGTGAATCACTCATTACAACATCATGCGGCAGAGAGCTCCATAGTCTCACTGCTCTTACAGTAAAGAATCCCCGTCTGTGATTATGATTAAACCTTCTTTCCTCCAGACGTAGAAGATGCCCCCTTGTCCCCGTCTCAGGCCTCAGAGTAGAAAGATCAGTAGAAAGGTCTTTGTACTGTCCCCTCATATACTTGTACATAGTAATAAGATCACCCCTAAGCAGGGCCGGCTCCAGGTTTTTCTGGGCCCCAGGCGAGAGAGTCTCTGTGGGCCCTTTTAACACATACACGATTCATGATGCACAGATACGGCGGAGAAATATATATATAGTACACAGGGCCCAGCCTGCCACCTCATCCTTCACATATGCAGACATGCGCACACACACAGTACGCAGACACGCGCACGCACACACGGTATGCAGAAACATGCACGCACACACGGTAACACACGGTACGCAGACACGCGCATGCACACACGGTACGCAGACACGCGCACGCACACACGGTACGCAGACACGCGCACCCGGTACGCAGACACGCGCACGCACACACGGTACGCAGACACGCGCACGCACACACGGTACGCAGACACACGCACGCACACATGGTACACAGATATGTACACATACAGACACACGCACACACGGTACGCAGACACACGCACGCACACACGGTACGCAGACACACGCACGCACACACACACACACACACACACACACACACACACAGTACACAGATATGTACACATACAGACATACACATTTTTACACAAATTCTTAAAAACATATATAAAACTGACAAATATATATACACACTCATACACACTGACATTCACATACATGCACTCACACAGACCTATTACAAATATTTTTAATATGGGGATTGGGGAAGCCTCACTCACCTGTCCCCGGTCCAGTTCAGCAGCTCCTCAGGTATGGGGCAGTGCAGGGCCCCCGGCGTGTCACAGACATCATGGTCCTGGACCATCAGAAGGGCCCACCTGCGGTCAGGTCGGGACCGGGCCGCTCCACCCCATCTGTGCAGGACCTCCGACGGTGTTTGATTGCCGGCACTCCCCCAGACATAGCCGCGCGCTATGCGGCTGTGTCTGCTAGTAATGACGCGGCAGGGGCGACACACAATCACAATTAAAGGTGCAGTGCCGTCGACCCTGCCGTGTCATTACTAGCAGACACAGCCGCATAGCGCGTGGCCATGTCTGGGGGAGTGCCGGCAATCAAGCAGCGCCTGCGTCACTGAACAGGTGCAGAGGAAGCGGCCAGGGCCCCGACAGTGAGTGGGCGGTGGGCCCCGACAGTGAGTGGACGGTGGGCCCCGACAGTGAGTGGACGGTGGGCCCCGACAGTGAGTGGGCGGTGGGCCCCTCTGATTTTCCAAGGCCCCGGCACTTGCCCGGGTATGCCGGGTGCTGATGCCGGCCCTGCCCCTAAGCCTTCGTTTTTCCACAGTAAATAAACCCAAGTGTAATAACCTGTCTTGGTATTGCAGACCCCCCAGTCCTCTAATAACCTTGGTCGCTCTTCTCTGCACCCGCTCTAGTTCAGCTATGTCTTTCTTATACACCGGAGACCAGAACTGTACACAGTATTCTAAGTGTGGTCGCACTAATGACTTATATAGAGGTAAAATTATCTTCTCCTCATGAGCATCTATGCCTCTTTTAACGCATCCCATTATTTTATTTGCCTTTGCAGCAGCTGCCTGACACTGGCCACTAAACATGAGCTTGTCGTCCACCAATACACCCAGGTCTTTTTCAGTGACAGATTTATCCAGTGTTTTAGAATTAAGCATATAATTATACATTTTATTTCCTCTGCCCAAGTGCATTACCTTACACTTATCCCCATTAAAGCTCATTTGCCATTTATCAGCCCAAGCTTCTAGTTTATATAGATCCTCCTGTAATATAAAATTGTCCTCCTCTGTATTGATTACCCTGCAGAGTTTAGTGTCATCTGCAAATATTGAAATATTACTCTGTATGCCCCCTACAAGGTCATTAATAAATATGTTAAAAACCCCACTGTTAAATGAGACCCAGTCTGAGTGTTTTCCATTAATAACCACCCTTTGTTTCCTATCACTGAGCCAATTCTTAACCCACATACATATATTTTCCCCTATCCCCATTGTTCTCATTTTATGTATCAACCTTTTGTGTGAAACCGTATCAAAAGCTTTTGAAAAGTTCATATACACAACATCCACTGCATTTCCTTGGTCCAGTCCAGAACTTGCCTCCTCATAAAAGCTGATCAGATTAGTCTGACAGGAACGGTCCCTTGTAAACCCATGTTGATATTGGGTCATGAGGTTATTCTTCTTCAGATACTCTATTATAGCATCTCTTAGGAAACCCTCCAGGATTTTACCCACAGTAGAGGTTAAGCTTACCGGCCTATAATTTCCAAGTTCGGTTTTTGTCCCCTTTTTGAATATTGGCACCACATTTGCTATACGCCAGTCCTGTGGTACAGACCCTGTTATTATGGAATCTTTAAAGATTAAAAATAATGGTCTATCTATGACGTTACTTAATTCCTGCAGTACTCGCGGGTGTATCCCATCCGGGCCCGGGGATTTGTCAACTTTAGTTATCACTTATCCACAGGCTCAGTGATCACTTACTGATCGTGGGGTCTGACCACTGTGAACTATCGTCTGATCGGGAAGGAACGGAAAGTCAGGGAACAACTGCAGCTCCATTCATTCTCTATGGGGCTCTGGAAAAAGCCGAGCTCAGCGCTTGGATGCCACATAGGGAATGAATGGAGCAGATCCTGGAGTAATAACATGTCCTCCTCAGCTTTCTGTCTGTGTAAGTGGCTCAGCCCTCGTCTCCCCTTCTGTTCCCGACTTCTGTTTTGTTCCCTGTGGACTTTCTCTCAGTCCTCTGCAGCCATTATGTGTGTAGACAACTTCAAAAAGAAAAAGTAGCAGAACATCAGTCATCTAATAATCCACGATATTCAGGGGGGAAAACAAAACGGTGATGTTCTTACACAGTCGCCTCCTCCTGAGCTGATGAAGATGTCGGTGGCAGCACATTGCGGTTTGTGTTCTCTGCCTGAATATCGCGGATTATGTGACGTCCCGCAGCTTCTCATCATCCATGTTGGGCTGTTGGACGACGTGTCGACGCTCGGCTTGTTGGATTCTTGTGTTACTACCAGCACTGACTTTATATTGTGACTCCTGTGCCGATTCCCATTTCTAATTGCAGCGTGTTATACCAGCACGTGACGGCTGCCACAATCACGTGACGGCTGCCACAATCACATGACGGCTGCCACAATCACATGACGGCTGCCACAATCACGTGACGGCTGCTACAATCATGCGACGACTGTAGCGTCGGCGTCCCTGCCTCCTGCTAGGCAGGGACGCCGTTCCCCTCACCTCTCCTCTCCGTGCCTGGCGTCTTCCTCCCGCTCTGCTGGCAGCGCACGCTGCTTCCCCGTCAATGGTGCGCGCTCCCTCTCTCTTAAAGGGGCCGCGCGCGCCGTCCTAAGGAGTCCCCGGCCAATGGCCGGAGGACCTCACCATATATAAGGCACCTCCTCACAAAATGGAGGTGCCCGAGCTCTGTTGTTGCAAAGCCTTTCAACTCTGCTTCAGCCCACAGGTCCCGTTGCCTGATACCTGCCTGATTTCTGTCTACCTGCTTGCAATCCTGTGGTCCGACAGTCTACCTACCAGCACCTGCCAGTCTGTCTATGGATCAGTCCGCCTGCGGACCAGGAACTACCTGCCAAATACCTGCCTGCCTGTCCAGAGACTCTTACCCGCTCACCTGGGAGCGCTCACCTGGGAGCGCTCACCTGCTACCCGCCTGCTAACCTACCTGGAGGCTTAGCCGTCACTTGCTGTGACCACCTGCCTGTCCAGAGACTCTCACCCGCTCACCTGGGATCGCTCTCCTGCTACCTGCCTGCTAGCCTACCTGGAGGCTTAGCAGTCACTTGCTGTGACCACCTGCCTGTCCAGAGACTCTTACTCGCTCACCTGGGAGCGCTCACCTGCTACCTGCCTGCTAGCCTACCTGGAGGCTTAGCCGTCACTTGCTGTGACCACCTGCCTGTCCAGAGACTCTTACTCGCTCACCTGGGAGCGCTCACCTGCTACCTGCCTGCTAGCCTACCTGGAGGCTCTGCCGTCACTTGCCGTGACCCCCTGCCTGCCTAGAGACTCTTACCCTGTTGTCACTTGCCCTGACCAACCACCTGTCAAGAGACTGTCCCCGTCACTTGCCGTGACCACCCGCCTGTCAAGAGACTGTCCCCGTCACTTGCTGTGACTGCCCTGCCCTTCTACCCTGAGACTGTCCTTGTCACTTGCAGTGTCTACCTACCCGCCTTCCCTGGGAGCCACCCGCTTCCTTACAAGGACTGCCCTTTGTATAGTAGCTCAGAGGTTTCACCTCCCACACCGGTTACAGTTTGCTCGGGCCATGGAACCCGGTGGCACCCAAGCTCCCTCGCTCTCGGACCTATGTCATGAACTTTCCCGTCAGAGGTCCCAACAGGAGTCCATCCTGAGTCACCTGCGTAGTGTTAACTCTCGCCTGGACACACTGACTGTCTCATCGGGAGCTGCTTCCACTCGCACACTTACTACCCCGGCACCGCCGCTGCCCATCAATACCATGGCTAAATCCTCTATGGGAGAGAGGAGATTCCCTGGTGTTCAACCTGCCAGCCTTTCTCACGGCTTTCCGGAAAGTCTACGACGAACCAGGACGGAAGACCTCATCCGCCTCATCTCTGCTACGCCTCCGTCAAGGAAGTCTCACCGTGGGCCAATATGCCATAAGGTTCCGTACCCTTGCTTCGGAGCTTGCCTGGGATAACGACGCCCTGGTGTCCGTCTTCTGGGAGGGTCTGTCCGGCCGTATTAAAGATGAACTCGCCGGTCGGGACATTCCTACCACTCTCGACGACTTAATAACACTCGCCACCCGGATTGACATCCGGTTCCAGGAGCGCACCAAAGAGGTCACCCGTGAAAGGAGGTTTCCACGCCTTGCCCCTACCTTTCAGAAACCCGTCACTTCCTCCGTTCCTCCGTTCCTCCTCAGGCGCACTCACCCGAGCCTATGCAGGTCGACCAGACCAAGATGGTCAAAACCCGTCAAGAATTACGCCGTGCCGAGGGGAGCTGCTTCTACTGTGGCAGTACGGAGCACCGGATCCGTTCCTGCCCGGAGAGGTCGGGAAACGCCTGTGTCTAGGATCGCTCACAGAGGTCGTCCTAGACAAGAGTAAACCCTCTCCATCTCTGATGCTGTCGGTCTCTATCATCTGCGGGGAGAACAGTTTCTGTGAACTAGCTCAACTTGACTCTGGAGCTGCCGGAAATCTCATTTCTCTATCCCTGGTAGAGAAATACCACATTCCCACCAAACCCCTGGCTGTACCCTTATCTGTCGCCTCCGTGGATGGGGGTCTCTTACCGCATCCCATTCAACTCATCACCGAATCCATAACTCTGCAGGTGGGAATGCTGCACTCTGAGAGCATCTTCTTCCATGTTCTGCCTGGACTCTCTCACGCCCTCTTGCAAGGCCTACCTTGGCTCCAGAAACATGCACCCGTGCTTGATTGGCAGACCGGAGAAGTCCTTCGCTGCAAACAGGACTGCCATAAGACTTGCTTAGTTCCCGTTCTTCCTGCCTGTCCTTCTCCTACCCCAGCCAATCTACCCGGCCTACAGGTTCCCTATTGGTCTTAAGCGGATGTCTTTAATAAAAGAGAAGCAGAGACATTACCCCCTCATAGACCATACGATTGCCCAATCGACCTGATACCCGGCGCTACTCCTCCCCGTGGGCGTATTTACCCTTTGTCTGCTGCTGAGACCCGGTCCATGTCTGAATATATTGAGGAGAATCTGGCCCGGGGATTTATCCGGAAATCTACCTCCCCGGCGGGAGCAGGCTTCTTCTTCGTCAAAAAGAAAGACGGCTCACTCCGTCTAGACATTAGAAACGTATCGTCACATTTAATGTCGGAGGTGTAGATCACTTTAAGAGAACTTCCGTCCCGTCCTGTAATGAGCCATGTGAGCTCCTTGTCTGATCAGGATAACAGAGGGGTGGAATGTATTTGTACACCGGACAGATTAGTTGTTGGCTTCTCGGGTTTGGGCTTTGGACGCTGTAGGCCTCGTCTTTACAATGTACTGCCTCCTCTCTGTTTACAGCCTGGGAAGACACATGATAAGTTCAGGTAATATGATCTGTAGGAAAAAAATGGGTGAAGCCGGACTGCGGGACTAAGTTTAGATCAAGTGCGTCAGTAACCTTTATCTCACCAAACAGGTCACAGTCGTTCACGTTCATTTCAGATCTCACATGTACAAATACACATGAATGAGCACGGTCATGCACTGTGGACTTGTGGACTGAGGCCACGGCCCCACTATCAGTATTCGGTCAGTATTTTTTCTCAGGAGTGGGAGCCAAAACCAGGAGTGGGTGATAAATGCAGAATTGGTGACTTGTTTCTATTAGACCGTTTCTCTGATTGTTCCTCACCTGGTTTTGGCTCCCACTCCTGAGAAAAAATACTGACCGAATACTGATAGATAGTGTGGCCAATCATCAGCGTCAGGCCACAGCCCCACTAACAAGTCCACCGGTGCTCATATAAAGCCTTTTCAAAAGGGCCGATACAAAGTGTACCAAGATGGTTGCTTATTGTCGGCAGCACGTCCTGTTTACATGGGCAGATGAGATGACTATAAACAATCCAATCAGGCGATGGAGGAGTCTTTTTCTAAATAATACATTGTTCCTGGTTAATAATATTTTTTTAGGACTTGGACCTCCTAAAATTAGGACTTTAAAAATCCTAAATATTTTCACCGTGATAGTGATGCTCATAGTCAGTCTCCTCTCATATGCCACAGCAATTCCAACAGTAAAGCGTTGTCCCATACACAAGAGTACTTCAGCCGAGTGTCTCTGTGTTCTCTATAAGAGAACCGCAGTCCTACATCTTTGGTGATAAGTTATCTCCAGGGAAACAGAAGGATCAATAGTTCAAAATCGGACATGTCGGACACTGTAGAGGTATTCTCATCTCCAAAATCCTATCCCAATATGTAGTAGGTGTAATAATATTAGCAAATACCTACAATTATAAATGTAGGATAGTTCTTCTGATTAGCTATGTCACTTACCCCATGTGCAGGGCATTGCAGTAGCTTAGGTATTCATTGTTACGACCACTAAGCGTAACTATGTGTGGTCGTAACCATAGATGCCTAAGCTACTGCAATGCCTTGCACATGGGGTAAGCAACATTGCTAATCAGAAGGACTATACTACATTTCTAATTGGAGGTATTTGCTAATATTATTATTACACCTACTACATATTGGGATAGGATCTTGGAGATAGGAATACCCCTTTAACTTCCCCAACAATCAGTTGTCTGGGCCCCCATACACATTTGAGTTTCAGCTGAATCTGTCAATATCGGTGGGATAGGTCAACATTAGTCTAATATGTATGGTGGGCCTTCAGTTAGATATTTTGGTTCTAATCCAGGTAAATATACCAGTAGAGTTTATACAATGGGCTCTGTGCTGCTTTATAATGGTCACCCCTGAGTTTGAAGCCCCCGTAGATCCCAGTATACCACACAATAGAACATTTGCTGCATTTTACAACAGTTTGGCTTTTGTAGATCCTTATTTCCATAAAGAACGGATGCAGCCAAATATCCCAGAATACTAAGAATTATTCAGGAATGGTTCCTTGAATAGTCAGGTATTTTCTTTTTTCCCTCGATGTCCTGGAAAGAGGTGAAGGCTCAGCAGGAGAAGCTCCGAGATGATCATTCCATCATAATGTGTCACTGTCGAGTCTTCAGATGTGGTCCTCTCCCCGCGTGGGGTTTTCCTTTTAGGAGGAAGCTTTAGATTTACCACGTCAGTGTTCTGCATTGTTACTTATTTTTATGTTATGTGAATGTTTTATACACGAGAACATTGACCACTGAGCCTTTATTATAGAATTCTCGGTAAAGCTACTGAATATAGCCTAATGATAATATACAATCACGTTTGTTGTACTTGCGGAATTTTATTCTAGTGGTTTCCTGCTTCCTGACTAATTGTGATTTAGATTAAATACTATCTGACCGCAGTCACTTGTGAGGTCCGAGTACTATCTACGTCTTATACGAGTGTTGATCATGTTAAGGAATATATCAGCTAGAAATTTCTGTAATTATTAAAACCAGACATTTATATTCTTTTTTATCAATAGGTTTTTAATTTCTGATTGTCAAGATTTTTTCTCTGTAAATGATCAGGCGGCAATATTACCTGAGCTGATAAGCCTTACAGTGGATATATGGACCACTTTAGACTGTGGATGTTCACTGGGTTATAGGCATGCTCTCTGACCTGTGCAGAGGTCATTGTGCAGAGAGGGGGGAGAAGGTCAGCTGAGACCATCACCTTTTGTGAATGGTGGATCCTGTATTATCTATATGACAAGATGTTACCTTTTATTTTAATCCTGTCTGTGATGATAATAAGATGGCTGCTGAGAATCTCTACAGAACAGGCAGGGTAAGCCAATGCTGAGACTTAATATGCATTTACACTGAAAGATTATAAACGAGAGCTGCTGAGAAGTGGAGTGTAAATAGGCTATAGGGTAAAACGAGAAAAAGACGGATTTTGGTAAGACCTTACCTGTAAAATCCTTTTCAGCGAAGGAAGGAAGGGAAACACAGATCCATTACTAGTGGGGGTAGGCGGAGCCCCACAGGATAGTTCACCTCAGATTTAGAAAAAGTGACAACCGGCCCCTCCAGCTTAGGCTCCTCCTACTCCCATGTTCTCCAGTCCGTACACAAGCTAAGGAAGAGCAGACAACACCAGGGGAACAACACAACCCCTTCTGAAAATTCAGAAATGTGAGAGAACAGGTTATGTATATAACAGCATGAAAACACACAGTCCCAGGCACTACTTACTGGACCTGACAACTGCGATGAGCTGGCAATGCTGGAACAGAGCCCTAGTGCGCCAACCCCAGACCAGATGACCGCCATCAGGAGGGAGTCGCGCCGCATCTAGAAAAACCATAATACACTGCTGCCATGGGAGGGTGCTGTGTCTCCCTTCCTTCCTTCGCTGAAAAGGATTTTACATGTAAGATCTTACCAAAATCCGTCTTTCAGCAGCAGAAGGAAAGGAAGGGAGACACAGATCCATTACTAGTGGGACGTCCAAAAGCAGTCCAAAACTCAAGGGTGGGAAACAGTGGCAGAATCGCCAACACCCCAACAACTTAGGCAAGTGCGCAACAAGCGCCGAGCAAAAAATAAAGAGATAACCTAAACCACCGCCGCCTGCAGGACCCTGCGTCCCAAGGCCGCATTGGCGGAAGCACTCACGTCCACTTTATAAAATTTAGTAAAAGTGTGAACGGAGCACCAGGTAGCCTCCCGGCAGAGCTGCGCTGCCGAAGCCCCCTGACGAAAAGCCCATGACGAACCAACAGCTCTCGTGGAATGAGCTTGAACCTTAACGGGACAAGGCTCGCCCTTGAGCCGGTACGCTTCCAGGATAGCCGAACATATCCACCGAGCTATAGTGTCCTTGGAAGCCCGCTGACCACGGCGACGACCAGCAGGAATCACAAACAGAGAATCCGATTTTCGAAAACCCTTGCGTGATTGAAAGATAGAACTTCAATGCCCGCACCAAATCCAACGAGTGCAAGGCCCGCTCCTTCGGACTCTTTGGTTTCGGACAGAGGGAAGGCAACACAATGTCCTGATTGAGGTGGAAAACGCGACACCACTTTAGGTAAAAAATCTCCACGGGTACGAAGCGCCACACGATCCGGTTGGAATTCCAGAAAAGGGGGCGAGCAAGACAGTGCCGCCAACTTCTTAAAGAGGTTACCGCCACCAGGAAGGCCACCTTCCAAGAAAGCAAGTAAAGCGTAGCTGAATCCATAGGCTCAAACGGCCCATGCTGAAGAGCCTCCAAAACTAAATTGAGCCGCCAAGGAGCCACAACCGCCCTCCGAGGCGGAAACTGACGTGCAACCCCGCGAAAAAATGAACGCACATCCCTGCGTGAGGCAATAGCCTTCCGAAAAAGCCCGGATAGTGCAGAGACCTGACCCCGCAAGGTACTAACTGCTAGACCCTTGACCAGACCACATTGCAGAAAGGCCAAGAAGTTGGGAATGGAAAAAACCCTCGGGTTCCTTGACGATCCAGAACACCATGAATAGAAGGCCTCTCAAGTTCTGTGATAAAGTCTAGTCGTAGCTGGACCTCTGGCCGCCCGCTAGGTGGCAATGACTTCGGCCGAAAACCCACGACGGGTCAAGATTTCGGTCTCAAGAGCCACGCCGTCAAACGAAGTGACTTCAGGTCCGGATGACGAATGGGCCCTTGGGTTAACAGGTCCGGGCGAAGAGGCAGTGGAAACGGAGGCGCCGCCAGAAGAGACACCAGCGTTGAATACCACACCCTCCGCGGTCAATCCTGCGCCACCAAAATCGCCGATACTCGTTCGAGATTGATCCGCCTGATCACCAGAGGAAGTAAGGACACCGGCGGAAACACATAGATCAGCTCGAACTTGTCCCACAGGGCCACTAGAGCATCTACCGCCACAGCCTCCGGGTCCCTGTACCTGGACATGAATGTCGGAATCCTGGCGTTCAGCCTGGATGCCATCAAGTCCACTTGGGGAGTCCCCTAATGGGAGCACAGCAGAGCAAAAACCTCCGGATGAAGACTCCATTCTCCGGGATCTACCCGCTCGCGACTGAGGAAGTCCGCCGAGATATTCAGCACACCCGGGATGTGAAACGCGGAGATGACTGGAACCCTGGACTCGGCCCAAACCAGGATCCGAGAGACCTCCATCATGAGTCTGGAACTCCTCGTCCCGACCTGATGGTTGATATACGCGACAGCTGTCGCATTGTCTGTCTGAATCCGGACCGGCAGACCGCTCAAAGGGACCGTCCAATGTCGGAGGCAGAGAAATATTGCTCTCAACTCCAGAATGTTGATTGGCAGAGACGACTCCTCTGACGACAAGACCCCCTGAACCCAGAGGTCGTTCCAAACCCCCCCCCCCAGCCAGTCAGGCTGGCATCGGTGGTAATCACCGACCACCGTGGGAGAAGAAGGGATTTCCCCAGGGATAGAGCCTCCAGACGTAACCACCATCCAAGAGACTCTCGCACCCTGCGGGAGATGACGACACAGCGATCCAGCGAAGTCGGCGATCGGTCCCAACGGGTCAGAATAAGATCTTGGAGATCCCGGGAATGAAATTGTGCAAACGGCACCGCTTCCATTGTCGCCACCATCAGACCCAGAAGGCGCATGCACTTCCGAAGGGACATCGCCCTCACCGACCTCATAGCCTGGACGTGGTGACGAAGGTTCGCTTGTTTGTCCGGAGGGAGGGACACCACTGGCCGTACGGTGTCGAAATGCATCCCCAAGAACAGGATTGACTGCGACAGCTCCAATGACGACTTCTTCCAATTGACCAGCCACCCGAAGTCCTCCAGGTGCTGAAGGGAGAGATCGCGAGCTGTCACTGCCTCCTCTGCTGTGGGCGCCACAATTACCAGGTCGTCCAGGTAGGGAAGAATCGTAACTCCTTGCTTTCGAAGGAGCGTCATGAGCGGCGCCAGAACCTTTGTAAAAACCCTGGGCGCCGAGACCAACCCGAATGGTAGGGCCACAAATTGGTAATGGGCCTGCCCTACGGCGAAACGCAGGAAGCGCTGGTGAGCCCTGCCGACAGGGACATGCAAATAGGCGTCGAGGATGTTGATCGACACCAAAAAATCGTACTGCGACAAGGCCGCCACGACGGAGCGAAGAGACTCCATACGGAATTTCTGGATTCGGACAAGAAGATTCAAATCCTTGAGGTCCAGAATGGGACGAAACTTGTCCTCCTTTTTTGGGGACCACAAAAAGGTTGGAGTAAAAACCCTCTACCCCGGTCCTCCGGTGGAACCGGAACCACTACACCCTGCTGCAGAAGAGAGTCGACCTCCCGCAGCAGAGCGGCAGCCAGCTTGGGCACGGACGGGATGCGAGACTGACGAAACCTGTCCGGGGGTAGAGAGTGAAACTCTATGAAATAGCCCGCTGACACAACCCGCGTCACCCAGGCGTCCGATACGTGGGACGCCCAAACCGACCGGAATTGTAGCAGCCGACCTCCCACCCGAGAGCCCTCGAGAGGGATCCTGGCGTCAGTCCGCCTTAGCGGGCTTTTTGTCAACCTCCCTTTTGTCCCGACGGAAATGCTGTTTCCAGGGAGTACGGGATTTCTGGGTGGACTTCTTACCGGAAGACGAGGGACGACCCGATCTCCAAGAGGGCTGATCGAATCGTCCCCTGGGTCGAAAGGACCGACGACCACTACCGGCACTTGACCTGTCAGACGTAGAAGCTGCTGCTTTCCGCTGTGGCAAAGCCACATCCTTGGCCTTAGCAATCAGCTCCGTGAGGTCC
Source organism: Phyllobates terribilis (assembly GCF_046119375.1). Lineage (NCBI taxonomy): Eukaryota > Metazoa > Chordata > Amphibia > Anura > Dendrobatidae > Phyllobates > Phyllobates terribilis. The sequence continues at coordinate 5,183,355 of NW_027362807.1, read as the reverse complement.
GAACCAAAAAGCTGACCGCCCTTGTACGCCAGAGTAAGCAAACCTTGTTTGGATACTGCGTCTCCAGTCCACTGTTTGAGCCACAGTGCTCTCCTGACTGTGACGGCCGAGGCTTGAGCCCTGGACAGAACCGAAGTAGTATCCAGCACTGCGTCTCTGCTATATCGGGCCGCCTCTTCCAACAGCTGGAAGAGCCTTTCCACGTCAGACAGCGGAGTCCCATCTTGCCATGCTGACCGCAGCTGATCCAACTATCTCAGGGAAGCCTCACCAGTATAATGTTAGGTGTCAGGCATGTGCTGGGCATGAAATTGGGTCAGAATCATCTGTGGATTCTGTAGTCTCCCATTCTGGTCCAGCTGGGTCAGACACTGCTCAGCATCACCATCTGGCCCAACGCCTAACTAGTGCACTAGATGTACAGGCTGTCCCCACATGGCCCCCAAGGCCGCTCGGAATCCATGACCCGCGGCCTCGTAGATGGACTTCGCTGCTAACTCCGTCCTTCTGTCCTGCGGATCCTGTAGACTCGCCTTCCCTTTAACCGGAAGTAAAGAAGATTTGCTCAGCTGAGACAATGGCACGTCCACTTCAGGAGAGGGGACCCAATTAGCGATCGTCTCTGTGGAGCAGGGATACAGGGCATCAAAAAACCGCATCCCTTGGAAGCGTTTATCCGGACACAGGCATTCTTTCTCCACCGCCTCGTTAAGTTCATCGTGCGCCGGCAGTGTCGAACGAGCCCGACGCGACTCTTGATACAGCCGGGCCGACTTGCCCGGCCTCGTCACCTCTTCAGACAGCTCTAACACTTCCCGCATGGCTCCAATAAGAGCATCCACGCGGCCTGAAAGCGAAGCCGGGCGACCCTGCCGATCCTCTTCATCAGAATCGGAGATCTCACCAGCAGAGCTTGTCGGTGAATCCGAAGCCTCTGATGTGCTGCGCGGAGGAGACAGCGCCACCACAGGCCTGTGGCGCTTCTTGCCCCGCACCGGTAGGGACTTAGCTGATACCCAGTGACCCAGGAGGTCAGACAGACTGTCAATGGAGCGAGTGAGCGCTTTAACATCACTGAGGCCCCTGACCAGAGACGAACCTGACGCCGTCAACCCCGGCATATCAGATACGCGTGACCGATCCTGAAGCGGGCCGGGAGAGAGGTCCGCGCCGCCTGGACCCTGATCCGACATGCCCCCTACTCAGTAGCGAGCGTCGTGGAAAAAGCAGTAATAATCCCTTACAAGAGCACAGTAACCGGGGAAGTGAGATCCTGCTATCACAGCCTGTTCCCACAAAACAATTTACCAAGCACTGAAGGGTTAAAGCTTCTCCTTAGAGGGAGAAAAGCTACCCCAGCACTGCAGAAAAAAGGTTTTCTGATGATGGCCAGAAGGGGTTAATGCTGCTGAACACGCAATGCACCTTGCCTTAAAAGGACTAAGGTGTGCATGCAGCAGAGAAGACAGCAGCGCTCTGTGCTGTAGAGATGAGACAAACAGATGACTCACCAGCTTCCTGGAGCCTGTGTGTGAGAGCGGAGAGCAGGGGGGAGGGAGAGGACAGCGCTGAGCTCCGTGAGGCAATGGCCGTTTGCAGAGCCGAAGAGAAGGAAGGCAGGAGGGGGCGGGGACTGCCCAGCGCGCGCTTTCCAGGCGCTTCCTGTCTGCACAGACGATGGCAGGCAGCCAAGAACATAAGCCACGCCCCCCGTTACACTAACGGAGCCCGCGCTCCTCTGACCCGCTCCCCTGCTAACAGCAGCGGTGATGTGCATTCTCCAGTATTACACCTCTGCCTGAAAAGACAAAAGGTGCAGTCACCATAAGACAGTAACACACACACAGGGCACTTACCCAGCTGAGCGCCACAGGGACCCCCAGGGATGTGTGGCGCCATGGCCCTTCGCTCCCCCCCACGGTGGAGCTCGCAGGGACCCCTAGATGCAGTGTGCGTCTCCGCCAGGGAGCGCCCTGTATCCCCCGGGGCCGGCAGACTTATGCGGGGACCTCCTTAGGGGGTACGCAGATCCGCCAGGGGAGGGCCAGGGGTCCCAGCAGCGCTGAGACCTCTAGACCACGGGGGATCCAGGTCTCCTGGTAAAAATAAAAAATTCTTCTGAGGAGCTGCAAAGGCAGCGACTATCCTCTGCGACCTCAAATTTTAGACTGGAGAACATGGGGGTAGGAGGAGCCTAAGCTGGAGGGGCCGGTTGTCACTTTTTCTAAATCTGAGGTGAACTATCCTGTGGGGCTCCGCCAACCCCCACTAGTAATGGATCTGTGTCTCCCTTCCTTCCCTTCTGCTGCTGAAATGCTTGTTCGTAGGGTGAAATTATTTTTAAATCATTAAAAATCATTCTTCTTGGCGGCGCATCATCCTGTATAAACAGGACTTGCACTGCCAAGAACAATGGTAAGCTTACGCCTTCTGAACGTTCAACGCACATCATTTAGCATGGTTTTCCTGTGTAAACAGGCTTCTAAACCTCCGACAATCAGTAAATAGTTACCAGTTAGTGGTAGTTTACTGCCACTAATCTGTCTGTGTAAATGGAGTATTAGTGGGCAAAGCAAAAATTCCAAGATTTTAGGATTTTATTTTTATATGTAACCTCTCACCGCATTAGGATGTGAATGAACATCCTGAGAAGGAGCCTGCGTGTGTGGAGGTGGCTCAGGAGCTCCACAAGAAGCTGATGGTGTCTGTTAACTATTTTGAATGTGCGCTGTTAATCGATGGGTTACCACAGCAGCCGGGGGCCAGCTTAAGCAGAGGCGTTCATAGAAATCATGGGGCCCCATACCAAGAGTCTATATTGATGGACTAGGCAGGGTTAAAACATATTGATGCAGTCACACAAGGGCCTACTTTCCAACTTTTAAATACAGGGAGAGGACATGTTTTGTGGCTTGGACACAGAAATAATGCCCCTGCTACTGATTCCTCTTGTTTGCACACACTGATACCATTTTAATAAACCCCATAGAGTATGCTGCCCTCCACACACGGTGCGATACCTCGGAGTGAATCTCCTGTCATCATTTTCTCCCACAGTAGTCCTTACATGGACAACATGATGACCCCATGGCAAACCCCACCAGTATAATGCACCTACACTACTCCCACCACACACACACACAGTATGATGCTCTTACAGCCCCCCACACGTATACACACACAGTATGATGTCTTCCACAGTTCGCTCATACAGTATGATGGCCCCCAACAGTTCGCTCACACAGTATGATGGCCCCCAACAGTTCGCTCACACAGTATGATGGCCCCCAACAGTTCGCTCACACAGTATGATGGCCCCCAACAGTTCGCTCACACAGTATGATGGCCCCCAACAGTTCGCTCACACAGTATGATGGCCGCCCCACATCATGTATGATGGATCCCACAGTATACGCTTTTCTTGTTGCCAAAATAAAAAAAAAACTCCACACAGAGGGCCCGATCTAGTAATTGCACCTGCAGTGCTGAGACTTCGAGCACAGACGTACAGGCTGAATGATGGAGAACAAAGGCCATCTTTCAAAGAATGATATGCGGAAGAAGAAAGCCCTGTAGCGTCAGGCTTTCCCAGCTAATGAGCGCCATAGTGGCCACGTGGTCTACCGCTATGGGCAAAATGCCTTTACCTTTAAGGCCCATCTTAGTACTTTTTACAGCAGACTGAGTGCCATAGGAAACCATGATTTCCAGTATATACCGCAATACTGTGGTATTACAGTATATATAAGCAATCCAAGGATCACATGTTTAAGTCCACTAATGGGTACAAAAAAAATGTAAAAAAAATAAAAAGTCAAAATATAAAAAATAGATAATTTTTAACTATCCCACGTTTTCCCTATTAAAAACAAAGAAACAGAAAAAAAAACATTTGGTATCGCCACATCCGTAAAAGTCAGATGTATCAAAGTATGGAATTATGGTAATTAACCTTTACGGTAAACATTGCAGAAAAAAAAAATCAAAATGCCAAAATTGTGGGTTCTTTGTCACCTCACTTAACAAAAAAAATACAATACAAAGCTAGCAAAACGTTATATGTACTCCAAATTGGTATCAATAAAAACGTCAGCTCCATAAACACAAAAAGCGCTTAAATAAAAAACTCCCTGGTTCTGAGAGAGTTAAAATAGCGATCACAAGACGTCATGTCACCAAACTCATTAAGGCCTAGTACATTAATGGTGCCACAGGAACGGGCAACAGCGAAAAATGTTATTTGCAAATCTACTTTCAGCGTATGTATGTTGGCCCTTGAGGACATTGCACACGCTGCTGCCAATTTATAGTTTTCCATGAATGTTTATTTTGTGCATAGGGTAAAAGAATACATAAAAGATATTTCTTATAGATGGCAGCTAGCGTTCTATTACTCCTGGTTTAGGAGCTGTGACTCTCACAATCCCTCCAGGTGAGCACCTCAAATTATTTCTTTCCCCCTCCACTGTTTTTTTTTCCCTATGTTCTGTGCGCTCTATTCCCTAAACAGCTCCATTTTCAATGGACAAATCATGATGTCTAGAGATCTCAATATTCTCCTTGTCAGAGGTGCCCCCATGAGGGTTGTCAGAAGATCTCAAAAACAGCAGGTGTTGTGGGGTGTGCCTGGCATACAATAGTTAGTGCCTACCCGGGTAGAACATCCGTTGAGCAGGTGGCGGAGTCATGGGCGCCCAAGGCTCATTGATACTTGTGTGGAACGAAAGGTACAGTAGCCCCAGCTGGTCCGGTGCTGCAGAAGAAATACTGTGGCACATATTGCTGAAAAATTAACTTTTGGCTATGAAGAAAAGATGTCAGGATAAAGTATTGCAGCTTATTACATATGGAGATGCACACTGGTCATTGTCATGCTGACCCGGTTACAGCCAAAAGCACCTACAAGGGTATATGGGCATCAGAACTGAACCATAGAGTAACAGAAGAAAGGGTTCTGGTCTGATGAATCATGTTTTCTTGTACATCACGTAGATGGGTAGAGGTGTATAACTTACCTGGGGAGAAACATGGCCTCCAGGCGCACCTTAGGAAGAAGGCAAACTCCGGGGAAGTAATCTATAGTTGTATGTGTAGCACCCTGAGGATTCGGCTGCTACAGGGGTATTGCACCTCAACCCAGAGGTGTGATATTCCACTCCCGGGTAAGGATGGAGTGTGGAACTGAGCTCAGTTAGCTGCATGCACTACACACATCCCATTTCCGGAGGGCAGACCAACGGTACTCCCACTTAGAAATGTGCAGGTACGACCGAGTCTGTCCTTGGCTGGAGTGGGAGGGGGGTGGTACATCCCAGTAGTGTAGGGGCAGATAGGGGGAGCAGCCTGGGTAAAGCTAGGAGCTCATTGGGTGCTGGTCACCTGAGCTCACACATAGAGGGAGTATTTAAGGTGGGCACCATCTAAGATCAGGGTCAGTCAGCCACAGTCAGTCAGTCTGTGAGAAGTCAGCCTGTTGTAGTGAAGACTTTGCAGAGCAGTGGAAGAAAGCAGAGGAGCAGAGCAGCCCCAGGCCCAGAGTGAGAGAGGAGAGAACGAAAGACCCAGAGGGGGAGAAAGAAGGAACTCTGAGAACCCAAATACAATCACAGGGTGAAGAGTTGGCAACAGGGTACCGGATCCCAAACTGGTGGGGGCTACAGCATACCTCAGCCAGAGACCGGAGGTCGTGGGCAGAATCTGCCACGGCCACCCACTAAATCCACCCGGAAGGCAGACCACGCATAGGGTCAGGGAACCCAGAGGCAAGGGTTCGCCAACAAGAGGCCCGAGGGAGCCGGACTTAGGTGGATCCCTGGTGGGGAAGGCCAGAGACGAGGACAGGACAGAAAGGGAGCTCAGAACCACGCTCCAGAACTACTTGGGGTTTGGCCGAGTCCAGGACCTGGTGGACGCAGCGCGGCTCGGGTGGTCACTCAAGGCCGGAGTGACCGGTACAAGAACAGCAGTAAGTAAAGAACCCTGAACTGCACAACCCGACTCTGACTCTCATTACCATCTTCCCTGCACTTCCACAACCACCATCCTCTGCACCTGACCCCCTGAGGCTATACCCCTCCCGTTGGGGGTTATACTACCTAAGCTGCACAAACACCATCAGCCTCAGTGGACCCTGCTGCAGCGGCGGCCGTAGTGACCGCAATTCAACGGGTGGCGTAGTCGACATAAAGAACTTTAGTAACATCAGTAAGGACTGCCACACACTGAGCTTGACACCCTGGGCACGGACCGGGTCACAGCCACTCGGAGACTACAACCCCCATCTGATCCGGATCCGGGTATTCCCCAACAACACTGGCCCAGGGGGCGCGTCATATGTGCCAAACATTACATTTTATCACCCTTTTGGAATTTTTTTTATATAAAGTGACCAACCCCAATATAATAAATAATACAGAATTTTACATTTTCATTGTACAATTTTTAAGTCATATCCTCACTTGGAGTATCCTACACAACCCTATATATATATATATATATATATATATATATACACAGTCATGGCCAAAAGTATTGAGAATGAGACAAATAGTAATTTTTCCAAAGTTTACTGCTTCATTTTTTGTAATGGCAATTTGCATATACTCCTGAATGTCAAAGAGTGATCAGCTTAACAGCAATTACTGTACTTGCAAAGTCAATATTTGTCCAGAAAATGAACTTTAACCCCCAAAACACATTTCAACATCATTGCAGTCCTGCCTTAAAAGGAGCAGCTAACATCGTTTTAGTGATTGATCCATTAACACAGGTGTGGGTGTTGATGAGGACAGGGCTGGCGATCAATCAGTCATGATTAAGTAAGAATGACATCACTGGACACTTTAAAAGGAGGCTGGTTCTTGGTATCATTGTTTCTCTTCAGTTAACCATGGTTATCTCTAAAGAAACACGTACAGCCATCATTGCACTGCACAAAAATGGCCTAACAGGGAAGAGTATCGCAAAGATTGCACCTCAGTCAACAATCTATCGCATCATCAAGAACTTCAAGGAGAGAGCTTCCATTGTTGTCAAAAAGGCTCCAGGGCGCCCAAGAAAGACCAGCAAGCGCCAGGACCGTATCTTAAAACTGTTTCAGCTGCGGGATCGGACTATCAGCAGTGCCGAGCTTGCTCAGGAATGGCAGCAGGCTGGTGTGAGTGCTTCTGCACGCACTGTGAGGCGGAGACTCTTTGAGCAAGGGCTGGATTCAAGGAGGGCAGCAAAGAAGCCACTTCTCTCCAGAAAAAACATCAGGGATTGACTGATATTCTGCAAAAGGTACAGGGAGTGGACTGCTGAGGACTGGGGCAAAGTCATTTTCTCTGATGAATCCCCTTTTCGATTGTTTGGGACATCTGGAAAACAGCTTATTCGGAGAAGAAGAGGTGAGTGCTACCACCAGTCTTGTCTCATGCCAACTGTAAAGCATCCTGAAACCATTCATGTGTGGGGTTGCTTCTCAGCCAAGGGAATCGGCTCACTCACAGTCTTGCCTAAAAACACAGCCATGAATAAAGAATGGTACCAGAATGTCCTCCAAGAGCAACTTCTCCCAACCGTCCAAGAGCAGTTTGGTGCCCAACAATGCCTTTTCCAGCATGATGGAGCACCTTGCCATAAAGCAAAGGTGATAACTAAATGGCTCATGGATCAAAACATAGAGATTTTGGGTCCATGGCCTGGAAACTCCCCAGATCTTAATCCCATTGAGAACTTGTGGTCAATCATCAAGAGACGGGTGGACAAACAAAAACCAACAAATTCTGGCAAAATGCAAGCATTGATTATGCAGGAATGGACTGCTGTCAGTCAGGATTTGGTCCAAAAGTTGATTGAGAGCATGCCAGGGAGAATTACAGAGGTCTTGAAGAAGAAGGGGCAACACTGCAAATATTGACTTGTTGCATTAACTCATTCTAACTGTCAATATAACCTATTGGTACTCATAATATGATTGCAATTATATTTCTGTATGTGATATAAACATCAGACAAACACTAATAAAAACCAGAGGCCAGCAGATCATGTGAAAATATAATTTTGGTGTCATTCTCAATGCTTTTGGCCATGACTGTATATATATATATATATATATATATATATATATATATATATATATATATATTCTCTATCTCAAGTCTTGGAGCAGAAATACTTCACATACAGAATCTGTTGCTATAGTGAGCTTATTGTTCTGTTCATGATTGCAGTTTGAGAGCTCCGATCTCCTTCTATGGGTGAATTTCTTTGGGGTCTTGAATCCCCTGGTTGGTTAAAACACGTGAAAACAATCCTAGATGCTGGTATCTTCATTGCAAAGGTAAGATGTGTTGCATCTGTTCATATTCTACTGCTGCTTGTCTGATTTGTACTATTCTAGGCACGGACTGTACAAAAATGATCCTTTTAGTGCTGAGAATAAACGAGATTTGTAATTATATAAATGTGTAATATTTTACATTTAATTTGCACATTTAGGCCGTGTCAGAAGAGGGCGCCAGCGTGCTCGTTCATTGTTCTGATGGATGGGACCGCACCGCTCAGGTCTGCTCTGTATCCAGTCTGTTACTTGACCCCTATTACCGAACCATCAGAGGATTTATGGTAAGAGGTTTTATTTCATATACTCTATGTACTGGTGGAGATTTACGGAGTTGATATTTTTTGCATAGTGTAACTTTTATTTTTCCCAATTACTATTAGGTGTTAATTGAAAAAGACTGGATTTCATTTGGACACAAATTTAATCACAGGTAACCCTGGTCACTGCACATATGTTGGAAAAGTCAAACAGGGTCACTTATTTACAGAGGGCCTTTCACCAAATGTTTCATGTTGAACTGAAAACACGTTGTAGCTTCAGAGCAGAAAAAAAAAAATTTGTTCGTTCTTTTTTTATTTTGCATCTCTGTTGCAGGGATATTAACAATCAAAGTATTTGTCACCTAATGAGTTAATTTTCGTTACATCCAAGTGGGTGTTATCAGAGAGCTTTCACTGTGGGGCATGTACTTCTCCTTGTACGATGCTGTCCAATTATAAACAGGCAGCAAGATGCTAGAAAAAGAACACGTCCACACCATATCTTACAGCAGGTTTCTCAGTGTGTGGGTTATAATGAAAGCCCGTATCTCCTGGTCTAACCTCCTGCATGATTAGAATATCAACTGTATTCAAATCCCATCAATCAACACATTTCAGATATGGGCCCAGCAGTCAGTGTGGGGCTAGGGTCAGCACAGCTGAGTTTAGCTGTGTCACTTTCCAAATCTTCCATCAGCTCTCCTCCTCTCGGCAAAAGAGACAAAAAAAAACCACCATACATTCTAATATAATATACTTACTGTAGTTTTTCTGTGCCATTCCCAGTCTCAGGCGGTTTGGGGAGCGCAGTCCACCTGAAAAAGATGTTGCATGCATATACCCCAATTGCATTGCTTCAGCATATTTTTTTTTTTTTTTTTTAAGGTATGGAAATTTAGATGGGGATCCCAAGGAGGTGTCCCCAGTGATAGACCAGTTCCTGGAATGTGTCTGGCAGCCAATGGAGCAGTTTCCCTGTGCGTTTGAATTTAATGAGAGATTCTTGGTCCACATACAACACCATATATACTCCTGTCAGTATGGAAACTTTCTGTGCAACTGCGAGAAGGAGAGGAAGGAACTGATGTGAGAGAATATGTGCTCTGTGTATGGTCACTATAGGCTTGTAACAGAAATAGAATATGGATGGTTGACGTGTCCCTGATGCTGATCTGATCACACGGTGCCCCACAGTCTGGATAACAGCAATCACTTATAAACTGTGAAGGTTGAACCTTGGCAAAAAATTTTCAATAACTGTGCAGGAGAAAAATGTATAAAGTGATGGCATATTGGTAAGATATGCCATCACTTCAGGATTGGTGGGGGTGTCAGACCTTAGGGACTCCCACATATCCGGAGACTGAATGGGTATGTGAACCTAAACCATTTCAGTTTTTTCCTGCCCATCTGGGTCGCTGGCATCGCTGGCAGTGCCACTGTACAGAGAAACATAAGAATGGTGAAATCAAAATGCCAATAATAAAATAAGATGGGTACATGGATTTAAGAATTGCACAGTTCCTGATGTAACCAATGGTCCACTAGAACAGTGATTTTCAACCAGTGTTCCGCGGCACACTAGTGTGCCGCGACACATGGTCGGGTGTGCCGCGGGGAAAGTTCCCCAAACTATGGTGCCCCCTGTGTTTTGTTTCCAGGCAATGCGCTCGATGCGCAGTCACGCCTTCTTACAATGTAGGAGACGTGTACAATAACACATGCGCAAGCTTTGAACCTCGCGCGACTTAATGACATCACCGAGGCCGGCGCGTCATCCTGAGAGCGGAGAGACTCTCGCATTTGCCCGCCGCCAAGGTAATGCCCGCCAATAATGCTGACTATATGAGCTTTTGCCTGAGTATATGAACTGTTGGCAGAATACTCAGCATATGAGCTGGTACTTTTAGTACTCCAGCAGTATACTGCATATAACAATGAGAAATGTAAAATGAGAAATACTATAGTCATGAGTCTGGAGTACTACAAGTACCAGCTCATATGCTGAGTATATGAGCTGGCACTTGTACTCTGGCCTCATGGCCATAGTACTTCTCATTGTATCCCTTTATATTGCAGTATATGAGCCACATAATAATCAGCACCATATACTGTGGCGCTGTACAGTGCACATCACCACAGTATATGATGCTGATAATCATGTGCTCATATACGTGGGACTGTATTTATGAGGTTACATGGGATTGAATATATGAGGGGGTTATCCTTTTTTATTTCACTTTTTTAAAATAAATAATTTATTGAAAGGACCTCTGCCAGGCATATTTCACTCTTGAGGGCTAAAAAAGTAGCTCTTGTGGTGGTAAGAAGCTGATTTAAAACCCCCAAGAGTGAACTCCGTGAGAGTTGTATGTATGGAATAATAAATGATATTAGTACCGTTCTTCAGCAGTCATGTCCTGCTTGAATTGACTCTAGTGGCGTAGCACTTGGCAGCCGGCTCTATTCTACTTATAGAGAAAGCTGAGTGCTACGTCACTAGTGTCAATTCAAGCAGGAAATGCAGACCGTAGTAATAGAAGTTATTATCACACACACACAGCTCTCGCGAAGTTCACTCTTGGGGGGTTTAAATCAGCTTCTTGTCACCACGAGAGCTGCTTTTTAAGCCCTCAGGAATGAAATATGCCTAGCAGAGGTCCTTTAAGTGTGGCAGATAATGTAATACTCTTCTATTTTAGTGTGTGGCTGCGCACACTATCTCAGCAGTGATGGAGAAGTATTTGAGAATGGAAAAGGCAAATGCCGATCAGGACCCTGGACACAATTCTAACCCAAATGAAGGCCCTAGTATGAGAGTTCGACAAAAGAAAAAAGACAAGACGGTGAGCTCAAGGCGATACAGTGAAAGCTATCTTTCATTTGGATTTACTTCCACTGGGGATGCGACAGCACCAACACCACTGAGCTTGGTGTGTGGTGAGAAGCTTTCCAATAGCGCTATGGTGCCAAGCAAACTTAAACGCCATCTCGAAACGAAACACCCTTCCGTTCAAAATAAACCAATGGAGTATTTTGTACGCTTACGTACAAACAATGAGAAAGGGGCAACTTTTTTGAGAAAAAGCACAAAGGTAAATGAGAGAGCCCTCAAAGCTAGCTACCTTGTTGCTGAACTCATAGCTAAATCAAAAAAGTCCCACACTGTGGCAGAAACATTAATACTACCAGCTTGTAAAGCTATTGTAAATGAGATGCTTGGCCCTGAAGCAGCTAAAGAGATAGCTAAAGTGCCTCTCTCTGATAACACAATTGCCAGACGGATTGATGACTTGTCTGCGGACATTGAAACAGTTGTTTTGGAATAGGTGCGCATCAGTAAGAAATTTGCCTTGCAACTTGATGAGTCGACGGATATCAGTGGACATTGTCAGTTGTTGGCCAATGTGCGTTTTGTGGATGGTGAAGCCATTAGAGAAAACTTCCTATTTTGCAAGGCACTGACAGAAAAATCACCAGGAGAGGCAATATTCCAAGTCACATCGGAATATCTTGATAAAAGTGGACTTACATGGGAAAACTGCACAGGTGTCTGCACTGATGGAGCCGCAGCCATGGTCGGGCGCATCAAAGGCTTTGTAAGTAGGGTTAAAGAAAGAAACCCAGATGTTCTTGCTACCCACTGTTTCTTGCACCGTGAGGCCCTCGTTGCAAAGACCTTACCAGCAGATCTAGCTCCTGTGTTGGATGATGTTGTGCGCATAGTGAACTTTGTGAAGACGCGACCTTTGAGATGTCGCTTATTTGAGTCTTTGTGTACAGAAATGGGAGCGGAACATAAAATCTTATTGCTCCACACGGAGGTCAGGTGGCTGTCACGTGGCAAAGTGCTGGCCCGTGTGTATGAGTTGCGAGAGGAACTTAAAATATTTCTTACAAACGAGAGGTCCGATTATTCAAAGCTGCTTGCAAGTGATGAGTGGTGTGCAAAGCTGGCATACCTGGCTGATATATTTCAATATCTGAATGAACTAAACACACGGATGCAAGGTCGAAATGAAAACCTGCTTACAAGCACTGATAAAATGAATGGATTCCGTTTAGAAGTGCAGCTCTGGCAACAACATGTGCAGGGTGGCAACCTTCAGATGTTCCCACTCACCGAGAAACTGCATGATGACAATACTGCTGCAATGTGCAAAGCGATTGGCAGACATTTGAAAACTCTTGAGGAGAAGTTATCGTTCTATTTCTCTTCAGCCTTCACAGAATGCCTTGACTGGGTTAGGGACCCATACAGCTCATTATCCGTTGCTGGAAAGGACATGACTTTAAAGGAGCAAGAGGAACTCGTTGAACTGAAGCAAGATCGCGGTTTAAAGCTAAAGTTTGCTGATCTTCCTTTGGACAGTTTTTGGTTATCTGTTGTCAAGGAGTTCCCCATTCTGGCCAACAAAGCTATTTTGACATTGCTCCCATTTTCAACCACATATCTATGTGAGCTGGGCTTCTCAAGCTTGACTGCGATAAAAACTAAAAACAGGGAGAAACTGAGAACTGTTGAGGAAGAGCTTCGTGTGTGTCTTTCCACCATTCCTGCCAGGATATCCCTTTTGTGTTTATAGAAACAGGCCCAGGTTTCACACTGAGTGAGTAACATAAATTTAGAATCTATATTATTAACTATATGTATAATATGACTGTTTTAGTGTCATTTTGTGCTATTTTGGTTGGTGGTGTGCCCCAGGATTTTCTAAGTATAAAAAGTGTGCCGCGGCTCAAAAAAGGTTGAAAATCACTGCCCTAGA